>NC_143397.1:44450815-44753846 GCF_052110815.1 Crocodylus siamensis | reverse complement strand
GGAAGGTGACCCTTCTAATAGCTTTAGAAGCTATGGCATTTGCCACAGGGAGTGGGAGCCTCTTAAAAGGAAGTTTGAACTTTCATCTCCTGCTTCCCAGCACAGTGTTGTAATCACCACATCATGGGCTTGGCATCATGGGCTTGACACCCCTCTCCAGTCCTTAAGGCTTGATCCCCTGGGCAGCCAGAAGAAGGGAATATGTAGGGCCAAAAAAGAAGCAACGTGTGGCTCAGTGTGATAGTGCTGCTCTGTATGGTGCCTGGGTTTTAGCCTAGGGCTTTGTTTCTGATGGGGCAGAAGCTGATAACTTAACCATTTTCAAAAGAGGATTGGACAAATACATGCAGGATTGGTCTCTCATTTAGTTATAAATGTGGTAGTTAAAGGTTCCAGCCTACTTAATTAGGAGTCCCTTGGCCTCTGCTGGTAGCTGCAAAGGAAGAGAGGCAGAGAACAGATCAGTCTGAATAGGCCCCCTTTTACCCTTAGCATCCATGTGCCACTGTGACATATGGGATATCAAGCCAGGTGGATCTGAGGTCTAACCCAGTATGGCATTCATTTTTATTCTTCTCTTCTCTTCTTATTTTCACATCTTGTATGGGTGGAATGGGATGCTCCCTGGACAAATGCCCTAACCACTAAGCTATTGAACTAAACATACATGGTTCCTCTTCCTTGTTCTTCCATCCCCCCAAACTAGTCATATTTTTGTTCCCTGGCTATAATTTCAGGATTTACCTGCATACCTGGAGATGCATAGAATGCTGTGGGTCTGTGCAGCCAGAGTGCAGCATTACTGAGCCTGTGGGAGATCAGTATCTGTGAATACCCAGAGCTGAATCACAGACTATGGATAAGTGCCAAAAACAGCAGTTACATGGCTGTGGATGTACCATTTAGGCACATAAACTTAAACAGGAGTCTGCCCTCAGCTACACTTCCTCTAATTTTAGCCAGAGTCTCTTCACCCAGCCATTTCTAGTCCTCCCACCCACTTCCAGATACTTTTCCCATTATCACTACCTCCCTCTCCACCTGTGTTTTTAACAGAATGAACCCTACTTAGTTCTTTCAAAAAATGTATGTGGGTTGAATGGGATATAGCTTGTGGCTTGTTAGTGGGTAGAGGCACCCTCCAGCAGCTCTGAGTTAGCTATCCAACTTTCAGGAGGGGGTGTATTCTGACACATTCTTGTGTGGAGCATTTCTTATTGTCTAAGTGGCTTCCCTTAGTGCAAGACTGTTCTGGATAGTACTGAAGTGACTACAAAACCTGGCAGTGTGGTACCTACCTTGTAAATTCTTTGGATGTGGCCATAAACTCCTGCAAAACTCCCATCTAGTTCAGTGGTATCAATAAGGTTTAAGGAGATGATCTAAACACAGGCACATAAAAGTTTTCTTCCATTTGTAAAGATTTTCTCAGCTTAACAGACTTAAATGGAGAACTGTTAAGATGAGTTTACTATCTGGCCAAGCAAAAACACATTTATAATCTCAAAACAACAGAAGCTTTCTAGTGTTACTAGTGTAAAAAAACCAAAACAAGACCATAATGGTATAGGATAGCATAAAAATTTTTCTCAGCATAAGTTGGGTTCAGCCATATTTTTCATTAGTGAGTTATGCAAGTTATCTCATGATTGGAACTTTAGTCCATATCACATCATCTGGTGTTACAAAGATGTGGTTTACAGAGAAGATACATGTGTGGTGCATATTTACATAATATATAATGATGTGGTTACATACAATTTTTTCAAAGGATGAACATGCAAAAAAAATGTTTCTTATCATCTGCAATGGTTAAATGTTATCTTTTTATCAACTTAGCTCATATATTGTCTTCACGCCACTAATGAATAATTTCAAAGCTGTTCCATCAGCAGTAGTTGCTAGCTAGCTTGTTTGTTACTTCACAGTAAAGTGGAAGACATTTCTTTAACAAATTAGACATTAATTAAGGTAAGCAGGGGACTGGAGCAGATAATTGCTATTGCAAACTATAAAGAATGGTACTGGTAGCAGTGATCGTTTCCTTGAAGAAAAACAAAAAAATGCTCTACAGTTTTCTACAAGGCACCATGAAAAGGGAGTTGTCATAGAAGAAATCCATTAGGATTATTGAATTTATTCTAATATAGTGGAGCATCAACATCTTTGTGTAAAAAATTGCCCTGAAATGTCATACTGGGCAGCATTGATCTAAGTTGGGCAGCTTTCTGCAAGTGGCGTAGTTTAGATCAGTAGTGCTCAGAATACACTTTTGCCCTTTGTTGAGGAGGGCAAATCTTAGACTGAGTTCCACCATTTTTAAACTAGTCTATGATGTGCTGGACTTCTGTTCTGTTATGGGTATAGACCAGTTTCTGAGCACTTAGACTGGTAAAAGTTTAAAGCCTGTACTTGCCTATATTGCCTATATGTTATTCTACATTATAGCAAACAAGGGCAGGAGGTAGATTTCAGAAGATAATGGCCATCACAGCTCATAGAATTATACAACAAATCCCAAGCTCCAAGCAGAAAATATTCTCCTAATTTTAAATGTACTGTTTATATAGGAATACCAGCAGATATAAGCTGAAGTAGTTTGCAGATACAGATTTTTCATTTCTGCTGTATGACTTTTTTTCCCTAAATTATTTTTTCGACAAGACTCCTAAATGCAATCCATAGCACAAACTGTTGTTGTATCATTCAGTGCTCATGATCAACTGTGTTACTTTCATAATAATTTCATGGCTGAGTCATGAGAGATCACCACCCAAAACCACAATGAATCATATTTACATGATAACACATCATGGTTGACAACATGAGGACAGACACTTTGCCTTTATTAAATTAATCCTGTTTAGACAGATCCAGTAGCTTTTACTATATCTTTCTTCCGTTTGTTCCATTGTTATTTGCATTTCCTGTTTATCAGACATTCAGATACATGCAAGTGAAAATATACTACACAATAGGTATACAACACACATCAAATTTGTTGATTCATGAAAAAAAAATATTTGCATGAGTTAATATTGCAAGTCAAGTAAATGTAGATGAGGTTGACATACTCATACTACTGACCAGTTGGTGCTCAAAGTGTACTCACTTTAACTTAATTGGTAGTAGTACTCCATACCTGGCAGTGATGTGTTGCTTTTTCTCTTTTACCAGAAATCAATGCACATTTTAAGGAAACCTGAAGAATTATTTAGTCAAATAAACATGTGTACATACTTATAATTCATCTTTTGTCTGTACTTACACTGTTACATAAAGTGACAAAAGCACTGCTCATGTCTTTGTACTGTATAATCCTGTTTATCTAAATATAGTGAGGACTAATGAACTTAGGTAGACAAATGAGGGTTCAAGTAAAAGGGAATTTATGTTGTCAGTTATTGTGGGGGGAGGTTGACAACTTGTGCATTACATGACATAGTTTATGTTCAGATGGAGGGATGGGAAAGAGGGGGGCTTTTTGAGTGAGAAGGGTTTTTTAAATATATATACAGTGAGAACAAAATAGAATGTTTTAGTGACCATGTATTTCTCCTCCCAATAAATTCTGAAATATTAAAATCTCACCTCTAATGTATTTGTGTGCTCAGTCTACAGGATGCTTGCTAATGGTTGTCTTCATTAATTTTGTTTCACTTGGTTCATTAATTTTATGTTGTGACTTCAAAAATGACACTATTGCAACTACTGTGTTTCCAGCCAGTAGATTATGAGACAGACGTTTACAGTTCTTTTCATTAACAGAATGGACCAAAATCAGTGGTCATTAAACAAGTGGTGCAAATTGCACATTAGTAACTCAAGTCTAGCTTTGACTTTGATGCAGAATAGTGGGGCTGTAAAAAGGGTAGCAAGTAAAAAACAAACAAGGTACACCTTCTTCTTACGGCCTCATGTTCGTTGATTTTTCTTGCTGCAACCTTGCCTTTCTATCCCATCAGTGTATAAATCACACCAGCATATATAACACTGCCTTACCTCACTGTAATTTTCACCATTCGTGTACTCTCCGTTTGACCCAATGCCTCCTAATTAGATTAGATTTCAAATTGTCTCTTTTAAGCAGAAACAACACAAATGAACTCTTTATTTGCAAATGTATTTTAACATATTTAATGTAGTTATTGACAGGCATGCAGCAGCCCCATAAACTTACAACATGAAAACAAAGACACACTAGAAACCCTTCTGGGAGGAAGGACTTTCTATCTTCCTAATGAAGCAAGGATTCCTGTGAGAAGCTGTTCACTTTGACAACAATTGCATTAAGATCAAAGGGGATATGAAAACCATGACAATATGACTGTATTTCATGCACCGTGAGGCAGGGTTAGTGTAGATTAGACATATCATTAGTCAAGGGGATCTTTTTCTATGGAGTGAGAGCTCCTGGCTGTTCAATGTCTTTTCCTTCCCCTTTGCTTTCCAAGCCTGTATCTGTCTAAGCAGAAAACAGATTCCTTCCCCCTAAGACTATGACAGAAATAGGCTACAGATTTGAGTCTATGTCCAATCAGTGGCAATATGCATAGTAATATGTGGCACAGCTTGTGTAATGAAGTTCCCAGCATGCAGCCTGGAAAGGTATCCTCAAGTGTGCAGGGTGATTTATTTCCTCTGTCAAGAGGCAGGACAGCCAGGACTTGTCCTTCCCCACAGTACCTTCAAGAATACTCTGTTATCCTGGGAAGCTCTAATAGCTTCTGGAAGCTCAGCCTTTGTTATTTTGTTTAGAGCCCCTTCATTTAGCAAGGTTACTTCCCAGTTCCTTTAAATTTTTTTCCAGTTGTTTTAAAGAGTTGTATTATAAGGAAGGCTACCAGCTTTTGAACCTATATTTACATTTGACTTCATAGCAGCATGTCAAAATGACAAATTAAAAGGCTTAGGGTATGATTTTACTGTATATCAAACTGAAGAACTAGTCTAGAAAGTATTTAATTCCTTCTTTTTAATGTAAATGCAGTGCATGAATGGAAATCCTATAATATTTGCATTTGGCTGTGTGGTATATTTCAGCTTAAGAATTCTTTTTTTGCTCTAAGAATTGTATTTATTTATTTATTTGGTGCTTGGACGTACTTGCATTACAGGAATTCTCTCCCATTTGTATTGGTGATTTTTTTTTTAAATCGCATCCATTTGATCAATCTTGTTATAAAATGTTAACTCTTAAATTCAGATGCGTCTTGTCCAAACATTCAGTCATCCACCTCATCTGATTTGTAAAAGTCTGTGTAAGTGCTGAATGATGTCATAACTCAGGTATGTAATTCAGGTAGCTATATTAGATAGACACAGATAGCCTTTAATTTTTGAGAAATACAAATCTGTTCTATATCTGTTCTCACAAAACTGGGGAACAGATATGATACCATCCTGTGCAATATATATATATACTGATTGTGTATAGTGTGGAGTAAATGTACTGGAGGCTTCACTGGTGTATGCACAAGGCTTACTTACAAGTAGTAATAAATATTTTTTTATTTTTAGACACAGATATACAGAGATCCTTTCACACAGATTCTGAGGTTAAAAACCTTATTCTTAGAAATCCTTACATTTAACAATTCCATCTATGGAATTGCACATAAATAATTTACCTCCTATCTAAGGGATTTATAAGGTACCTGTCACCTTGGTTTCTAAGTACCTAATAAAGTAATTAAGATTTACATAGCATTGTTCATTGTTGCTGTCAGAAATGATTCTGTTCATTACCCCATTCAAGTTCCTGGTATCTTGCTTACTATTTTTTAAAATTTCTCAACATGTGTCTATCTGTGGATTTCCTGGTTGTCAGTTATTGCCCGACAGTTTGGCAGACAGTAAAAATGATCATATTTGGCTCCATGTGTATCTCCTGCAGTCAGTTTTTCTGGAATTAAATCTAGAATACAAATGCATGCGCGCGCGCACACACACACACACACACACACTTTCTGGAATTAAATCTAGAATACAAATGCATGCGCGCGCGCACGCGCACACACACACACACACACACACACACGCACACACACCCCTGAATGTTTTGAGTTGGCAATTATTGCAGGCCAAAGATCTAGAGGTTGTTTGCAAATGGGGTCATCCAAGTTAATGTTCTTAAGCAGTCCAGAGCTTCTGGGCCAGAAGTCTCCTCACTCCAGTGGCCAGCTGCCTGAATTCACTGTTACTGTAGATTTCTAACCCCTCTACAGTGTGGGAAGTGAAGACATGATGGAGCAGCAGGCTCACAGTGGAGGGAAGCACTGCGGAAGGAGTGGACAGCAAAGTGAAGCTCTGTACCACTGATCGCTTGTGAGAGATCAGACCGTCACAGGCTGGATTAGACTTCTTCATGGGCTGGATCTCACCCATGGATGGTACGTTGCTGACACTGTTCTTAAACCATTGATGCCACTCTGAACTCCCTCTTCTTCTCTGACTTTCTTCAGTTCCAAAGCAGCAAGTAGCACTACAATGGTGCTGAGCACAATCCATGCTTATAGGAAAATACAAGCTGTAATCCAAAGAAATTACTATGTATTGGTCAAAAGCAGATTTAGGATGAGTGAAAAGATATAATTTACAATCAAAATTATCAAAATGACTGATTCTTGTTCAGCCCATGTCATTTTGTTATTGTAATTGTGTGTGTTATTAGGTTATTTATTAGGTTCTTATTACCTAATAACCTAGTAAGTCCAAGACCTAATGAGATACTGAATGCTTGAGAGACTGTTGAGAGTTTGTGTGTGGGAGTTATTTAATTGGAACTAAACTAACTTTGAATAACTTTGATTTACTCTCTGAGGTTCCTATATAGTCTTACTTTTTTTGAGCTATTTCTCTCATCTTTTTTTATATGAAAATACATATAATGAGTTATGTACTGAGTTTTTAATGAGTTATGTACTGGAAATACATTGGAATATAATTCCAATTTGTAGAGTTATAAACATGAAACAGTACATCTTAGGTCAAATCCTAATGTTGTAACTCAAGAAAAAAGTCCTGTTGATTTCAGTAGAATTTTTCCCTCAGTACCAAAGGCTGCCAGATTTGACCTTTCTGTTCAAATGAGGGAAAAAATGTATGAATTGATGAAAAGTTAACTGCTTATGAAGAATGTTTATCTTGTTCATCTCGATTGTAGTATGGAAGCATCACTCCTATTCTGTTGAGCTTATGAGGGAAGAATAATAAAGTAAGCATAATAATTTTAATGGGGATTTCAGAGCTAAGTGAAGCTTACTCTCATATATTGACCCTTCTGGGAATTTTTCTTTTTTGTTCACTTGAACACATGGAAGACTCTGCAAAGAAAGTCTATGGAAAATAGCAAACTCTTTGTCCGCTAGGATTTTAGCACTCAGGTACGACTGATTCAAAATGCTAATAAAGTCAGAAATTTCCCACTGGGGGAGTAATGGAATGCTTTTAAAAATGTACTTTCAGTTAATGACTAAGGCATTTTTTGCTAACAGCAATTTGGCTTCATATCCCAGGTAGGGGAAAATGCATTAAATAGTAGATTAAAATGTCCTTTCTGCTGCTTGGTAATGCCAGCTGCTGCAGGCAAAGTGATAAGTGAAGTGGCATTTACTTGGTAGCCATGGCTTTTTTTTCAGGGAGGTGGGAAGAGAAAAGTCCTGCTTGGCAGGGGATCTTTTAAACACATTGAATATGCATAAAGAGTAAGGGGAAGAACCAGGCTGGTGTGGTACACTGTACAATCTGTTCATTGCATGTTGGTTGGTAATTAAGAAGTGATATAAACAGGACTGTATGAATGCACATCACCTGTTGAAATTCTGTCAGACTCTATCTTTGCTTTCACATATTTGAATGCTGTTTAATAAGATGTCTTAACTGAAAGCAGAAAAATTTATATAAAAGTGGAGAACAGATAGTTTAGATTAGAATCCTTACTATACTGTATGTGTGTGTGCTCATGACTCCTAGCTCCCCTGAGTATTTCTAAGACAGCTATCCTAATTCATAAGCACAATATGTAAATTTCATGATTTTTTTCTTGCTGCAGGGGACTGTGCTAGATTGGAAAGTTGGAAACACAACACTGAACCATAAATGTGAGCCTAGCAATGATTCGCATAAATAGAAGGAAATATGACTTTTTTGCCAACAAATACCATTTTTATGAGGCATGCTTTAAAAAAAAAAAGTGGAAAAAATGTAAACTTAACTTTTAACAATGTACTTTGTGTGTGTCCTACAATTCATTACACGCTTTCTCTTCATCTTTTTCTTGGTCTCATTTGGCAGCTCTGTTTTTGATGTCCCAGAAAGCCAATGTTCCCTATTTTTACTTAATTGCACCCCATACTGCACAGTGGCAGGATTAATGGAACGTTTCTTACATTAACGGGATTACATTACATTAGCTGACACTCTTAAATATGAAACCTGTTTTAATAATACTGGTGATTAGTGAGCCTCTGAAAGTTTGGAGATTAACACTGGGAGCTTATCTAAATTTCCAAATCCCAAGTCTGTAAAACTATTTTTTTTTAAGAAAACTCATAAAAATAGGATAGGAAGGTGCGCAGCAGTGATGACTCTTCAGTGCAGGATGTCTGGGAAAAAGGGAGTTCTTCCTTCTTTCTAGCTCAGAAAGTCTGGCCCTTTTCTGGCCATTTGACAATCTTTGTAAGCTCTGTGTATTTACAAAATTGTTTTTAAGCATTTCCACTATCCTGTGGTCTTTTCTCATCTGTTCCAGTCCAGCACAGGACTGGACCTTAAAGCTTTAACATGATATTGCAGAATATGACAGCAGTTTAAAGGAAGACATTTTAGTCTTCCTAATTTGGTCAGGGGCCCAAATTTGTCAGTAGAGAAGGATTCTCCCCTCCATAGAATAAACAAGCTGTTTTGGGTAAACTTGAAAAATGTTGCAACTTGTTGTCGGCTTAGAAATGGTATTTAAAGGTTTGCTTTTGCGGGGGAATTGCTTTATAGGTATATGTATATGCTCTATAATGGTTTAAGATGGTCAGCAGGGGTTAACTGATTTCTAAGAAGCTCGGGTCTCCCAGTTACAGCTTCTCCAGTCTTGGAAGCAGACAAACTGTCTAACACAGCAAGGCCAACAGATATACACACAGTCTAAGAATTAAGGAGGCATTCCAGAGCACGAGATCACAGCCTTCAAGGCAGACAGGTTGTCTAACACAACAAGGACACATAGCCTAGAAGAGAAGAAGGGATGTACCACACTGTCCCATAACATGAGAGAAAATGACACCAGCTAACAAGGCCCCAGAGTGTGGGGATAGGGGGAGGAGGGGAAGAAGAGGTGGGGAGCTGAGTCCTGGTTTTGGGGGAACAGACCAAATTAGAAGGCCTGGAAAGCTACATGGATGTGTGACCACAGAGAGACAACCAATCAGAGACAGCCATGGATCAAGTCATCAGGAGGGAAGGAGACAAAAGCGAGACTTAAGAGTAGGAAAGGGTCCCTCCCTGTCCCTCCATTAGTTCCGTCTGTCCCTGAGAGGGATCCCTGTTACCTGGGAAGCATCCTTGAGGCCACCATGGAGGGCATACCAGCAGCCCATTTCATACATGCCACTGGAGGGGAGCTGTGGGCCTCTGCATCCCACCTCCAGACTGCTGACACCTAAGAGAGAGAGCCTCAGAGTGGACCTGCATCCTGACCAGATGTACACTGACTCTGATGAGAGTCCTAGGATTTGGTAGATATATAGAATTGCTTGATTGTTTGCATTTTTTCTTTTCTGTTATCACTGTGTGAGAATAAATTTGCCTATTATCTAATGGAAAGGTTTTGGTCAGTCTGAGGGTGCACCCAACAAGGCCTCTGGGTCCTAAATCCAGAGCCAACACTTGTGACAGCTAACTTTGGACATGGCAGTCTAGTCTTCCAGGGAAATGACAGAGGCTGTGTGTACACAAGACACTGACTGCAGTTGTTACTGCGCAGTCATTTAGTACTTGTGTACATGTGTACTAAATGACGGCACAGTAACTGGAGTTACTGCACAGTAGCTCCCCAAATGGCTTTTTGGTGACTGAGTGCGCAGCAGTTTGTTACTACACTTCATGCCATGCAATGGTACTGCTCAGTAGTAACGAGATACTGCACAGTCAGCATCTTAATGCCCTCTAGAGTTAGACAGTGGCTGTGAATGTATGGGAGACTTCCTGAATTGTTGCTTTCAGGGGAGGCCGTTTCTGGAGCAAGGTGTGCGGGAGCGGAGAAGTGGATGAGCCCCGAGACGCATGGGGCGGAAACACCTGCAGTAACAGGCCGCCTGCTGCCCCGGGGGGGGGCACTCACTCACCTGTTACAGGTGGGAGAAAGACACAGACGGTATAAAGGAGATGCCGGAACCAAGGTTCCGCACGCCGGCTCCGGAAGAGCCGGGATGGGAGATGGACGCTGGGGAGAGTCCGGAGCGGTGGATGCTCGCCGCCACTCACCGCGCCCGCAGGTTTTGGGGCAGGGGTAAGGCCCTGAGAGACTGTGCAATTCAGAGGTGTGGCCCCAGACACTAGAGCCGGACCGGTAGGGCCGGCAGCGTCTGGCCTTGGTGGAGGGGGAGGGGCCACAGTTAGACTGGGTAGCCCTGGAAGGAAAGGGGCACCAGGTGGGACAGAAGGCTCCCTTCTAAGAGAAGGAAAAGGGGGCATAGAGCGAGAAGGGTGGACTCTTACAGAAGCAATCACAGGAGCCTAAAGTCAGCTCCAGACGAGAGCGGCATTTGTGTTTTACTTTTGCTACTTCAGTTAAGTTTTGTGCCCCACAAAGGGGAGAGTTGGAGGAGTGAAGTGGCTCGCAAGTGGCGGACCCACAAAGAGGCCCAGGCGAGGGTGTAAGAGCCCTCAACAGCGACGGGCCCTGTGCAGCTCGAAGTCTCACTTTTGGACATACATGTGCCAGACAATACATTGAACTGGAGAATCATCAAAGTCATGGCAGGCGAGTTGGACATGTGCAGTCCCTGAGTGAGTACCCTACAGTGCCAGGGGACCTAGGGGGACTTGTACAGCCCCGGAGACGAACGGACTCTTTCACACAAGGTAGTTACAAAGCAGGCAAAATAGGTTGGCTCTGGCCAGCCAGGCTCCTGTTTCTGGTGGCATATTTTGCTGCCATGTGCACCAGGCTGCTTTTTTGTAGTGGTGTTTTTTTTTTAACACGGCGATCTACTGGTGTAAAAAAAAAAACCCAACCCCCCCTACCACACTGTAAATTAATAGCATGACTAATGGTGTGCGTGCACCATGTGTGGTCTGCGGCACCTCAAATATCTTTAAGATGCCACAAACCTCACATGCATGCTTGTGGGCATGTGCCTATAGGTTGCATCCAGATGGGCGTGGCTGTGAAGGATGTGGCACCATAGATATATCTGTGGTGCCACATATTGCATGTTCCACTGTTCTCTTCACTTCAAGGGAGCAGTGTGGAGGGATTTTTGACCCCTGGATAGGTTAACCCTTTACTGATCTAAAGTTAGTTCATCTATGAGGTGAACTAACTTTAGATTGGGTGCTCCATTTTTAGGGCAACCTATGAATGTTCACATGCCAGGCCATTTAGATTGTCATAATCTTGGTTAGGAAAATAGAAATGTAACACTTGTACATGCCTTTAGTGTTCAAAATGTCCATAGTGTAAAAGTCCCCCCATTACTGTGGTCTTACAGCAATTACTAATGGAGTAGGAAGTGTGTTGGGGAAATACTCAATGAAGGAGAAGTTACAAGTGTTTCAGATAGGGAACCCATAGTAGAATAGAACCATGAAGAATGAGTGAAAATGGAAAGTGGATAGTTAGTCGGAGCAGCTTCTGCTATTGGAGTGAGAAGAGAAGTTTTTGAAGTAGGTGGAACAGCCGAAAGACTCCACAGTTCAGACCAGTGAGACTACCATATGGATGGAAGAGTGTTTCACTTGACAAAAGGATCTGAGCAATAAAAAAGTCACTGAGGACTTTGTATTTCATATAGAGGGTTCTGGATACTTTAATTTGGGCATACAAAAAGCTCAACTGACCCAATATCATTAAAAAGTAAAGTAATTAGTTGAGTTTAAAACAAAAGGTGGCTTACCCTGTTTTATAATTCCCTATTTTAAGAATTATAAGGAAGATAGAGTCTTTCTATAATGTTTTTTTCAAGAATCCTTAGGTTAGAGATAAAGAATATCATTGGTTTTGTTCTTATTTCACTCTTCAGATTTTAAAGACCTATAGGAGACCAGAGCAATTCCTTGGCTTGCAAATGGACATTATTAACTCCCAATTTGAAAACTTAGAGTATTGTGCATATTATAGGCTTTATAATCTACAAATGCACAAGATACTTCTTCAGTAGTTTGGTAAGAAGTCTAGGTCAATTTTTTTTACTATTTTTTTTTACTTGTAATGTCCCAAAATTTGATTAATGACTTCAGTTAATGTCCTTCATCTTTGGTTGAGATCTTTACAAGAGACAGCATTGTGTAGAGAAAATAGCTTGTGGATTCCCTTTCACAATTCAATTTTTAGCTTTGGCTTTGCCACTGAATTTCTGTGTGGCTTTGGGCAAATCGTTTCATCACGTGTTTCAGTTTCCTTATCTTTAAAATGTAGATGTTATTTCTTCTCTATTATACCTCAGAAGTGTTATGAGGATTACTTATTCAATGAGGGAAAAGGGCTTTGATCTGGTAAAATGCTATATAAATGCTAAAGTTTATCATTGTTCTTGCTGCATTGACAAAGCATTTCCTCTTAGCAACTGATAAAAACCCATCTTGTAAAGGTAACAATATACAAGATAAAAGAATATAGGAAAGAAAAGAACATAGAACAGAAAAAAGAAACAGACCAGTGACGATATAAAACTCTGCTACAGGTCTCAAAAAATCAAAACGTCGTGACTTATAAAATTTACATTTTTCTCTTAAAAACTGAAGCAGTAATTAATACCCTGCACCATCTCCAATAGAGTAGGTAGCTATGAACCACATTTCTATCTTGAATAAATATAAGTTACTTTCGAGAGAGAGACAAGTTAAGAGCAGTTTTAGTTAGACGAAAGGCTTGCACTGAATACTGGATATACATCAGAGCAAAAATACCAAGCTACAAATATTCATACAACGCTGGGTTACTTTAGATTACAAGTTAACCAAGCAAAAGAAAAAAAACAATCACCCAGTGAGAAGGAAGCAAGATGAGAAAAAAAATAAAGATGCAGTGTTTGTCGTGGTTAATACAAGTTGGTAATGTCCCCTCAAAGTCTTATAGGTGGAAGGAAAAATACTACATGAAGCAAAGTTAAAGTGACCTTAAAATAATATAGTAGTCTACAGAAATAGGCTAAAGACCACAGCAATGTTATTATACAGTTCAATGCTTTATACCATAACCATAGAATTCTGTAATACTCATTTAGAAAGAAAGTTTGGAGAGACACTACTATCACAAGCTATTTTCAGGAGGTGATTCTACGTCTATATGGGGAAAAATATGACTTCTATTTAGCAACTAAAATGGCAATCTACCTATTACCATGGACTGAGAGATACTGAGCCAAACATGTAGGGAAGTTTTAAGTCCACATATAAAGAAGTTTTATACCTAGCTTGTAGGGCTGCGTGAAATTTTGCTGGCTGTTTCATTTTGACACTGTTTCGATTTGTTTCAAGCTTGAAACAGTGAAATCAAAACTAAATGAAGGGCTTTGAAACAGCCTCAAAATGAAATGAGGGCAGCCAAAACATTTCATAACATTTTGAGTATTGGAGTTGAAGCTGGGCTTGCCTGCAGGGAAACAGAAAGTAAGGAGAGGGAAGGGGAAACAGGAAGTAAGAACAGGGAGGAAAGGCAGGGGGTGTGGCACTCTATATCAAGGAGGAATACACATCCTCATCAAGTAGCACAAGGTCAGAGGAGGGGCACACTGAAGTGCTCTGGATTAGAACACAAGGTGATCGAGGGGAAAGGGACTTAACGGTGGGTGTCTACTACAGACCTCCCAACCAAGGGGAAGAGCTAGACCAGGAATTCTTAAGTCAGCTCATGGAGGTAGTTAGGTCAAAGAACATGGTCATCATGGGTGACCTGAACTTTCCAGACATCTGCTGGGAAGAGCAGTCAGCCAGGTCTGACCACTCATGTAGGTTCCTAGCCAAAATACAGGACGTCCATCTAACCCAGGAGGTGCACAGCCTGCCAGGGGAGACACCTTGTTGGACCTGGTGCTGGCCATGGGCGATGACCTGGCGAGGGGGGCTGCGGGTGCTTGACCACCTAGGCAACAGCAATCATCGCCTGCTGGAATTCCCCATCCAGCGCAAGGTGGCAAAGGCCTGCAACAAGGCAGCAGCCCTGGACTTCAGGAGGGCAGACTTCAATGAGGTAAGGAGAATAGTCGGCGAGGCACTGAGGTTCCGGAGGGGAGGGGAGTCAGGTGTCCAAGAAGAGTGGTATCTCCTTAAGGAGATGATCCTCCAAGCCCAAAGGGAGGTAATCCCAACATGGATCAAAGGGGGCAAGAGGGTGTAAAAGCCCCCATGGCTCACCAAAAGCATCCAGGAAAATCTTCTAGTGAAAAGGGAGGCATACACCCAATGGAATGGAGAGGCCATCACCAGGGAGTACTATACCTCGGTTGTTCGGGGCTGCAGGGGGATGGTCAAGAAGACCAAGTCGGAGATGGAACTGGGACTAGCTACCCAGATCAAGGACAAGAAGAAGTCCTTTTTTAAATATTTAGAGGGCAAAAAGAAGGTGAGGTGAGCATGCTAGTAGGGAGGGAAAGACTGCAGCAAGACGTGGATGAGTTACAGGATGCGCTTCAAGGGAAGTGGTGCTGGCTCCTACCCTGGGGGTCTTTAACAGGAGGCTTGATGCCTACCTGGCTGGAATCATTTAAGCCCAGTTTTTTCTCCTGCCCAGGCAGGGGGTCGGACTTGAAGATCTACAAGGTCCCTTATGACCCCACTTCTATGAATCTATGAAGGTACCGGGTAACGTGGGACCCCCTGCAAGACACTCTAGGAAATCTGGTCATCACGCCAGATGACAAAGCTAACCTATTTAACAATTTCTTTGCCTCCATTTTCCTGAGCAGGGACCAGATCAGCCCCTGCAACAGGACCCCCTCAGGCCCCAGGGGAGGTGTACCCACGCCTAGGGTCAGCAAGGATCTAGTTGGGAAACTTCTGGAGGGACTGGATGTATTTAAATCAGCTGGTCCTGATGATCTCCTCCCCAGAGTGCTGCGGGAATTAGCAGAGGTCATTACAGGACCCCTGGCACAGCTTTATGAGCACTCATGGTGTTCTGGTGTGGTGCCAGAGGACTGGAAGAGGGCCAACGTGGTTCCCATCTTCAAAAAAGGGAGGAAGGAGGACCCAGGAAACTATAGGCCAGTTAGTTTTACCTTGATCCTAGGTAAGCTTTTTGAGAGAATTATCCTGGTGCATGCCCATGAGGGGCTAGCGGGGGAGGTTATGCTTAGGGGCAACCAACATGAGTTCATTAGAGGCAGGTCCTGTCAGACCAACCTCGTGGCCTTCTATGACCAGGTCACCAAATCATTAGATGCGGGGGTAGCGGTGGACGTAGTCTTTCTGGACTTTAGGAAGACCTTCAACACTGTCTATCACCCCATTTTCATTAAAAAACTCGGGGACTGTGGTGTTGACACCGACCGACACAATCAAATGGGTCGCCAACTGGCTGGAGGGCCGCACCCA
Organism: Crocodylus siamensis; assembly: GCF_052110815.1. Taxonomy (NCBI): domain Eukaryota; kingdom Metazoa; phylum Chordata; order Crocodylia; family Crocodylidae; genus Crocodylus; species Crocodylus siamensis. Next base: position 44,738,099 of record NC_143397.1, on the reverse strand, counting down.
GAGAGTGGTGGAGGTCTTATTCGACCTGGAGGGATATGGGCAGTGGGGTTCCCCAGGGCTCAGTCCTTGGGCACGCACTGTTCAACATCTTCATCAGTGACTTGGATGAGGGGGTAAATAGCACCCTGTTCAAATTTCCTGATGACACTAAGATGTGGGGGGATGTGTGGATGCTAGAAGGGAAGAATAGGTTGCAATCAGACGTAGCCAGGTTGCAGGGGTGGGCAGATGAGAACAGGATGGGTTTCAATACTGCGAAGTGCAAGGTGATGCACCTGGGGAGGAAGAACCAGCAGCATACCTACAGGCTGGGGAACTCCCTTCTTGTCAGTGCAGAGGCAGAAAAGGATCTTGGAATCACTATTGATGCCAAGATGAACATGGGCCAGCAGTGTGGGACGTGGTCAGGAAGGCCAACTATACCTTGTCATGCATCCACAGATGCATCACAAGCAGGTCCAAGGTAATCCTCCCCTTCTGTATGACACTGGTCAGGCCGCAGCTGGAGTACTGCGTGCAGTTCTGGGCACTGCACTTCAAGAGGGATGTGGACAATATGGGGAGGGTCCAGAGGAGGGCCACTCACATGATCAGGGGGCAGCAGGGCAGGCCCTACGAGGAGAGGCTATGGGACCTGAACCTGTTCAGCCTCCAGAAGAGAAGGCTGAGAGGGGATCTAGTGGCCTGTTACAAACTAGTCAGAGGGGACCAGCAGGCATTGGGGAGTCCCTGTTCCCCCGAGCACTGCCAGGAGTGACTAGAAATAACAGTCACAGGCTGGCAGAAGGCAGATTTAGGCTAGACATCAGGAGACGCTACTTCACAGTCAGGGTGGCTAGGATCTGGAACCAACTTTCAAGTGAAGTGGTGCTGGCTCCTACCCTGGGGGGTCTTTAAGAGGAGGCTAGATGAACACCTTGCTGGGGTTGTTTGACCCCAGTACTTTTTCCTGCCATGGCAGGGGGTTGGACTGATGATCTGCTCAGGTCCCTTCTGATCCTACCAACTATGAAACTATGAAGAGGGAGGAAGGACAGCTCTGATATTAACTGTGACTCTTTGGCTGCCTGAGATGCTGCTGGTTCTACTGTGCTGCTTACTAAGTTATTGCCTGTTGTCATTTAAAGTGGTGGGCCAAACTGAGGCTTTTGGGAAGGAGGAGACCTCATTGGGGCACACTACTGTGTCATGTAGCAGCCCCAGTACCAGTGAGGGTGCACCTTAACATAAGCACAGTCACACGTCATGAGTTTTGCTTGTCAGCAGCTTGAGGTACAATTTCCCAGAAACTCCTGCACCTATCTTGAAGCATGGCAGGCTTCATTCCCTGAGAAGGGGCTACCATCTCTGCTGTTTCATCCAAATCTACCAAAAAATGACAAAGCTATAGGCAGTTTTATGCTTGCCCTTTATAGCCTATGGGTAAAACATAGAAACAGCATCAAAACAGTGAAACAGTTTCAACAAAACAAAACAGAACAGTGCATTAAAAGTAAATGAAACTTGAAACAGAACACAGTCTCATGGTGAAATGGAAGTCGAAATGAAATGGTGCTGTTTCCCACAGCCCTACTAACTTGTAGTATTCTCTTGCACTTATAGTTTGTTTAGCTTTTAATCACATAACAATCAACACAAATCATTGCAGTGAAGAGACCAAGGATTAAATGCTTTGGGAGACTGAAATTCCCTTGCTAGTAAAGGCTGTCCCTAAAGATACAGGCTGAGGCATGCACTACTGCTGTTTTGTCCATACTAAACTGTAGCTGAAGGACATCAGTCTGTAGGACTAACAATTTAGCACCTTTCAAATTTATTTACAATTAAAATACAATTTAAAAATAGACTTTCCTGGATCCCTATAAAATAGGCCTCATTTGTTGAAGACTGAAAATAGGATAAATAAGAAATGCTGTTTCTACAGCATCTGGCAATAATCAAAGGCTTATAATTTTTACACTGAATAGAAATATAGTAGAGTGTTCCCATTTGAGAATGAAAATGTAGATTATTCCCATATCATGCTGCCATAATTATTACCACTGCCTGAAAAAGTTATCTGCAATAATAAATCTGCAAAGGAAGGAGCACAGCTTGAATTTCTTTGCTTGCTTAGGAGAAAACAGAAAAGATGTTGTTGCTATATCCCTGATGCTAAACTGCATTTGTCAAATGTTAGTAGCAGTTTGTAAAAGGTAGTAGCTACAAAACTAGAAATCATTGTATCAGGTTTTTTTTCCCTATCATCAGGTCAGAAGTTTTCCCTTGACAGATTCCATATTGAAAATTATTGGTCTACTCTGGGGTCATAACTTGGTCTATACACATGGTCTAGTCTAAATACTGGAGAAACGTCACCTGTTTCTGATTGCCTGCACATAAATCCAAGTAGAAGAAAGCAAGTAGTTACACTTTTCTGTGTATGGCACAAATATTATGGTTACCAATATAGTATTCTATTTAAATTTATGGACTAATGCCAGGTCAACTATATAATAAATGCATGTGCTTCCAAAACACTTAGAAATTATGTATAGCAGATCCCAAATTTCCATATAATTTGTGGTCTGGTTTGTAAAATAGAACTAATCTGTTTGCTCTGTAATTACAATGGAGCTAATACTGCAGTTCTGGTGTAGATATGACTCTGATTAATATGAAAAAGCACTCATCTGTGTAAGGAAAGTTGAATTTGTCTACTTGTAAAGCACAGATTTAAGGCCAGAGGGAACCATTATGATCAACTAGTTAGCTCTCCTGTATAACAAGGCCATAGACTGCCATGCAGTAAGTAAATCCAGAAATACTCTACCACTACACTGCTATGTTATTGTTATTCAGATTCATCAGTTGTGCCCTTCCCCATTTAAGCTAAGCATCTCAAGTATTTCCTATCTAATTAAATGATCTACAGGAACCACAGAAATCAAGATTACTTGGTATTCATACCCTGAAATCCTCTGTCAAACCTTTATTTAAAATAGTGCATAGAAACCTTGCTAGTGCATTATTTTGTAAGCTTCACACACTAAATGTCAAACTCCAGCATGAGAGCTTGTTTCATATTTACTCTCTATAATATGAAAAGAAAGAAAAACAAATTCAGTCACTGTAAGATGAGATAGAAGACAAATCCCACTTAACCTCTGATTCTGTCAGCATTAGGCCCAGGATTCTGTCTGTTATTTCTTCCCATGAGCTGTCTGTAAATGAGTGGATGTCTTCCTCTGAGACATTATTCAGGGTGAAGTTTCATATTACAGTTAGACCATACTAAATCTGTGGCGCGTTAAGTGGTTTTAAAGTTGGAACAACCTGTGAGCAATCACACATTAAGAGTTAATACTGTTTCTTGCCTGCACGGTTCTGACTTATCACTAGAAGGCATTTATACACATATCTTTCCATTCTGCGACACTGGAGATCTGGTGGGTGGGAGAAGACTTGATTAATTGAGTCTGCTCTACACGCGAGCTGATGCGCACTCTGCTGCATTGCATGCAGTTGTACAAGCGGTGACATGCACATCAATGTGCGGAAAATGGCGACAGTGTGCTTTTGAACTAAGACACCTTGAATTAAAATGCCATTTTCTCAGTGCTGACACACATTTCACTGCTTATACAATTGTATGTGCTGCAGCACCGGGTGCTTTTAAAAGAGCCCAGCGCTGTGGTGCAAACATGTACAAATGCCCAGAGGCAGGACACTTGGGGTGTGTTCCCACAAGCATGCATATACAGCTTATGGCACTGCAAACCAGTCTGCAGCACTGCAAATTGCACATGTTGCCTGTGCACACATTCACTGAACTGCTAATTTGATCCTGGTGTAAAAAAAAAAAAAAAAAGCAGCAGAAAAAAGTGGAGTGTCATATGCAGCTGCAGTGTGCACGACCTGAAACTGGAGCCTGGCCAGCCGGAGCCATGCTCTGGCTGCTGGCCAGGCTCCATATGCTTGTATTGCTACCACTGTAGCCCTGGGCGACCCCCCAGGACCCCAGGTAAATGGTAAGAGTTCATATGCAGGGGCATGCCTGGGTACAACTAGCAGTGGTACAAATATGTGCCACTGCTAGTTGTCCCTGGGGAAATGTATGTTTCTGCTCATGGGGATACATCCTTTGATTCTATCCCTGCTCTGGGTGGAGGGGTGGGGGGCTGGAAGTGGTGCATTTTGGGAGCTGGAGGTCTGCAAATTGCTGATTTTATCTCTATAGAGCAAACTGAAATTACCTTAACACAATCTTGTTGGTACAGCCCAGAGTTGACCTTTGCCAGAAGTGGCATAATTTTGAGACACTTAGGGAGCACTTAGCATGAGTTAATGAGCTTTAATATACACTTGCATTTTAAGTGTAAGTGTAATGTGTAACTTCACCCTGAAAGGTAGAGTATTGGGATAAAGTAACAGAGATAAAAGTTGTCTGGTACAAAAGAAAGGGGTCAGTTCTAATTCACAACTGTATGGGAGTCAAAATAAGAGGAAAAACAGTTATAATATTTATTGCTATTTCAATATTATCAGGAGCTTTACTAACATCCACATATGTTGGCCCAGATCCTTAGCTAGTATAAATCATTGTAATTCTATTAGGTCATATAGTCTGTAATGATTAACACAAGATGGGGTTTGGACTAATATTGAATTCCCTTCCTTCTTTAAGGCACCAATCTTGCAAACAGACACATTCTTTATTGATACAAAATTAACTCAAATAAATGATTCAGATTATTCCAACTGGATGCCCATATATGATCATAGAATCATAAGAAAATAGGACTTGAAGGTCATCTAGTCCCTCTGAAGGTCATTTAGTCCCACCCACTGCTCAGAGCCCTGTTTAAACTATTCCAGCTATGTGTTCAACTAACCTGCTTTTAAAAACTTCCAAGGATTTTATACCTCTCTAGACAGTCTAATCTAATTTTAACCATGCTCAAAATTAGTGGCAGACATGTGCTAAAAGACAGACAAAAATGACTATTCTATTCTATTCTATTGTTCTTATACAGCCTCTATCACAAAAAGTACAAGAGCACATTCAAGCAGTATTTTAAGCCATATAACTAACATCTGTCATATGTAGCTTGTTCTTTTTCCCGTCCTTTCTTCAGGGGTAGAATTGTGTGTGTATTAGAATATTTTGTTTCGGCGGGGGGAGGTTTTGTGCATGCGTTACTTCTTTAGAGAGGACAAAATTTAAAACAATGCATTTATAGTGAAACCTGCTGAGGTGCCTGATGGCCTTCAGTTCCTGTTGTTGCTCATTCCTTAGCCTTGGACTGACCTCCAAGAAAATTCTGGCTCTTCACTGATGAGCTCTACTCCTTCCTGGAAAGTTCTGGTGTGTCAGTGAAGCAGAATTATCAAGCACACCCTTCATACTGGAGCTCTAGGCAACCTGTTAGATATTGAGTCCCTGACTGCTGAATGTGTGCCTTAAAAGACAATGATTGGGCATGTCTTTGCTACTGTGCGTTAAGCTTACTACCTCTAATATGAAGTACTAGATAAAGACACAGCAGCTGTGCTAATGTGCAATAGCAAAGGCAAACCCTTTTTTGTGACCTTTAATACACAGTAGACTAATTCTGTTGCACATTAGTGCATTAGCATGGTTTTTGCTGTGACATGCTAATACACAGTAGAACAGCCCACTGTGCATTAAGGCATCTTGTGTAGATGTGCTCACTAAGACCGTAAACTTGATACTTTATGGGCTGCCACTGTATAGAGCAGAAAGCAGATGTGATGAGCTTACAATAGTCTTTTTTACTTAGATGTACTGCAGCATTCACTATTAGTCAGACTTTTCAGAAAATTGAAGGCTTCTTGTGCAGGCACTTTACATTTCTATAGCATAAGATGCAACAAAAGCATATGTAACTGAAGCCAGGCCATTGTACACCAGGATCCATCATGCTAGCCAATCAGAGATTGTAAAAACTGTTACTCGCAGATGCCGTTACATAAGACTGCAGGTACAAAAGAACCACTAAATTATGAATTAAATTAACCAGTTGTGGGCATGTATTTTTTGACCAAAGAAGACTGCACAATGTGTATTCCTTTTCCTTATCTTAACACTGTATCTCACACACTTCCCAGTCCCTCATTACCAAGTATCAAGAATCCCCTCCCCAACCAGTCTTTAATATTGCACCACCCAACCTCATCTTAAAGTAGGATTTAGGAATCCATTTCTGTGATTTATAACATTGTACTCATAGGCATATATCATAGGTCAGATCATCTACTATTTCTCTCTTTTCCAGCCCACGTCTCATGGGGTGAGATAGCATTAAGTAATTTGCCACTAGTAATTGCAACATACGGTAATAGGTGATCTCCAAATTGTTCAATAGCATCATTCGAAAGATTGCTTTTATTTCCCATTCAGTACACCATTTGTTTGTTACAATATCTGCAATCTGTGTTTTACCCAATCCCTCTAGAGGCACATGTAAAATATTTATAAATGCGAGAAAAATTTAGAAGATGTATTTTGCAAGTTTCACAATATGATCTGTGCAGTGGAAACATACCCTTTTCATTAAAGTTGGGCAAAAATATTGCACTTTAAGTGAAACTACTGAAAGGCAGGTTTCTTTTTTCTGCTGTAAGTTCCTACATAGTAAAACATACTTTAAGCCTCTGAAAGTCTGTTTTATTTTACCAAAGTAGTGATATCTTAGTGCAATATTTTAAGTTACTTTATTTTTTAAGTAACTAACTTATTGATTGAGTAGAAGATGTCAGATTGGAAGTGCTGGAAACCAAAAACTTACGTATACAAAATAGGTATGTCATGAGAGGAAGCAATATAAATTTCTCTATCATAACATGCCAGAGTACCTCCAATTTGTCACTTAGGGACCACCTGTGAAGGCTAATGGGTTACTTTAAGGCCAATCAATACATGTTAAATCACCTGTTAAATATATTAATTGTAATCTGTTTTCAGTGATTAGAGAACTTTTATTAAAGCATTGCCTTATTTCTCAGTATAGAAGTATATTATGTTTTTGTCTACATGAAGTCTACATAAAAATGAAAATATACCAACTCTCTTCATAAAATATGATTATAGAAGAAAACAATGTTACAGCTTAAATTTATTCATTTATCATTTCAAAATGTAAGATATTTTTAAAGGACATTTGCTGTGTTGCCATCTTTTAAAATTGCTTTTAATTTTATTTCACATGTTTATTTTGAATTGTAATTAAATATGTAATGACTGCAGGTAGAGCGGTTTGCAGATGCAAGACAGATTTCTAGATGTTACTGATAACAAAAAAATAGGTCATGTATTCAGTAGAGGATTATTCCATAAATGTAAATTTTCCAGTGGTAAACATCTTTCTCAGGCATGGCTCAGAAACAGTTATGACCAAATTTCTTCTCTATTTCATGATGATTCCCATGAACACATGCAATGCCAAATGGGGAATACAACAGCAAGTTCTCTTAAAATGAAATGAGGAGCTTGAGGCCCTCAAAAGGAATTAAAACACTAGCGTCTTTTTGTCATTTAACTACTAACAAATCCTTGTGCACCTCCCCAAAAATTATTAAATATTTTTGCATAATTCAGATTGCAAATACCATATATTCACATGTATAACATACACCTTTCCCCCAACATCAGTGCACCAAAATTGTGGCATCTGTATTAATCAAGGAAGTTGATTTGCTAATCAGAATAGAAACACCCTGGTTTGATTTCTGCTTCACAGTGCAGCAGCTATTGCATTACTATTGAGGCAGCTGAGGGAGTTAATTGACTTAATGGCTCATTGTTCTTCACGCCAAAGGTAGTAACAATTGTCACTCCTTTTTAATAGTGTTGATGTTCTACTAATCAAGCTAACCATTCTTAGGGAAATTTTGCTTTCTGATAGTTTTTCCTAGTCTCTCTCCCCTCTTTAATAGCCTTGGACACTTTTTAGAACTTTTCAAAATCATAGATCCACCCATGAAGATGTGTCTTCAGCAACAGCCAGGGTTTCAACTTTTGTTAAGCGGGACAGTAAATGAGTTGAATATTAGGTTCTGTCCCTACTCTATGCAGCCATATTTGGAAAAAAAACTGTTTTCTTTATCCCGGATTTCAAAAACAACTTTTAGATTATTTTCTGGGGCATGATTTTTGCAAAAAAATATATGGTATATAGTTAGCAGGAAGAGCTGGGATAGGAGGTACAACTAAAATAAGGAAAAAGATTTTCTACTTCATTACATTTCTTTGGAAAGCTCAAATTTCTGCTATCAAATTCTGTTAGGCCTTTTTGATTAATGTCTCATCTGATGAAATGTGGAGAACTGTTAAAAGGATGCATATTTCTGTTTTACTTGTTTAGAAAGACGATGTTTCTCAAACACTTGATTCTTTAGCACATCCAAGTTAGTAATAGATGAAAGGCCAAATATGCATCTAGTGTAACATTTCAAAAGCCCATTCAGTTACACCAGGTATGAGTGTAGCTTTAGGTTTATACAAGGCAATTACTTTACTCATTTGTTTCAAGAGAAGCTTTATACATTTAGAATTTGATGCTACCGTTAAATGTGTGAGTAGGACACATTTCAGAATATAAAGTTCATCTCCTGGTAATACCAAAAGATTAGCAAGTCATGCTTCCACATACTATACTCAGGAACATAAGATATTCCTGTCTTATGTTATATAGTGCCCTAAGCCCTCATGAAGACGAGCTCTTAGGCACTACCCAATTTTATATTATTACTCCCTTTATTTTTCCTTTTATAATATTATTTATTAATACTGAAGTTGTGCCTAGGTGACTAAGTTGGGCCAATATTGTGCTAAACACTCTACAGGTATAGAGAACATGCCAGTCACAGCTGCAATAAAGTTTTCTAAGTTTAGTCATACCAATTGGACTTCATAATTGTAGAACTCAAAAAGCACCAAATAGAATAGTTTCATAGTATTCACCGATGTTCACCTTTGGATTACAATCAGGCATGAAAAATATAAGCCTGCAAAACAATTATGTTAGGTATATATACGCACCTGAAATGTAGGCCTTAGATAAAAAGTGTCTTTTAAAGCACAAATCTAGAACTGAACATCATATAAGTCATTTACAGATTAAATTTTATGCCAATCTCATTACTGTCACTCTTTCTCTGTTCCTTTTCCTTCCCTGAGCGTCACGTTTTTCTTTTCCCTCTCATTTCCTTTACCTTTCTTTCATGACTTTCCAGCAGCAGCTTCCCTTCATACTGAGTTTTCTGTAATGTTCAACACTGCACTTTAAAAAAATTCATTTTTGCTGCACTATCATCTTTATTCCATCTCTTCAAGATATTCTTGTTTAATGTTATATTCTGCAAATAAATATATATTTTTCAAAATGAGACAGACCTTGAAACATAATGTATCTTTTTATAGCATGATCCACCCACTCAGAAGAAAACAATTCACGAACATGGGGTTTAAAATATATCATAAAATTCACACTTCATGCTGTACCAATTTAACTCAACACATCCCCTGCATTAATAACTATAACACATGGAATTATATCTAAAAGATGTCATAAGATTATATAGTCCAAAAATGTATGCACTTAACCGGAACATACCAAGAATTAAACAAAAGCCATAGTAGGCCTGAGTATTAGATTAAATTAACAAGTGAATGAAAAGAAGACCAGTTCTGTATTCACTGAAGCCACAACTGGGAGTTACATAACAACCTAAGTGCCATAATTGGTCAGACCAATGGCCTATATTTTCCATCACTCTGTTTCCAGCAAGGGGTGCCAACACTTCTTCCTACTGGAGCTATTGGATTATGGGCCTGGGAGCAAGGGTTCTCCTGAGCTGCTGCAGGCTCCTGCTTTGCTCCTGGGGGCTGATCTATGTCACCTTCCACTCCTGGGGGGAGGGCAAGAATCCCTCATCCTTCTAGTGCTGCTGCAGCTGCTTCCAGCAAGAGGGACCCTTTGTGCCACCAATAGGACCCCTCCAACAATAATATCCACTAGCTGATTTTATTTTGTTTCTATCCTCCTGGGGTGAGTCCTGTGTTCTACTTCCTCCATTCACTAGTGTTTTGTGGCTTGGCTAAATAAGCTAGCCGTGTGTTTCCTCCTCCCTCCTGTGCATGTCCTTGTTTGTCTCTCTGTGTTTACCCTTCACCCCACCCTTCTCCCCACATCAGACCAGTCCCCATCATCCCCTTACACAGCCCTTCCACACCAAATGCAACCTGAGGTGCCCTGGAACCTGCCCCAACAAGCCACCCTCTCTTTTCTAGGTGGAGGGGGGGTCCTGGGTGGTTTGAGCCATGCAATGCCAAGCCTCTGCCACCATTTGGGGCAGAGGAGGGGGAAACATCAACCCCACCTAGCTGTCAGAAGGATCCCATCAAACCATCAGACCATAAGGAGGATGACTGAGAATCAGTTGTCATAGTCCAGGCCTAGGTGATAGAGCTAAAGGTGTACTGGGGGTTGCAGAGCTAAGCTGCAGTTTGGAGCAAAAGATGGAAGATTTGAGTAACAGACCAGGGGGTCAGAAGTCAAACACCAACTTAGGGGACTAACAAGGATCAAGGTTCATAGAGCAAGTCAAGCCAAAATTCAAACACTGACCCAGGAGGTTTACCAGTATCATAAATCAAGAAGCCAGCCGAGGTCAAACTAAAGTCTGAAGGGCTGAATGGTTGGAGGTACTGGGACAGGTGTCAGGGCCTCTAAACAATCAGGCACAACTGGGCTGAGGTCGTGAGCTTCCACACCGGGCCCTACTCCCAGTTTAATGTGACTGCCCCAGTTATCTGTAACTGGATTTGCTACTGAGAGCACCACTCAGCCTTTTTAAGGGAACACCTTGACAACACAGCCTCTTTGGGAAAACTCCCCAACCTGGCAACCAGGCCCCACAGCCTCCATCAGGCTGTAGAGCACCATAAAGACCTAAGACTCATCCTTACTAGTCACCCTTTGCCTACCACACCAGTTTGGGGTGAACATCTCTGTTCTGGCTTTCTTAGCCACTGGGGCTCCTGCTATCTTGCTCCACTCTGCTGATCTAGACTCTGACCTGACTCCCCAATAACCTGTACCCCTATCTAGCTGACCTCCTGGTTGCCCTACAGGCCCAGCTGCCTACATCCCAGCTTAACCTTCACAGCAGAAAACAGAGGCAAGAGCTACTCAAGAATTGAAGCCAATACATTGTACAGCAGGGCCAAGCTGCTGCGGAAGTTGCTTAAAAGCAGCCCCAGAATCAATTGGGGGGAGGGGCTGGAGCTCAGCTGGCTCTGCTTAGTGAGTATGTTGCTCATATCCTAATTGCACAAGCTGAATTGCAGAAAACTTATATCTGTGGGCTCTGTGGGGCCCGCAGATCTCTTGGCCCCAGCAGTACCCAGGGAGGAGTTGCTCCAGTTCCTAGGGAGCATAATGCACTCCAGGAGAAAAGTGCATCTCCCCCTGGGCTGTTGGGGAGATTTCTATTAAGACCTCAATTCTGTGAGGGCTCTGGCTGGGGAAGGCAAGAGGCATAAGTGGCGAAACACCAAAAACACCAAAAACTATCAGTGGTGGATCTTTCCCTCTGCACAGAGATGGTGGGATGTTGGGAAGATACATGTCAGGCTCCATGTGTGGCTCCACCAAGACCCAAAACCTCCTGGTTTACTTTCTCCTAGCTCTGGCCAATCTGTGAATCTCTCAGTCCAGGAAGGAGGCTCTGGCCTGGGGGAGGTTGTTAAAGGGCTGGAGCTGGGGAGGGTGGGGCAGCCATGGGGGGGCTGGAGCGAGGGGAGGGCTGGGGGGCTCATGGCAGAGCCCCATCATGCAGCAAGGGGCAATGGGCAGCAGCCGGTGAGTGGGGGCTTTTTTTTTAAAGGTCTGGGAGCTGGGGGAGCAGGCAGGGGCTGGGGGGGCTGGGAGAGCAGGCAAGGCTCTCCCCATGGCCCCTCCCTCCTCCTGTGCTCCCTCTCCCCCGCCCCTACTTACTAGCTTGGAGTCCAGTTCCAGCTCCCTGCTGCAGCTTCAGACCTTTTAAATGGTCTCCTGATTTGATTTGGATTCAGAGATTTGGCCACCAAATCGGCCAAATTTCCTCTGAATCGAATCAGCACCCAAAGCTTTGCACAGCCCTAACAGGTAGCCACAGCATGTCCTATTGCAGGCAACCTCTCTAGATTTTTAATGGTAGTTAGGCATCTGAATACTGTTGAAAGCAAGGGAAGTTATATGTTTAAATTACACATCTTTGATATAAATTATATGCTTAAGTTATATAAATTATATACCTTTGAGGTGCTGGATCAGCCTAAGTGGTTTTACCTTACTTCAATTTATCCTATACTCTAAAATATGTGATGAAATATTTGGAGTACAAAAAGAGAACATTCCTTTTTAAAATAGGCCAGAAACTGAATTCAGTTCCAAGAGAAATTGATGCAAAGGTATCTCTATGAATTGTATCAATACACAGGCTGCCCTTCTGCAAAAAATTAAGCAAGTGGGCACTCCTGTTGTCTGCAGTAGGATTTGTCATATACAGATAGCTAGAGGTATACTATAATAGTACCTGTGTATACTGAGTTTTCAAATATATATGAACGTTCCCCCATTAGATGAACGTTCCCCCATTTTTTAACCAATTTAAAATAGAAACTTTTTGGAGGTTATACATTATTTAGTTAATGAGCTTTCTTTCCATGTTCTGAGCCACCAAACTTCTGTGCTCTTTCCCGTGCTTAAAGCAGAATGCTGAACTTCACTATCATGCTGTTCTTGCAGTGTTTCTGTTATCTAGTTAATAATGGAAACATAAACAGCTGACACTGACCCCATCCTCTAAGGTTAAACACGACTAGCAGCAAACATTGTTATTCTTTGTCTACACAAAAATATACATTTTAGTTAATATGTGTTAAAACAGAATTGCAGATTACAGTATAGGTAAGCCCAAGGCAGTGAGAATAGATATACTCACAATTTTACTCCACTATGTTTTTCTTTTTAAAGGATATCATATGATTTTAACAGAAAAATTGTGTTTTTGATACTCTGGGACAATGCTCAACCATCCTCATAGTCCGAGACTTCCCCCTCTCTTCAGCGTAAAGATCCTTCATTTCAGTTTGAGTCCTTTGCTCCTAGTCCTGTTCACTACAGCCACAGAAAAAAACCCATCTCCATCCTCTCTATATTTGCCCTCCAGGTATTTGAAAACTATTCTCAACTTACTTTTCAGTTTTCTCTTCTCTAGGCTAAATAACCCTAGCTCTTTCAGTCCTTCCTCATAAGTTATGTTTCCAAAGCCTCTAATTATTTCTGTTGCTCTTACTGGACTCTTTCCAAATTGTCCACATCCTTCTTGAGGTGTCGAGGCCCAAAACTGGACACAGTACTCCAGGTGAGGCCTCACCAGTGCTGAACAGAGTGGAAGAATCATTTCCCTTCACCCCGCTGTTAATACAACTTAATACATTGTTGACCTTTTTTTGCAACAAGAGGAAACTATTGGCTCATATTGAGTTTATAATCTAGTGTAACCCCATTCCCAGGCACTACTGCACGTCTTTCTCTGGCACTACTGCTATTTCCCACTCTGTATTTGTATATTCAATTATTCTGTCACAAGTGTAGGTCTTTGCATGTCTCATTTTTGAGCTTCATTTGGTTGATTGTAGAACATCTCTCCAGTCTACCCAGGTCATTCTGGATCCTAGCCCTATCCTCCAGAATGTCTGCAACTCCACCCAACTTGGTGTTATCTGCAAATTTGCTAAGCATGCACTTGATTTCATCATCCAAATCATTAATGAATATATTAAACAATACTGGAGCCAGGACTCATCCCTGGGGAAGTCCACTTGATACCTCCTCCTAACTAGACATTGAACCATTGATGACTACTCACTGAGCATGACTACTCACTTACATACTATAAGTTATGTAGCCACCTTATAGTATTTTCAGTGAGCGAGAAGAGATTCAACCACCTTTTGTGCTAACTCGTTTTCATCTACATCCTGCCCCTTTTTCTCACCTGTCCATCTTGAGACTAAAGAAGCTATTAAACAGGTTTGATACTTGTTTTGAAAAAAGTGTACAGTGCACTGCCAAATGTTTAACCTTATGGGTGCGTCCAGATGAGCGTGCGCACACAGGCATTCACCGTGCTGCTAATATGCAGTGCAGCAGGGGGTTTTTGACACTGGGAGATTCCAGTGTAAAAAAAACCTGTGCCAGAAAAAAGCAGTTTGGCATATGTGGCTGCAGCATGTGTTGCCTGAAACTGGAGCCTGGTCAGCTAGAGCCATGCTCTGGTTCCTGGCCAGGTTCTGTGCACCCAAATTACCACTGCTGGAGCCCTAAGATTCAGGTAAGGTTGCTGGGACCAACCAAAGTACTGGCCACAGCTTCCCCTACCTCACCTGGGGCAACCTGCTGCATGCTAGAGCATGCATGCAGGGGCATTCCCTGGGGACAACTAGCAGTGGCCCAAATATGTTCTCGCTTGTGGGGATGTGCCATACTTGTATCCACACACAGTCTCTATTCACAATTGTGTTTCAGTAGATCAGTTTTGCACTATGTATTGCTTTGCTCATAAGTATTTATGGACTCACAGTCTATTGCTTGATCTTATTTGGTTCCTCATACAGCTTTTGCACTTATTCATAGTGCTGAGGGAATGAGCTGAGGTCATTGCGGGACCCCTGGCATGGCTTTACGAGCACTCATGGTGCTCTGGTATTGTGCCAGAGGACTGGAAGAGGGCCAATGTGATTCCCATCTTCAAAAAAGGGAGAAAGGAGGACCCAGGAAACTGTAGGCCAGTTAGTCTTACCTCAATCTTGGGTAAGCTTTTTGAGAGAATTATCCTGGCACATGTCCATGAGGAGCCAGCGGGGGAGGTTATGCTTAGGGGCAACCAATACGGGTTCATTAGAGGCAGGTCCTGTCAGACCAACCTTGTGGCCTTCTATGACCAGGTCACCAAATCATTAGATGCGGGGGTAGCAGTGGACATAGCCTTTCTGGACTTTAGGAAGGCCTTTGACACTATCTCTCACCCCGTTCTCATTAAGAAACTTGGGGACTGTGGTGTTGACACCCACACAGTCAATTGGGTCGCTAACTGGCTGGAGGGCCGCACCCAGAGAGTGGTGGTGGATGGGTCATTTTCGACCTGGAGGGATATGGGCAGTGGGGTTCCCCAGGGCTCAGTCCTCGGGCATGCACTGTTCAACATCTTCATCGGTGACTTGGATGAGGGGGTAAATAGCACCCTGTTCAAATTTCCTGATGACACTAAGATTTGGGGGTTGTGGGCACACTAGAAGGGAGGAATAGGCTGCAATCAGACCTAGACAGGTTACAGGGGTGGGCAGATGAGAACAGGATGGGATTCAGCACTGACAAGTGCAAGGTGCTGCACCTGGGGACAAAGAACCAGCAGCATACCTACAGGCTGGGGAACTCCCTTCTCGTCAGTGCAGAGGCAGAAAAGGATCTTGGAGTCATCATTGATGCCAAGATGAACGTGGGCCGACAGTGTGGGGATCCAGTCAGGAAGGCCAACTATACCTTGTCATGCATCTACAGATGCATCTCAGTCAGGTCCAAGGAGGTGATCCAAGCAGGTCCAAGAGGGATGTGGACAACATGGAGAGGGTCCAGAGGAGGCCACTTGCATGATCAGGGGGCAGCAGGGCAGGCCCTATGAGGAGATGGTCAGGGACCTGAACCTGTTCAGCCTCCACAAGAGAAGGCTGAGGGGGGATCTAGTGGCCTGTTACAAACTAGTTGGAGGGGACCAGCAGGCATTGGGGAGTCCCTGTTCCCCCAAGCACTGCCAGGAGTGACTAGAAATAATGGTCACAAGCTGGCAGAGGGTAGATTCAGACTAGACATCAGGAGGCGCTGCTTCACTGTAAGGGCAGCTAGGATCTGGAACAAACTTCCAAGAGAAGTGGTGTTGGCTTCTACCCTGGGGGTCTTTAAGAGGAGGTTAGATGTACACCTTGCTGGGGTTGTTTGACCCCAGAACTTTTCCCTGCCAAGGTAGGGGTCGGACTTGACGATCTGCTCAGGTCCCTTCTGACCCTACCAACTATGAAACTATAGTGGAGTATGTCAAGTTTATACTCTCCACCGTGCGCCATACAAGTGCATCACAAGCATAAAAGAAATCATTGCCTTCACTTGAAGTCTGTTAGCTTTCATATGTTCAGTTGTAAGATAGATGGGATGTGTAATATTAGTGGATAGGTTGAAACAACAGATAATTAAAAACAACATGTCTAATTTTAACTAACAATAGTCAAGGGAGCACATATTTAGCTTTGAGATCTTAGATCAAGGTTCCTAAGAGAAGATTCCAATTTATCCTTCTTTCTCTGTAATGCAATAATAACTGTTCTCCTTCAGTCGGCAGCCAGGGCATGGGCAACTTGCTTTATAATTTTTTTTATTTGTGCTGGGTCACAAACATTTAAACATCTTGACAATATTAACTACTCAATTCTTGTTTTCTCTCTCTGTCCCTTCTTTTTTCTTCCATTCCATGAGTAACCACTGAGTTTCCAGCTTGGAGGTCAAGAGAGATACAATTCTTAGATTTCCTCACTTTAAACATGTAGCTGAGCCACTAAGAGCTACTGAATAGCAACTCAAGCACTTCTTTTGGTTATCATTTTCGTAAATTGCTTCCCTGGGTTTAGCATTCTGAGGCTGAGTCTTTTGAACCTCTGTCTTACTGTATGTCAAAGTTGCTGAAGCCACCACAATGGAAATGCAGTGTAATAGTTATAAATCAAGCAGCCCACCTTCAGTTTTAAGTAGTAGTGTCCTATTTTTTTCTGATGCTGGAAATCCTGGGTTTTACTGGGGTGTTAGATCATTATACGCTATAGCCAAGTCACTGGGTTAGCTTTGCTTTTCACAGGACGTGATTTTGTCCTTACATTTAACTTGCTTCAGAGCTTTGACACCTTCAAGGGCAGTTGGTATATTTTAATACTGGTTTGGATATGCAACTGTGTTCTTTCACAATTGCATGAGTGCAAGTGAAGGTCAGAGACTGACAAGTGCGTCCACAATCTTTCCTAAAGAAAGGCATTATTTCAGAGTTATAGAAACATTTGATTGGTTAACTTCATTTTTGAGGCATTTATTTCCGCAACAGTTCCCCAGCTTTGATTTTTCTGTGGATAAAAGGAACTGTTGCAAAATATAACACTACAACAAATATTCTTATCTCACTGCACTTACTATAGTTGTGTTCTTACTGTTGTTACCAGTCTTGATTTCTCATTTCTTTTGACAATTTAAAATAATACAGATGCACACAGATAATTAAGGTAGGACTTGAATTAAATGCTGCCGATGAAGATCCCATGTTTTATGTGACCACAACAGGCCCACGTTACCTTTGGCCTCTCACCAGGGTTGTGCTGTTATGTCTGTGTCTAAGTATCTGACTTCTAGTAGTTTTTATTAACCCGTGGTGAGCTTAATGGCTGCCTATAGATGTGCTCATTTGCATTCTAATTAGAACATGTCAGAGCAGACTCAATTAATCGAGTCTGCTCCACATTCTAATTAGAATGCTCCAGCGTCACTTCACCGTCATATGTATTAAGCTATCCTGCATTTCAAAATGGCTGCAGGGGCACTTTAACTAAACCTCACTGAATGAGCTTTAGTTAAAGCACCCCCATGGCCATTTTGAACTTCGGGGTGGGGTTTAATATATATAAACTATAACGGTGGGCCGTTTTAACTAGACCGACTGTCTGGGACCTGTTCTAATTAAAATGCCTCACTCCCCTAACTCTGAGCAAGTGTATAAGCAGCCCTTTTTTGCATGTAAAATCTTCACCTGTGTTCAGACCTGTTTTGCGGTGAAGCTATTGGACCAAGGCAATATTACTACTTTTAACTGTCACAGACCCAAGTCATTATATTCAGTGGATTAGAAATATTAATAGTGGGGAAAAAACAGAAATACACCAGGTAAAGTTAAATTCCTCCCTCCTGCATAGATATCTGGGCTCAGTGTACCTCTTCAGGTAATATACATTTCTACTATGCAACTACCTAATGCAGCTAAAAATTGTTATGTGCTAGAAATTGATGCATTTATTAAGGAGATTTTTATTTTTTTCAATTTACTGAAGTCCAAAACCATGATATAGTAGCCCTGGATGATACTCAAGAGTAAGAGAGCAAAGCACTTGTTTGAAGTTAGGAAATGGGTGTTTATTGAAACAGCTGGCAAATCAGCAGGAAAATGCTGATTTTGAAAAACTATTATTCTTCCAGAGAATCAGACCTATTTAGCAACACTGTTATAGCTGAAGACAAAAACTGCATTAAAATACCATTAAGGGTGAAACAGAAATTGAGGAAATCAACAATTCTGACTTAAATGCTGCCATAGCCAGAGGTGGGCCTGGTGCTAATGAATCATACATGGCCCTTTATGAGTGGAAGGATAATGCCCTGAAGCTCTTTGGCAAATAGTTTATAATACTGTATTCATCTGAATTATTTTTGTGCCATTCATTCAGAAAAAGACATCTCAAAACAGTGCAGGACAAGTGGTTCACAAAATATTTATATTTATCCAATGTATTTAGCTCAAAATAACAAAACAGGCATAGTTTAGTTGTGTGTCACATATCCCATTTCTACTTGTGGGCAGCTCATAATACACAGCAGATGCAGGCTTAGTTAAGGGTTATTTGATAGATTTAATTCAAATGTATATGGAGTTCTAAAGATAATCAGTGTGAGGGGACTTGTACAAAATCTGACATCTGTACACAAACTTTCATAATTTGGGAGGCTAACATGCCAGAAGAATCATTCAGAAATACTGGGTTGCCTTTTCTCCTTCTCTACCAACTGAAATGAAAAATGCTAAGCCCCGCAAATTGTATTAGAAGAATCCAATGCTTTGTGACTGACAATACAACTAAAATGACTTCTGTCCTAATTTTTAAGGAACACAGCATGCATCACAGCTATCTAAGTAATCAACAAAATATCTAATGGCAGACCAATAGATCTCCCTGTGCATATCTCTGCAGTACTTTAATTGCTTTACTATAGATCTTAGTTTAATTTCCCCTATTAGTGGTTAAATAGTAGCAGGCTGAGGGTGAAATAGCTTCACTTTGATGTTGTAACATGGTGATAGATATACTCCACCACAAATTTGTCACCAGAATACCACAATATTTTGTTTTGTGTAGAACAGCTTTCAATTTTTATGCAACACAAATATTTTTACACAGAAAAAAACAGTTGTACAACAATTCTAAAAGGCAAGTCCTTATGCCATTTCTCCCTAAGCCATCCAGAAAATACTAAAGAATCTTTAACTTTTGTCTTGACAAACTAATACTCCCCACAATTCAACTATAATTCCTTCTGATCTGAGACACCACAGCAGAAAAAGCTACTTTCTGCAGATATGGGTGCCCTGTTCATGATCACTGCATACCTAGATGATGATAAAAACAGAACCACATTCATTGCCATAGAACCTTCCACACTTGAGTATGAACTTTTAGACTAGGTACAGACAGTCAAAAAGCCCAAGGCTGAATTGATTCAGTCTTTGAAGGTTAGTCTAAACTGCACAGTTTAAATTGAAACAGAAGTAAACAGACATTTACCTTTGATTCAGGATATGCAGCTATGTGCCTGCAGTAGCTCAGGCCAGAAGGCAGAGGGCACTAGAGTATGGATCGCTGGTTGTGTATTCACTTCCTCTTCCTGCTGCCCCCAGGTTGCTAAGATTTACAGTCCAGACTTACAACAACAGGACTCTGCAGGGTTGCTTATAATTTCCTCTTCCTGCTTCCAGGTGCTTCTGGGATTTGTAGTCTACAGTTGCAGCCAGCAGTAAGTTAGAGCTGGGGAAGGGGTGTTTAGCTCCCTGCCCTGGCCCCAGACACAGGAGTGGAGGCAGGATGGGGTGTAACAGGGGAACTTAGGGGATCGGGGAGCTTAGTGGAGCTTAGAGGCTCTCTGATCCTGCCAAATATCCCTGTACTCTCCCATTCTCCCTCCTTAATTTTGCTGAACTGCCCCCAGTCCCATAAACTGCTCCTGGGGCTGGTTTTACCAGCATTCACCAGTCCCAGGAGACTGATTGAATTAAGTAGCAGAAGGAGGAGGGGCAGGCAGATCAGTGGATCTGGTAGCTTTGTGGGGGTGGTTAAATAGTATCAGGAGGGGGGTTTCTCTCCCCTCCCCTGGACCAGGGGTTATTTTTAGCTCCCTGATCATCCTCCAACCCCCAGATGAACAACTTTCCCCCACTCCAATTTACTTCCATCAGCTCCTGGCACCAGTGAACACCTCTGAGGTTCTGTTAAATTAGATTGGGTAGGCAATTTTTTGACTAATTTAACTGCCCTGAAACTTCTGTACATTTCTCACTTAATTTGACCTAACTAGGGATCTATGTGTAGGGTCCACACATGGGTGAAGGCTGAACTAAGTAAGATCAGGGTTCCACATAACTACAACCATGGGTAAAACTCAGCACCTTTTGCATGCTGTAGCTTGATGCCTCCTCTCTTTGGGGATATGTCCTCCCTGTAATCAGGGAAAGATTTGGACTATCCACAAGTATGAGAGCCATTCTGTTGGCTGTCTTTGGATACTATATGTTACGAGATAAAAGTTTGTCTCCCTCCCAAAAGAAAGTCTGAGTGCAAGTCATAAACTGCTTCAGAGTTATCATATTGATTTCTAGGAGTCTTAAAATTTGTTTAGTGTGGTTTGGTTTTCTAATGCCAGACCTTGGATTAGTTGCAATGAGGAAAGTAGAAACAGTAATTAATAGCAGATTGTTAGAAAATTCAATGTTCTTTGAGGAGGGACTATGGCTCTCCTTAATTTTGGTTTTATTATTATGCTGTTGTAATGGCATTGCATAGGCTCATCTTCAGCACACAATGAAATCATGTTGCCATTTAAAATGAATCCCCATTGAATTCATTTGAAATTATTTTACACTGATGATGGCCTTATTAATGTGGTCTCCGTGGACTTGAAATGAAATTATTTGACCATCGTAATGTGGTCTTCACAGACTTGTAGTAAAATAATTTACCATTGTAATGCAATTTCCATTAACTGTCACTAAAACCATTTCCCATTGATAACAAGGCCTCATGGATATCCCCCTATAACTGCTTTATGCTCAAGGTGGTATCCATGTGGAGTTTTTGAGCAAGAATCCAGATTCTTGTATTAGTTGTAACATTGCTGCTGCTAAACAGGCCACCATATTTTGTTTGGTTTATGTACATTTCTCCAAATTGCTCTGTTCCCTACACAAACTTTTAGATTTGGTAATGCCGGGATAAACAAATAAAACCTGACCTCAGGGATCTCCATATCAAAACTGTGTATTAGGACCGTGTGAAGCTTTGGTTGCTGACTGAATTAGGAGAAGATTCAGCCTGATTCAGGGGCCGAATCTCCAAATCCAAATCAAATTGGGAGAACAATAAAAAGGTCCAAATTGATTTGAAGCCTCCAAATTGATTTGGAAAAGCTTCAGAGAAGTATTGGAGATTCACATATTTGGGCAGTCCCTGCTCGCCGACACAGGGAGCTGGTCCTGGACTCTGTGCTGGTAAGTAGCGGGGGGGGGGGGTGGGATGGAGGAGACGAGAGGGGACCATGGGGTGATCCCCACCAGACCCCATTCCCTGCCTGCTCCCCCAGCCCCCTTGAGCATCCCCCGATCCCTGGCCACTCTCTCAGCCCCACCAATGGCTGCCCCACCCAGCTCCAGCATCCCGGCTGCTGCAGTGGCTGTTGGGGCGTCTGGGAGCTCATGGCAGAGCCACCCCCCATGCAGCACAGGGCAGTGAGGGGCAGCGGGGATGGTCCCCCTGCCTGGCAGGAGCCAATGAGTGCGGGTCTGTTTTTGTTTTTTTTTAAGTGCCGGGACACTGGTGCCAGTTGGGACAACCATTGATTTGGCTGGGAGAGTGACCTGGGGATAGGGCATGTTCAATTTGGAGATTCAGCTGATTCAGTGGCAGCTAAATCTCCAGTTCAGATCTGGCCAAGATTTGAACTGAATCACTGTCCCTGGATTGGTCAAATCCAAATCTGAAGTGAATACTAGCTGCTTCACACAGGCCTACTATGTATACATTTCTACCGATAGTTATACCTGGCTTGTGCTGTGCTAAAGACCTAGTTGCAGCTAACTCTGAACTGGGATTGATTTTCAGGCCCTCTCTGTCATTCCAAGACAGTTTAGAGAAGCATATGGACTCTTCTCAATTATGCCAAATTCTGACTTCCCAAGGTATCATCTGCAAATGTGGAATAGCCAAAGAACTCTAGCCCTCCTGCCCTTCATGTTATCTTGAAGCTTGATGGATGGGAATAATAATGAGCTTTAACAACCAAACATCCCCCACACTTTGACAAAGTATTCATTTAGAGATTTCTAGCTATTTTTTATCTCTAAAATATCATAAAGTAGCGGAGCATATTAGATAATTTGACTGTTTATTTTTTCCTTGTTTGATTCCAAGACACCACCTGTGCTCACTCAACACACAGAATAAATATAATTCAAATAGGGTTTATAATGAGTTTCAACAGTTCTTTCCTGAGGGTCCACTTCCTTGTCTAATGCTGTAGACATGACTTTACCTACATCAAAATTAAAATGGCTGTTGGCAGTGCCAGGCCATGTTAGAGAGATTACAATACTGTTCCACCTGTTCTGCAGATTGACAGCTATGAAATGCTCTATCTGGCACATTTCATGAGAAGCCAAGTCACAGAATATTTTAGAAAATATAGCAGTACTGTCTTTCACATAGATCCAAACTTTTCTAAATAAGTCCAGTCCGTTTCAACTTTAAATTAAAAATGGGTCAAAAAAGTCACACAACTATAACCTGACCTGAATCCCACCAACACTGGGAAATTCTGCTTACATTTTCTGAACATCCTCATTTATATTCTTCATCCATACTCGATCTTAATCAGAACCCATGGCAAAGACATCTCAAGCAGGGAGAAAATTCACATCTTGAGTTATCTTTACATTAAATGGGTGGAAGCATTTTGTATAAGTACTGAAATCAGTGATATGGACTGTATCATTGTAAGTAAAATACTCCTGTATCTTAGGGTAAAGGGAGAGGTCCAAAAATAAAAATGGGTTGTGTCAAATGCAGTGCCTCTGATACAAACCTGAACTGAATAATCATGTTTCTGAGTAACTAGAAAAGCTGATTCATTTATTTCTTTTTAGACACGTAAATCTTATATTGAACAAAGAAGAAAAAGCTGAGTTTAGAAACTAATGGTCTGAGAAGGGAAATCTTCTTTATTGTTAAGAAGATTTCTGTAAATCTTCATGAGCAAGTTCAGTATGGGGTCTGGATGTCTGTGGTGAAACTTTTTATGATTGTAATGTAAATGATATTGTACTTGTTTTCTACTCCAGTTAAAGTATTTCCCTTTTGGTACAAAGATGAAAAGGAGTAGGCAGTGTCCTTTTGGAATCAAGTGCACAGAGCTTTTCAATCTTGACAAATGTGAAGCTTATTATTGTTTATGGTGTTACGTTAACAAGTGTTTTGAATGGATCTTCCATTAATCAATCAATCATGCATCTGCACCTGATAGAGCATGATTTGGTTAGGTGAGTAAAAAAAAATTCCCTGCCTTGTTATATTAAGACAACAGCAATTTTTACAAAGTTGCATATCAAGACTGAACAAGCTTGACCTTTTTAAACAGTTCATTACTATGCATAGTAATTGTACAAGCAAATGGGAGGAGACTTATAGCATTAGGTGGATGATTTGGATGCTAAAGGAGCCTCCTTCAAGTCTGATAAAGCAGGATATTTTGGGATGCTGAATAAGTATAACAGCACAGCAGAGGAAGTTTGATGAAGTATTGAGAATAACCAAGGGCGGAGAACTTAAATGGAAGAGATGATTGTCCAGCTTTTAAGGGCAATGTACATTAAGCAAGTTAATGTGGCTATCTAAGGACACAGAGCATGTCCACTGTGAGATGTGGCTTTTTAAGGACTCTGAGCACGCTTTTGTACATAGCTCCTTATGCCACATAATCCCTAAAGATGCCATTTTACGCCATCTGGCTTTTGTTGTTATTCCCAGTCAGCATTTCTAGGTTTTTTTCCACTGAGAAACATGTTTCCCTTTCAATTCAGAGTTATTTTTTATTTTGCTCAAAGCTTAGCCTGCATACCAATAAATCAAATCATATTTCAATGGATTAAGGCATTTTTCTTTTCGCTTTGTCTATGAATCCATTTCTCCTGGAGTTTCTAGCAAACATCTCCTTCTGTCCTCTCTCTTTCTCTCACACTCCTATGGGGGCTGATTATCTTGTGAGTTGTGTGCATGTACCACTCCCACTGACTTCAGAAACCGTTGCAAGTATGTGCATTGTCAGGACAATCAGACTCATGCTAGTCCTTTTACAACTTTTTCAGATTTCTTACTTCTACACTCTTGAGAGTCTCTCTCATTCTGCATGGGCCCTCGGCCCATCTTACTCTGTATGGGTGAAAAACTGGAGCACCTCCCAAGTAGCCCTGTGTGATCTCCTGTCCTCCCCTCCAATCAGTATCTGGTACTCTGGTTATGGTCGTAATCAGAAAGAAGTGCAAACAAAAACATCTCTCCTTTGCTGGGTACCTAACTTCCTCACAGCCTTGAAGTCCCCTTTAGCTTATACCTGCTTCTTTCAGGCATAGCCTAAGTGCCAGGCAGTCCCCTTCTGCACCCATCCTGCTCAGGAGTTCCTTTTCCTACTGCCTGTACGGCCAAACCTCCTGCTCTGGTCCAGGCCCAGGGCTTATATGCTGTCATGAGGACAAAGAGCTGGTGATGGCATGAACTGAAAACCAGTAGGAGCCAGCAAAAGAAAAGAGGGAGCTGCATTTACAGAGCAGCTACTTGATGAAGATAGAGCAGCTCTAGAGGGTGAGTGAGGAGGGGAGAGGCCTGGATGGAAAAAAAAGGAGGCATGGTATGTCGGAGCATGAGGAGATCTGAGTGGGATGGCAGGGGCAAAGAGAAGCTGGCTGTCAGCTGCCTGGGGAAGACCTAGAACAGTGTCAAGCTGGGCGATATCAGCTGAAGAATCATTGCTGGGAGCACGATCTGGGAGCCGGCGCAACTTCAGGAAAACGGAGGGTTAGCCGGAAAGAAATGGCTGAGCCCTACAGTGACAAGTAAAACTTTTCTTATTTATTTTATTATTATAACAAGGTTGGGCCAGGCTGGAGCAGCATGAGAAAGATGAAATATAAAGACAGTAAGCCCAATGCCATTTAGTGTGCTTAAAGGGGAAGACACCCTTTTTTTGGACTTACACCCTTTGGAAAAATAGAGGGGGCGGGGAATCAGACTCATTGAACCCAAAGGACTGAAACTTATCTTTGTTTATTTTACCTCAGTTTATGTTTGGGATGTTTAGAGAGAAGTATTGGACATAATACTTACCTCCATTGGAGAAGTCGTCAATCAATAGCTTGGGTCATTTCCTTCATCCCAGGATGCTGTGATACCTAAGAAACAAGAAAAAACAATGTAAAAAGGGAGATGGATACCTAATAAAAGAACCTTATCATAAAGAACGTGCACTGTGAGTTTTCATCTTTTGTGGTCAACCGGACCATTTTATGAGAAAGTTCAAAACCTCAAGGGAATTAATCAACAGCTCATTGTCCAATGGTGTTTAACTTGCGCCCTCCTGGTATAAACCCTTTAACATCAAGACATGACAGGAAAGATTTGGGGTCACCACTGAAAAAAAACAACAACAGGGAATAACCAAGTTATTTGAGAACTAATCTGGTACGCTGTGATTTACACACACCAGTAGACTAGACAGAATACATCCCAGTGGTGCATTGGCTGGGAATTTCTTGATGGCAACCTAGAGGTTCAGAATGGATCTGTCAAGGGGCACAATGAGAAACCCCAACCCACTTCAGCAGTCCATACACCTGGTAGATCATCTTCTGCAACAACAAATGGTGAGACAAATTGCATTAGAAGGAAAATGGTTACAGCAACAGGCCTGGGTTCAGAGGAATCAGGTGGAGCTCAAAATACCTAAGATGGCACCCTAAGATGACAGAGAAGCCTTTCTAGAAAGCTTTGAGCAAGCAGGATTAGCATCAGGATTGGGCAGGAGCTGCTGGGTGGGACAATTAGGTATACTGCTAATCGGGAAGACTCAGGCAGCATATCATGTGATGAACTGGGGAAAAGCTAGTGATTAAGATAAAGTAAAGAAAGAAATCTTATACCATCTGGACATTAACCCAGAAAGATACCACCAGACATTCAGGATGAAGCAAAAGAAAGAAGATAAATCACCAAGAATATTGTTACAACATTAAGCTGATCTGCTGAAGAAGTAGCTTAGACCTCAGGCTGAGACCAGAGCTATCCACAGTGGAGATGTGATCAGATATTGTTAGAGCGGTTCCTCCTCGACTTAGAGGAGAACACCCAGAGATGGGTGAGATGTCACCAACTAAAATCATCTAGTGATGATTAGCCTTGCGACTAGCAGAAGATTTTGACAGCACCCAAATTGATAACACCAAGGAAAAGATTCCAACATCAAAACCAGGACTGAAAAATGTACAAAGAGAACCAGAATGTAAGGAGCCAGGGAAGCTCATTGGACTCAGGGAAGTCACCTTGTATACTTTTGTTGCAGCAAGCTGGGGCATATGGTGAGAGAGTGCAACAGCATGCCTAAAATAGGATTTCGTTCAGGGGACTCTCATGTGGAAGTGCGGACTCATAGGAATGACCAGAAGGATAATGAGCACACCAAGATGATGGACTGGACCTTGAGTTTTGCTAGACTTCAGAGAAGCACAAGGAGGAGATGCTTTTTGAGCCATCATAAAAACTTAACTAGCCAAGAGCGACCAACAGGTAATTTGTCCCGAGTGCTGTTGGATGTTACCCTGATCTGAAGTTAGACAAGGTCTACTTTATAGGATTAAAGCTGGTCCACAGGGAGAGCAGGAGATCACCCAACTACTGATTCCCCAATCCTATCAAGTACCTTTGTTGAGACTGGCTCATGAAAATCCATTGCGGGTGTCACGGAGTCATGCAGGTGCCCCGTGACTGTGAGGGTGATTGGCAGAGCTGCCAATCACCCAGGCAGCTCAGGTGCCGGTTGCCAGGGTGACCAGCTGGGTCACGTGGCCAGAAGGGGGCAGGGCCCGGCCTTTATAAACAGCTTAGGCCGAAGCCTGCCTCACAGTTCCCTTCTGGCTGCCGCAGGAGCAGGAGCTCTGTGGCTGAGCTGAGCAGCCCGAGGCAAGTGGGGCAGCCTTACCAAACTTACTGGCTGCGATGATGCAGGGAACAAGATCACCTTCAAGGGCAAGTAGATTCGGAGGACCGGGTGAGGCTATTGGGGAGCGAGGAGGCCTCAGCAGGGCCCCCCCAACAGCTTGGGGGGTTCCGGAAGATCGTGCCAGGGAGGCACAGGCCCCAGAGGGGCGAGGCGCAAGGTGCGCGGTGGTATTGGGCCCCAGAGAGGGCGAGGCCCCAGAGGGGGCGAGGCGCAAGGTGCGCGGTATTGGGCCCCAGAGGGGGCGAGGCCCCAGAGGGGGCGAGGCGCAAGGTGCGCGGTATTGGGCCCCAGAGGGGGCGAGGCCCCAGAGGGGGCGAGGCACAAGGTGCGCGGTATTGGGCCCCAGAGGGGGCGAGGCCCCAGAGGGGGCGAGGCGCAAGGTGCGCGGTATTGGGCCCCAGAGGGGGCGAGGCCCCAGAGGGGGCGAGGCGCAAGGTGCGCGGTATTGGGCCCCAGAGGGGGCGAGGCCCCAGAGGGGGCGAGGTACAGAGGCAATAGCGCCGGCCCAATGGCGCCGAGATTAGGGCGGTGGTAAGGCCGGCCCAAGGGTGCCGAGAGTTGGGTGGCGGGGGCGCTATAGGCCCCGTGGGGTGCCAGGTGGCCGAGAGGCACCCGCAGTGATAGCGCCGGCCCAATGGCGCCGAGACAAGGGCGGCGGTAATGCCGGCCCGATGGCGCCGAGAGTGGGGCGGTGGTGGCGCTATAGACCCTGTGGGGCGCCAGGTGGCCGAGAGGCACCCGACGGGCAAGGGACAAGACAAACGTCCCCCGGAACAGCTGCGAGGCTTGGGGCGTGCTAAAGGGGAGGTTGGAGGCACGCGTAGCCCTTAAGGCAGGGCACGGATAGACACCCCATTGGGGAGTAGAGATAGGAACAACGATACCGTCCACCAGGGAAACAGGCAGCCTCCATACTATATATATTAGATATCAAAGTCGTGGCGGGCGAGATTCTGAGGGTGCTACGTTCACCCTAACGTGACGGTGAGTGGCGCTAGGGAGTTTCACGGCCGCCCTTAGCGCCCGCCCCCTCACAGCGGGGAAATATGGGGATAGCCAAAACTGAGGCCCAGCTCTCCAAGTGGTGTTTTTGGCTCCATTTCTATGAACAAGTAGAAGACTTCTGCAAAACATGCCCAAATTGTCAATGGCCAACCTAAAAAAGACAGCAAAGGTCCTGTTACAATCCATGTCCATCGTATCCAAACTTTTTTCAAGGATATCATTAGATGTAGTAGGACCACTCCCAATGAGTTCCACGAGACACCAATTTATATTGGTACTGATCAACCATGCTACAAGGTTCCCTGACACAATACTTTTACGTTCCATTACAGTACAGAACATGGCTGAGGAACTCATGAAATGGACCCCAAGAGTCAGCATCCCTAAAGAAATTATTACCGACCAAGGAACCAGTTTTATGCCACATGCCCTCCACAGCCTTTGTGGTGCACTTAAAATTAGTCATTTGTGAACATCTGTGTATCACCCGCAGAGGAATGGGCTGGTGGAAAGGCTCAACAACACCCTAAAGAGCATATTGCGTTGTTGTGTTCATGAAGAACACCACAAGTGGGACCTGTTAGTTCCACCTCTGCTGTTCACCGTGTGAGAAGCTCCATAATCCTCGCTAGGCTTCGCACCATTCAAACTAATATATGCACATCGACCAAGAGGGCTCCTAGATATTGTAAGGGAGGGCTAGGAGACAGATGAACCTGAAGTTCCCCAACTTTCCACATATGAAAAGGAGTTGAGAGGTCGGCTACAGAAAATAGGAGAGGTTGTATGGGGGGCATCTTTTTCAAGCTCACTCAAAACAGAAAGAATCATATGACCGTGGGATGCAACTGAGGGAGTTCCAGGCAGGACAAAAAGTTTTAGTATTGCTTCCAAGCGCCTCTAGCAAATTCTTGACTACTTGGCAGGGGCCCTTTGACATTATAAGGAAAGTTGGCCCAGTGGATTATGAAGTGTTCTGACTGGGATATAAAAAGGAGAAACAAATTTTCCATACCAACCTGTTGAAGTGGTGAAGGGAAAGAGAGGGCCTACTTTCCATACTCGTATAAGAAAGGATAAATGCCTATTCCCAAGAAAACAGAAATCAGGAAGGGAGGGATGCAGTAAAGGACTTGGGTGTAGGAGCACAATTGGATGAGAGACAGCAAGTACAATTGTTACAACTAGTAAGAGAGTTTCAAGATGTTTTCAGCCAAGTTCCCAGGTGTGCAAATGGGATGACTCACTGAATTATCACACCAGAGGGTGAGGTGGTACGAGAAAATGGTGGAGAATTCTATACCATCGTTATGACCTTATATGAAAAGAGATAGATAAGATGTTGGCCTGAGGGGTAGTCACCAAATCACGAAGCCCTTGGAGGAGTACTTCAGTAGCAGTGCCTAAATTAGATGGTTCACTCCAACTATCCATAGATTTTCACCAGCTAAATGCCATATCAAGATTTGATGGTTTCCTAATGCCCCAGATTAGTGAATTGCTAGAGAGCAACTGAAGCCTTGCCTCTCTTCTTTGGCTCCCTGTTACACATATATGCTATTTCTCTCTTACTGCTTATTTTGTCTATTTAGATGGTAAATTTGTTGGAGCAGGAACACAAATGGACCCCTATTTTGACTGGACTTTTGAGAACAGTAACAACTAAACTAGAAAATATTGGTAAACATTATTTATTCACTTAATTTGCACATTCAATAACTTTGCTTAACAAAACCATGATAAAAAATGTGAGACCACAGATGGATAGGACTAGATTGACACAAAGTGCCTTGGTGGCATGGAAAGAGGTGAATTTCCTCATACTGAGGCATATCAATGAAACAGCCCCTTAGCAGGGATGTGAGAAGAACTCCTCTGCACTGGCTTTTATTTAATTGGAATATGCTAATTGAGGTGAGGGATTGTGTTTCTGGGTAAACCCACAAATGATATTTTATTTAAGCATAGACATGGAGGGAAAAGCCTCATTCATACATTTTCACCCTATATTCCAGTTGCTTAGTGACACTCTGCCCTTGATCCTCCCTTTCCCTGATGAATCAGCAGTGGAACCTGAGGCTGGATTAACGGAAGCAGCCTATCTTCATGTTGTCACCTAAATAGCACCAGAGACTGGAAGAGCAATGGGTCTGCCTCTAAAGGTCCATTTCTGGCGGGGAGGGCGTGGGAGTATACTGATATAGGAAGTGTCTGGTGGTTGTTAGTTACTGAAGGTACTTAACTTCAGTTCGAGTTTGGACTGAGGGTATTTGAAGATCATTGTTCATTATTATTAGGAACAATACAATCATATGTGGTTTAATTTCTTGTTTATATTACATAAAAATGTATATCGTTTTCCAAACGTTAGATAACAGAAAGCTACTTAATAACAATGAATTTCTTTGCGGAGTAGATATATTCTGGTTTCATGTTACTTTATTCACTATCCTCTGAAGCATGAAGTGTTTGGCTGTAGGTGGATTATGTGCATACATGAGCATTCAGACTTCATTCACAGAACCCTCCTTCATAGATGCTTTGCAGTCCTATCTTGCTAATATTGCCGTATTTGGTTGCAGAAAGAATTTCTCCGAAGTCCTTGATCTTCAGGTGTTTTGCCTTTCTCCATTGCATGGCGTATGGTTTTCCGCGGTGATCATCTCAACATAGCTCACCTGAACATTTCTTTTCTATTGCAGGGGCCATGGTAATTGGCGACAGCCTAGTCTTTCTTTGTGATAGTTTCTTGCGATGGTTTAGACTCCTGAGGGTTTAGTCTAATTAAAGTTCCTGGGTTTATATGGCACCTCATGAAATGTAGGGCTTTCTTACATATTACGCCATGAGGAGCACAAATGTTGATGGGTGCTAACTCAGGTTTGGAGCTGTCACATGTTAAGGCCAGCTTGGAGGATGTAAAGGTAAGAATCCCTCCACCCCCACAGCCTCCCATTCCACACTCCTCCTCTGCCCCCTGCCCAGTGACTTGTCTTTGGGAACCAGGAGTTTAAGTAAATCACAAAGTATACTTCAATATTTGATAAAATCATCAGCGTTGACAACCAACTTTCAAAACATTCCAGCCTTAGTGACCAAATATTCCAATTAGCATGTTCACAGAAATGTTACATTTTAAGTAGCTATCAGTAAATATAATTCATATTTGTTAGTCCAAAATTCACTCTCAGATAAGAATCTGAAGGTGCATTCACTGAAAGTGAATTTTGGTCTCATAAATATGAGTATTCACATCAGATTAAAAAAATCTTCCAGTCAGGGAACAGAACTATATAATATGACTTAAGTGTACAATCAAAACTGTTCTTATATTTTGAATACTTGTAAGAAATTGTGTGTGAAGATCTGTTGACCCAGAATTATTCACTGAGAACATTCTGAAAATAATTTTGATCAGCAATAACATTGAGAGCTTATGCTCTCAAGATCAATTTGCATACATAACAAGATAGACAATCAGCTGAAAAATAAGACCAAAGTATGGATTTAGAAATCCATACTTAGGGAGCTACATAAATTGCCCAAATTTCTAAATCCATATTTAGGCAGCTACATAAATTGCCTAACTTCAAAAGTGTCAAACATTCAGCATCTCTACTTGACTCACATTTCCCAAAAAACTAAGAATCTCAAAGTTTAGGTTAGATTTCTTTCACCTACTATAGCATATTTCCTATACAGTGAATATTGAAAACATCCTTACCTATTGTAAAATCAAGAATTTTGTTTTGTGAAGTACCCAGAATGCACTTTTCCATTGCTGAGACAGTGGAGGATAGTATGTTACCATTAAGGTTCCTCCCTCCCAAATATATTACTATCAATATTATTACCCAACAGGTGATCTTGTATCATTTGCTCTTTAGGTTTATTACATTATCTGTGATCAACAGGGCTCAGAATTAAGCCATTAAATGATTTTAGAACTATTGCAATGAGATCTGTGTAAATCAATTTAGATTTCTAAGTGCCATTAACCTTTGGAGTGTAGGTCAAAGCATATTTACACTTGTTCCAAGTGCTCTGCAAGGGCTGCCTGTTATGTGCATGTTCCAGAGACAGAAATTCAGGTGTATCCTTTCTGCTTGGTCCTCGGAAAAGAAGTTGGATACAATTTAGTAAGGCTTAAGTAAGTGTAAAATAAATCAAACCCTAGATGATATTTTAAAAGAGAAATTTGGCAGTTGCATACTGGGCCTGGAAACATATTTGTCTTTTTAAAATGCTCACTTTCAAGTGTCTGGTTTCTAGCCCAGTTTGTATCAGAAGGGATCAATTTTTTCCCCCTTTCCCTGTTCTACTTTTGTGCTAGTATTGTCTGAATCCCAGAGTGAACAGCAATACATCATCCTGCTTCAACATCTGCTAGAGCCCCCTCTCCTTCTAATCTGCCCAGATCCCAAAAGCCTTTCCCACCTGCTATAGCACCAAATGCTCATTATAGCACACAGCTACGCCCTTCACTGTCCTTTCTCCCAGACTCTCAAGGTTAACATGGAACAATGACTATTATTAAACAGGGGCTTTAACAATATAAAAGTAGTCTGGGTTGGGAAGAAGGGGGAAGGGAGCTGGGAAGAATTGAGCAGCATGCCAGCAGAGTTGGCAGCAAAGATCCGCTAGAAAGCTGTGGCCAATTTTCCAGTCGAAACATGACTCACTGAACAGAGATGCACCCGAAATAAATAGCTTCCCTGTTTTATGCCCAGCAGAAGCAGGAACCACACCCTCCTGTGGTTTTGTGTCAGGGTACTGTGGGTACTGCTTTGAGCTGCTTGGTGGAGCAGTGTGGATAAAAATGGCAATTTTGAAGGAGCTGGTGGCTCTGGGGGTTTTGTTTATTACTTGGCAAACTTCAGATTGCGAGCAATTGGAAGCTTTTTCTTTTTTTTCCCTCCTTTTTTTTCCTCCTTCAGACTACCAACCTGCTCCTGCTTACATCATCACATCCAGTGCCAGTGGAAAACCTGACACGGATCCATTTAGGCTGAACAGAAAAGAGAGGGCAAGCAAGAGACACAAGCAGACTTATGTCCTGCTCTGAAAGCCATACAGTTATGGGACTCATAGGCTAGGTATAGACAATCAAAAAGCCCAAGATGTTAAACTAAGTTCTGCAAGTGGCATAGTTTTGATAGGTAGCAAACAGAACAGACATTCGCTGTTTGGGAGGGGTGCGGACAGGGCTCTGACGTTTTTTAATGAGCCTGCGTGCCAAATTCCTGTTCTGTTGTAGGTATAGATGTTTTGTGTGCTGAATTTCTGTTCTGTTACAGGTATAGACTGATTTCTGATCACTTATACCAGGGGTTTTCAAATGGGGGTAAGCGTACCACTGGGGGTACTTTGAAAGGCCCTAGGGGGTACGTGGCAGTGGTGCAGAGAAGCTGGTGGCACTTCCGGTTTCACCAGCGGCACTTCCAGTTTTGCTTTTGTGTGCCCCCCACCCTCTCCCAAACCCCTAGCTCATCAACTAGCCACCAGGGTACTCCCTGCTTCTCAACCAGCCGCCGGGGGACTCCAACCAAAAAAGGTTGAAAACCCCTGAATTATACCAGTAAAAATGTAATGCCTGTACCTGGTAGGGACTACTCTGCTGAAGAATAAAAAGTCATCTTGAACTCTTAATTCCTTTGCTTTGTCCCTTTTTCTTTCTTGACTTAGGTGATTTCCAATGTGTCTGTGGGTTATTTAAAAAAAATGTAAAGAAGGAAAGAGAAATCATCCTCTTTGAAATATAGGAGCGTTTTAATGAACAGAGACTGAGCCTAAAAGCCCCTGAAACCAATATCCCATTGTTCTCGTTAGGCAGGACAGACTAGTCAGCAGTAGAAGAGTTTGAAACCTGCATCTTATGGCTTGCAAATCTGAGCTGTATGTAAACCCTATACTGCAAGGAGGGGTTTTGAGGGTATGACAGGATTAGGCTGGAGGGGAAGAGATACAGCATGTATTAAATGTTTGCTATTACAATTATGTGATAGGGCACCTTAGTTGCATGGTATTGTTTCTGGTTTCTAATTGGATGTCTGAAAATAAATTGTTTCTTCATTATGACCCTTATTCAGGTCATACATCTATGACTATTCAGCAAAACACTTAAGCACATGCCAGATGGATTCAAGCATGATTAAGTGTTCGCTGAATAGAAATGGCCTTAAGCTCTGCTGAATTGAGGCCCGAATGACTGTCAACTATGGACTGTGTTTTCCATGTACTGTATATGAAAAAATCTGCACTTACAGAAATGCTTAAAACAAGATGATACAGAAAGGCTTCTAACACAGTAAATCATAATTGGGTTTACAGTTCAAAGAAAAACTCCCAAAATATTTCACCTTCTGTTCAGCAAACTTTAGCTGCAAAAAAAAAAAAAAAGAGAGCTTAAGTTTGTTTGAAAAAATTGAACTGGGCTGTGTTTTAAAAATGTAATGAAAATTAGGGAAAATTCAGGTCTAACTGCAAGCTTTTCACACATCCCTGCCCCCTCTTCCACAAATCCAAAGACCAAATTCTAAATAAAACTGATTAAGGCCTTCTGGCTTTGGCCCCAGATTATAGTGTTAAATGCCATTTGGGGCCCAAACTTGTCTTTCTTGATATCTATTGCAATTTTGAGCAAGACTGTGACCTGTTAGCTTGTTAGCTCCCACAGGTTATAACACCTTTCAGGATCTGCCCTTCCAGTTTTGAATCAACAAAATTGTTTGTAAAACTGATGCTCCTTGACTTCATTGCAGGACAAAGACAATGTAGAAATTAAAACCTGTAAGATGCAGTTAAGGTTAGAGCCTGAGACTGTCAATTTAGAAGAGGAGGGAAAAATACCCACAAAGATCTGCTATTAAAAATACACTGGTCTGATGACAGCTGTGGGTGGCTATGCTTCAGAGATCCTGTAAACTTCTCTCAGCTGCATGAGGTTTTAGTACTGTTCATTATGGGTGATAGGATGTTTCCATATGCATTTCCTTTCAGTTATTGTCTTCTGGTGAAACTTCCTGTGAGTTACTGAAGAGACCACCACTTCCACCCATACACTCTTTCTGGGCCTGACTTAGGCTGATGGAACGTAGTCTACAGGAATTCTTTCTTTTTTTCCCCTGGTCTGCCAGAGATGGGTCCACTGTGACAGGTGTGACTGCTCAATTTAAGGCTTCTAGTCATTATTCAGGGATCTTGGTACAGGCAGAACACCCCCTCCCCAAAACCCAGAAAATCAAAAACCCTATTTACAGGTAATAAATGAAAGGTATAAAAACTGTTTTCTATAACAAATACTGTGGATGGTGCAAATTATAGATGCATATACTTGTATCCTATGTCAAGGATTACAGCAATCCCTGTGCATTCTGTTAGACAGTAAAATCTGACAATTAAAACATTTAGAAGGAGCAAGCCATACAAAATAACCAGCTGTCAGCTTAATGCTTACTTTGTTTGGTTCAGATACTTGTTTAAAATACTAACACATACATGTCTACAAAGAGAACAGGAGAAGAGAGAGATAAAAAATGAAACAAATTCATAGGCCCAGATATTTCTAAATGTTGATACCTACCTCTGAAGTGGGTAAGTCAAAGCTCTAGATATGACTGCCCTGTGACCATGGAGAAAATTTGGATGCGGGTCTTAACTTTGTAGTTTAGGCTCACTTCTAAACCAAACAAGCAAATAAGCGTACAAATCTACTTTAAATAACATAAAGGTTGTGACACAACCTAAAATAAACAAGAAATTCAAAATGATGGTAATTATGGATGACCTGGACACTCTTTCCTTTAATCACACTACTGTCTCCTCCTCCCTCCACCAGACACAGGAGTTAAGATTAGAGTCAGTCTCTACTTTGAAAGACTTGGATTTTAAGTACATTTCCATTTGGATTGTGTTTTCATGTCACTTAAACATTTAGGGCCAAAAGGTCAAACAGTTACACCCAAGATTCATCCACACTGATAGGCACACAGGCACCACCAGTTATTTAGGAAAGAAAAACCCACTATTCATCCAGGAAGATACCTTAAGTACAAATTTACAATTGCGTATACATCGTTGTGCATGTATGCTCATGCATTTTTATGGGAACAGCATCAGCACAGAGGTTGAAAGTGTAATTCTTAGTGGTATGATCAAATGAACTGGACACAGCAATCTGGATATTCCTATTTCTATCAGAGGCAATTATATCCAAATTATGCATGTGCACACATACACAGTCTACTCCCTACATCAAGAGAACCTTATTAAGGTTGCAAGGTTACGTGTTCAAAAGTTAGAAAGTGACAAAAGGAAGGTTCCCTCTACAACCTTAATTCAACTCCATCTTCAGTGTATTTGTGAGGATACAGTCTTTATTTAACGTGATTTTTTTCCACACGACTTCTGTCTCATTCAGTGCACAGGATGATGGTGCTCCCTTAATGACAAGCTACTCAGTACCTGTATTCTGTGTGTGAGCTTGTGCCGTGTTTGCATTATTACATTATTCAAATCCTGTGCTTTCTTTACCCCAGACTTTCCAACTTGAGCAACAAATGAAGAAGTAATCTATAGACAACAGTCCCCTTCAGTACGCAGCCCTGATTTATCCCCAGAGCAAGTCTATCATGTACACTGACTGACCAGGTGACACAAATGGTTTTGTGGAAAACAAATATTGTGTAGTTACAAACTGTATCATAATATACATACACACAAGAGAGCTGGATTAAAGTTAAGGTTACATAGGCAACCTCAATTCTGGCATTTTCGGTACCTTTTCATGCTTAATTTTTCAACCATAATACTGTTCTTCAGATGCAGGTTTGCTGTGTGATTCCTAGGGGTTTTTTAAGCAACTGAAAAGAAGAAAAGAAAACCCCCTGAAATTCCATCACGTAGCTTTATATTTTTATAAACGTAAATCATCAGCAGAGCTGAAACCTTTAGATGTACCACACAGACTTCTGTCACTAGCGCTAACAGTCACTGAGAGCTGTAGTAGATTAGACTATGTGGACTAGCAGTAGAAAGGAACAAAATGTTTTCTGATTGTTAACAGAGGAGAAATGGTAGGCCACAAAAATCTTTCATTTCATTCCAGGCTCTGGAGGGAAGTATGTTCTAGTGAGTTTAAATTCATATGCCAACTTCCCTGGTCTCTTTGTCTGATAAGTCCTGTTAAGTCACCTATACCATTGACTTCCTGCTCAGCTGATCCCATTTTTCTTTCTTCTGCTCTGATCTGTTTCTTCCTTAAGGGGACTTCTAGTTACTGTACAAACCTGCTCAAATTCCCTATTACCTCTGCCTTCCAGAATCTAATCTGAAGGCCAGTCTTTGTACTCTCTATCCTCAAATTACTCCTTCTGGTCTCTTGCCACATTCAGTTCTTTTCCACCCCATACCTGCCTTCCTCAGATCTGCTGGTTTTTCCTTTCACACTTACCCCATTTTATTGGTTTCCTCTTGCATTTCCCAGTTAGTCTAAGTCTTTTACAATCTTAGCCTCTCCCCACTAATAACTAACTGACTTTCAATCCCACCTTCAATCTTCTCCCTCTTCCCCTTTTCCAGTTTCCTCCTGCTTACTTTCCATCTGCTTGTACAGCCATTTCAAATTTCTGTCTCCTACCACCAGTCTCTACTCTCAGTCTCCATCCCCAGACTGCTTGTTCCAGCTCATTCCTCCTTCTGCTCTTCTTTCACTGAGTTGAGTTCTAATATCCTTTGCATTCAAATTGGGCAGTTTCATCCTCCAGATGGCCTAGGCCCAGCAGGGGATAGGGTGGCCATCATAGAGGATATTCTGGTTTTCTGCTACGTTGTCCTCTGTCATCTATTGATACAAAACGCAACACCTTTATGTCCTCTATTTTTCTCTTCAACTGAAAAATAGAGGACATAAAGGTGTCCAGTTTCATATCAATAGAGGACAGAGGACAGCCAGACTGCCCTCTATGATGGCCACCTGAGCAGGGGAGGTTATTAACAGTTCTACTGCCCAAATCTAAACCTGGCATCATCCTGAACAGCTCAGTGCCTCAATTCCAGGGAAAGTTGTGCTCAACCCTGAGTTGGTTTTTAGGCAGAATTAGTGGAATACTAGAGAGTGTAGCTGCTAAAATCCCAAAAGTCTCCACTGGTCATATGCAAATAGTCAATATTTTGAATATTTATTCAAATCTGGCCAAAATAGAGTGGAAATTCACAGGAAATTGACAGTCACTTTCAACTCGTAGATTTTAAGTTCCTGAACCAGAGAACAGGATAGTTCTTTGATTTTTTTTTAAGCATTAGTAAAACAGTGTTTGCCCCTATCCTCACCCTCAGAATAATGAATAGTTTTCACTAGTATTTTCAATATATAAATAAACAGATTGAGACAGACAGGGTTCTATATTTTTTTTCAGTCCAAATAGTTAACATTTGACAGTTATAACCCTCAGGAAACAGGAACAAATAATGGCAAATTCAAGCAACTTTGATGCTACCAACTCTTCTTGTAATAAGAACTGTAAGTGAATAGATTTGGAATAGCACCAGTAGTTAAAGTTACCTAATGCCATCCACTACAAGCCCCTATTTTTGTTATAACTTTACTATCAAACTTTAACCATTCAAACCAAAGTTTTCCATGTTTCTCATCTATGTCTAGTTTTTAAAATTAGTTTTTGCTTTAATTTCATCAATAATGATTTTCCTGGGAAAAAATAGGGTTTTTTTGGTCTGTTTGTTGTTTTTTAACAACTTCTTTGTTGAAGAATTCCAGCCTCTCCAGCATCAAGAGCAGGAACTTGAAATTTAGGTGGGGTAAGGTCTTGGGGTATAGAGGCATGTCTTTTGTTCTCCAGTGAAAATGTGTCCATTTATGTCTTAAAAGGTTCTAAAATACACCATTTTCACAGGTCTATAGCAGGGATGTTCCCTTAGGCTTGCTCTGCCTGGTTTGTTGCCTGTTTCCTATTAGCATGTGTGCAGGGGAGGTGTTAAAAAGTAGCCCTAGGTTCCAAATATGGTAGACTCATTCCCTTTTTCATGCTGCTTGAATGAATGAAAACCAAATATATTTGTTTGTTTGAACCAGCTAGAGTCACTGTGTTCCTCTTTCACTCAAAGCTATGATTCCTGTTTTCCAGCATATTGTGTAAGCAAGTTGAAACAAGAATTCTGGATCTCCTCTCTTAGCAGCCAATAAATACAGTAGAAACAACTAGTTTGTGTTGCCAGTTACTACTTTAGTTCAAGAAGTGATAGGTGCTGTGAGTTTGAAGGTCCTAATTTCAAACCTGGCCAATGACACAAAATGGGGGTCTGTTTGATTAAATG
Source organism: Crocodylus siamensis (assembly GCF_052110815.1). NCBI lineage: Eukaryota > Metazoa > Chordata > Crocodylia > Crocodylidae > Crocodylus > Crocodylus siamensis. Next base: position 44,698,323 of record NC_143397.1, on the reverse strand, counting down.
TGACAATCAGTGAGTAAGCTGAAGAATGATGAGGCAGTGTTGCCAATGGAAAAAGGATATTAGTTTGTATTTAGGGCATTGAGCTGGAGGCTAAAAAAACTACTTTCTGTTTCTGTCTGCCACAGGCTTCCTATGAGACTCTTTATCTATTTTGTGCCTCCATTCCCCTTTGGAAAAAGATAATAAATGCTCCCTACATGCCTATCCTGTCTTGTGAGGATTAAGTCCATGACCAGAAGATAGTCACCTACAGTGGAGAGGGCTAAGGAGAGTAAAACCAAAAATGCATTAAAGTCGCTCAAGCAACTTCCGGAATTTCGCTTTCTTGAACAATTGACTCTTCAGCCTGAATGCTCATTTATACCTCACTGTATGCAATATTTGTTAATCTTTTACCATGTAAAAATTGTCTTGGTCCATTGAGAAGTTTACGTAACTGAAAATATTGTATGCTGTTGCCCAGCCTTTGCTGTGATGAAGTTTGCGTGAATGGAAGGTAATACTGAGGGTCAGATGGTTTCTATTGCCCATCTTGGCAAACTTTGAGTACTTTTGTTTAATTTCTGTTATTATATGCAGTGGGTAACAGCCCTTGCCATTGCTTTTAGGACTAAATGCTAATGAATTGTATTTTGTAACCTGTATTCAAGCTGCGTAGTAGATTTTATATTGCTATCCAGAGAGTGACTCACAAGTGCTTCTCAACTTGAGTAAGAGTTGCACAATATGGCCCCATATTTGTGCAATATAGTACAATTTGTATCTAGAAGTATCTTATAATATTTACCCGGTTTAGCCCTTTTTTGTCAGACTCACAAGAGGGACTTCTGGCACTTGTGTATTATTGGAAATTTCCCAAACACATGCAACAAAAGCTCAGTCAGTTTAATAAAATTATCAGCTTTTTCTCAGTCTGTGTTTAGTCTGTCTGTCTAATGTCCGGATGGATATTTTCTATTTATTAAAATCAATAAATCTGCTGCTGTGAAGATAAAGACACATTTCACACTAAGGGCATTGTATATTGCTTTCTGATGCTGCAGTGTCCAACAACAGAGAAGAAAATGAAACTGAGAGGTAGCATGTCTTCTTCAAAACAATTTATAAAATTAGGTTCTAGACAATTATGCACTGAAGAGCTCTCATATGAAAACGTGACATTCTTCTACTAATACAAAAACATGCATCTAAACATTTTGTTATATTTTCTTGTGAAGTATGAATAGATTTCATATATGTAGCCTGTGTATTGCTAGAATTATCCTGACTTTGCAGCAGGTTAATTTAGACTTCTTAGGTAGAATATTTATTCTTGTAATTTTATATTAGTCACTTACAGTTGTTAAGTTTTCTGTTTATCTTGGGATCTGACAACATCTCTGCCTTTATTACTTGTTTTCTTCCTCTAGATATTTGAGTTGTCATTGTCTAGTATAATATTTTATTTTCCCTACTATGACAAATTATCATTTTACTCCAAGTACATTCCCTCATGTCCAAGTGAATCTAGGTTTCTATGCAAAAACTCATCACATTTTCGTATGTGTTGTAAACTTAATTGGTTTTCTTAGTGTCATGTCATGGTGCAACCCAGAGCCAGAAGTACCAAGATCTGCATATGGATAAGAAGGCCCAGTAGTATTAAAAACAGGCAAGTAATACAAACAGTTAGTCTCCTTCCAAATGTATTGTCACAAGCAGAATTAACACTTTAACTGCTTTCTGGCATAAGTCCGCTCTCTTAGCTTCAGAAAGCTGAAAGACTCAAATCACTGTATTCCAAACTTTAAAGTGGATCATTCTGCCTTTTATGCAGCAGACTCTATTTTGCCACACTGTACTTCTTTCTTCTTTTTGACTTTAGTTTTGTCCTTTTCTCCCTCCAGCGTTCAGCCTGTTCTTTCCCTTCCTTTTGATTTGATGTTCAGCCTCTATCTTTTTCTTCTCTGTGAATTTAGGCCTGGCCTTTTCCCCTTTCTTAGCTTAAGGCTTGGTCTTTTTTCCCTTTGGCACTAGACATAACCTTTTCATTCTCTTTTTCTTTATATTACTTGACTTTCTTTCCCTGGCTTCCCACATTTTTCTAATTCAGGGTTTTCCTGAAGGGATGGTTCAAACATCTGTGTTTCTTGATCAGATAGGCCATCATCTTGTGTATCATCAAGTCCATCATAACGTTTTTGAATAGCAGCTCTAAAGCTCTCATTACAAATGTTGTTGGCTACGCTTTCCATTGAATGTTATTACAGTAAAATTTGTATCTTTAGTTACTCATGATTTTAGAAGGTCTCCAGTTTAATCCATGGTGTGCTGGCTAAATTGGCAGTTGTTCTGCAAATATGGGGACTTGTCTGGGATTCAAATTGCTGTGGGCCTCAGCTGCTGAGTTTCCTTTGAGCAAAGCATGTTATATGTCCCTCTCTCTGCCTGATCTGTAGAAGATATGAGCTCTTACAGGGCAGAAATACAGGATCTTAAACTGTAGCTGCTTATGTTTTTAGTTTTGGATTATCCCCAGCTCTGTATCTAGTGGGTAAACCAAGACAGTGGATATTACTCATCCACATGTTTCCTTTGCTTATTCTGCATGCAGTTGCTCAGGTTTTCTGAACATACATCTCAGTGTTGTCTACGCATCTTTCTGATAGGGAGTTGAACCTCAGATTATCAATATGCCATCTGATTCATTGCTTATGGCATACCTGAGGACATTTACCTGGCACCCATTACTTCTGTTAACAAATCATGATGCAACACAAAATTAGTCAAAATAGCTTATTTATTTTGAAGGTAAAATATTAACTCTGTTGCCCTTGAAAAATAACATGTGCTCCTTTACAAGTGGTGGCTTTTTTGTTTTGTTTTGTTTTTTTTAAATATTTCCCCCTCATGCTTCTGAGCCGTTAATGCAGGTTTTCACTCTTGCCTACCCTAACAAGGACAGCTGCCTCCCTTGCTGTTTTGTTGGGATCTTGGCCTTCTTGCTGCAGCTGCTGTATTTTTGACCTGCAACCCTGTTTTTCCATAGAGTCTTCTTCTAATGCAGTATATTTTTCTCTGCCTTAGCTATTCAGATCTTTGCCCCTTTGCTAGGATGGGATTTAACCTGCTTATACAGCCCTTCTCAGAGCCTTAGGTCCTTTATCTTTCCTTTGCTTTTCAGATCTAACCTGGTAGCGTAGCCAGTGATGGGGTCTCCGCCTGTGTTTGGTGAAAAGGAAAATTAACTCACTCATCAGTCTGCACAGTATTTTCCTTTGTTTTATTTTATTCTATTCCCTTCCTTCAGTTTTTGCCTGTCTCTCTCTCAACATAGATTCAGTTAGTTGTAGCACTGGGTCATGCGGTGCATGCAGGAGTTAAGACTCCAGAGAAATATTTGTTAGGGGCCTATGCTGCATTACTGGGGCATAACACTTAGAGTGCTGGAGACCCAAGCAAAATATAGATTTGAGATTTACAGAAGCTTACTGATAAGATAAAGAAAACTGAGAATAATAAGTAATGATCCAAATGGAGGTGTGGCTACATTGAAAAAAGGGAGTAGCAACCGCAAAAAGTTCTTTGTTGGAATCACAATGTAAAAAAAGGAGTGGAAAAACACTAGTCTGTGAGAATTAATACTGTGGAAATCAATTCAAATCAGTATTAACTTCATGCAGGTCCATCTGCACAGCATGCTATAGGCTGTCTTGAGGTGCTCTGGTGCCTCCCTACAACTTCAACTCATGCCCACTGAAGGGCTAGGATAACTGAAGGGCGCAACATAAAGAAGTGCTCTAGTGCTACTTTTCCATCTCGAGTTGTAGATCCATGAGCCTGCAGAGTACCTCTGATTATCCCATAGCTATACTCAACATTTTCTCAATTTCTGACTTCCTGTATGCCTGTAAATTCTCCTTGCAAAGACACTAAATGCAACAATGGCGCTCCTTCTCTTCTTTCAAACTATTGGGCTTGACAAGCCAGATTCACTTCAGAACAGCCAGGTCCATTTAGACTTTAATCCATTTCTATTTTAAAGTGTGAGCACTTGTGTACATGCAAATACAGGACCACCCACAGCTTTCTAAAAACAAAAGGAAAGTATATTTCTTGTATTTATTAAAGAACACAAAAACAAACAGAAAACAATGTGATAAGAAAGACATTCAAATTTATACAACATTCTTCATTATTAACTTCAGGGCATGGTCTTCATCATGTCTGAAGCCTTGCATGTGCAACTGGCTGAATCTTCAGTCACCTATGTACATGTACTGTTGATGCACGTTACGCCACAGTAACATCTGTATGAACTGCATTCAGTACCTATGTAACTGAGCTTCAACACTGAGTCATATCTGGCTGAGTTGTGCTCAGCATTGGAACTGCAGGAGTCAGGCAGGGGAGATAGCTATAAGCCATCTTTATGCTCTGTTCATCTTTGTGTTGTAAAGTGTGCCAGCTGTAATGCATCCCTTTCCTACCCCCTGCTGACCTACAGGAGTGAAGTGTGAACTGGCTACACTTTAGGCTTGCCCTTGAAACCACATAATCAATTTAACTAGACTTCTAAAGACTTCCTTGGTGACACGCAGCCAGTCGTATGGCCCACTCAGCTGGCAGGACCTGGAATAGAGGAATGAAGAGGACATGGATAGGCAAAAAAATGTTGCTAAGCCCAGAAGCTGGAGGAGCCATGGCACAAGTAGGTACAATTAAAGCAGCTCTGAGACTTCTCTAAGTTGTACCTAAGCCCACCTAATTCCTGGATTCTTTACAAATCAGAGGTAACATAAACTTGACAGAAAGTTGCCTTTTCCACCCTCCCATGGGTTTCATGCCAAGAACAGCTCTATCACATTTGAGCTCCAAATCCCCTGGCCTGAATTTAGTTTCACGTATACCATTGTAAGTCAGAGGAAACTCCACAGAACACATTGACATTTTGTGGTTTTGGATCTTTTGACATTAAATAAATGTGAATTATTGCTGGCCTTCAGAAGAAATACATGGCTTATGTAACAGAGGATGAACTATCTGATGGAAATATCACAAAAAAACTGAAAGAAGTTAACATGAATTTACAGTTTCTGCCTTGTAAAATGGTAAAATAGCCCTGCTTTTTAAAAAGTGTAGAAAATTTGGCCTTTGTTTATAGATCAGATGAGAAGCTCTGCCAAGTCACCATTTCCAGGGCAAGCTATGTGGAACCACATCACACCCCACCCAGGCTGCACTTTGCAATACCCCATCAAAGGACTCAAAATAACTTGGAAAATGACTCTACTCTAAGAAAAATTTGTACCTGCATTTGAACTATTCCATCAAAACCAGATAAAATGATCATGTAAAATATACTGTGCATGCAATTCTGTAAAGATTCTTTAACTTTTTTTTTTAAATGATGACAAATAGCTGCTGCTCCAGCAGGATTACAATAACAGCTGCTCTAGCTAATATTACCAAAATGCAAGGTGCTTTTAAGAACCTTGCCTTGTGAATTATGGCTCTTTTACAATCATGTGGTTGAGGGAAAGGAGAAAAAAAATCTATGAAAAGTACCTTGAAAATTGGGTTCAAAGCTAGCTCATGTTAGCAGTACGTAAAACATGGCAGAACAGCTGCAGCAATCTACCTGAATCTAATCTTGGTTGGTCTATATGTCATCATTTGGGTTTTATGTGTTGTTGTTGTGGGGTTTTTTTAAACATTGCATATCATATCAGGCTCTGATACTGTGGCTTGTCTTACTTGATAACATAAAAGCAAGAGAAGAAAGAGAGTCCTGCTGAGTTTGAATGAAGCCTGTGGTATTTGAGCCTTTATGAAATGAAAAAGCATCCTTAATTTACGTTTAGGGGGGTCTACAAAGCTCACAAAGGTTTATTTATGAGCTCCAGTCAAGACTGACAGTGCAGTCTAGTCTCTTCATAATTTAATACATCTCATTCCTAGCTGGATTCTTGGTGAGTTCTATAACGAAAGGACAAGTGTGGATGTGCAGGGGAACAGAAGCCTTTCTCGTTCCCTTGTCTTTTCATAAACTTCTTGCTCCTGTGTACTCTTTCAGTTCCATCCAGCTGTATTTCATGGAGATAATTTTGTAACTAGTGTCCAGCCCAAGAAGCTAGCAGCTTCAAGCTATGGAAAGAATGGAATGAAAGTGAAATAATTCATGGTCCCTGTTCCATAAAATTAAAAGAGAAAGATAGAGAGAAAGTGCTTCATTCATGCATTTTACACATGGCATCTTCTTTATCAGGTATACTCTATAAGCAAATATGGTGGTGAGCTGTCGGCTCTGAGGTCATGGCTGCTCCAGAATTGGAGTGGTTTAGTATATTTTAGTATGCATTCATTACAAGGTACAGTGTACAGTTAAGAAACACGCTTGTGGCGCCAGCATGTGATTATGGCAAGACAGGCTGACCACTGGGAAATTGCTGAGCTAACAGGGACAGGAGTCAGGCTGCACTGTGTCAGAGCCAAGTTTATAGACAGTCACCACACCAACACACCTTCTAATGACATATCTGAAGCACTCTGTATTCAGGATGGTTGTCTGAGTGACAGAATGTTTTTGTAAGCCAAAGGTAGCATGCATTTTCAAGGAGCGAGCTGTTTATGAATCCTCCTGCTATTCTATTTTTGACTTCTCGTGTATGTGTGTGCGTGTATACATATGTCCCTTAACTTAAATTGTCCCTTTCACTTACCTTCTATCTCTCCAAATCTCTCCAGATTCAATTTTTATTTCCAGGAAAAGTTTGAAAGACTAACCACAATGTTAAAAAAAATAATAATAAAGAACGAAAGAAAGAAATCAGCTTCATATTTAGTGGTCAACTGGCTGCCAAAATCTTTTTCTGAGTAACCATTATATGAGGCAGGTATAGGTCAGACACCTTAAAAATAGTGACATTTTGGTCCCTGTACGCAGTCTATTAGTCTATGGTTTTTCTGTTAGTCAGAAATGTCTCTCAGCCCCTCATGAACATTGCTCACAAATGTTCCTTTTTTTTTCATTTTGAGTTTCAAGCAGCCTGTTTATGCAGGGTAGAAAAAGACTACAAGACTTGTTAACTAAGAAGAAAATTTGGAGACAGTGTCAAGTGATAACCATGACAACTTAGCAAGCAATAAAGGAAAAATACAAACCCCTTCTCCCCCCCACCCCCAAACACTGAGAATCTAGTATGTGTCTTATGAGCCTAGAAAACCTGCAAATGAAACCAATAGTTCTCTGATACTGGTGCCTGGGCTTAGTCATTGGTGTTTTGAGGTATGAGACATTTAATAAGCCATGGGGGCTCACATGTTAGAATGTATTTTGGAATGGAGGCAAATGCTACAGATTCACTCCTAACAAGCTTTAGTAATAATAGGGCACTGTACTTTACCCTAGGCATACACACAGAACTGACAGTGAAACATTAAACAAAATTCTACATCCAGGGGTGTTAGTAATGTAGTACAATGACAGAACTTCTTAGACACATTCATCACAGAGACTGGAAACAGATGTCCCCTTTGTGCCTCCATAAAATTTCTTATGGCAGCAACAAAACCCAAGCAAATAGATGCCCATGCTCCTTATCATGCCACAAATGCTAGAAATTGTGGCCACAACAATAGGCGGTAAAAATCTGTGCAGTTTTTTTGTGGATGATTTTTTTCTTTTGCTTTATGGCAGGAGAGCATGGGCAGCCCTGAGCTGCCCTCTCTCTCCAGCTGCCCCGGGAAGGTGCTCTCAGGGCTTTGGGGGCATGATCTTGCACACCCTGGGAATTTCCCTGCAGAAAAATCCTTCCTGAAGCACTGGGAGCACTGCCTACCCAGGTTTCCTCACAGGCAGGGGTGCATCCCAGAAACTAGGCCTGTGCGAGTCAGCAGTGACCCGGTCCAGCTTCAGATCCAGCTGCTGCAGATGTCAAGGATCCGATCTGGAGCTCCAGACTGGGTTTCTGCCTTGATCCAGCAGTTTTGACACCCCCCCCATCCCTGCAGTTTTGACCCCCCTGTGTTGTAACACATGGACGTCACAGGAGTTTCCTTTCAAGAATTTTGGATACAGCTTCCCCAAACCCCCTGCACCGATCTTCTTGAAACTTGGCAGGCTTTGTGGCCCCACCAGGAGCCACCACCACTGCAGTTTTCACCCCCCTGTGGTGTAACACACAGCCGTGACAAGAGTTTGGCTTTCAAAAATTTGGGGCACAGTTCCCCCAAACCATTGCACTGATCTTTTTGAAACTTGGCAGACTTCATGCTCTCTGCAGAGTCTACCACCTCTGAAAATGTCATCCAAATCAGACAAAAAACAACAAAGTTATAGATATTTTATTGTTTCCTCATTATACCCTATGGCCGGATCTCCAAGGCAGCTCCGAACCACTTCGGGAAGCTGAACGAGGTGGTGCTTCGACCCGGACGTGCTGTTTTGGACCCCGAAACATCCGAAGCCTGTCTGGATCCAAAACTCTGTCCAAAGCCTCACACAGCCCTACTGGAAACCCCCAGTTAGGGGATTCTCAGGCAACTGTATCACACTCATATGCCCCGGCTCAGGACAATGGGTAATGTCTGTGCCATCCAGGGAAGCAGGTCCTCTGTGCCAGGACACATCCTGGCACAGCTAACCCTGCTCCAAAGAGAAAGTCTGTTTATAGCCAGAGAAGTATAAAGACAGAAGTGCATTATTTCGCCCAGTGCAAGACGCTGTCACTTTTCAAAACCTCTCAAAAGTGTCCACTAAAAAAAATATAACAATGTATCAGAGTCATATTTACATTTAAACCGACTCCTAGAAATCAAGTTCAAATTCTTCCCCCCGCCTTTTAAAAATATTTCTACTTTTCTATTCCCCTTTCTGCTTTTCTTCTTTCTTTTGTCAACCTTATGGTTTTCTTCTCTTTCTGCAATTCTCTTAACACACACTTGTAAAACTTTCTCTATTAACACTGTTTTCAGCCCATCTGTCCTTATCATGCTAAATCAGCACTTTTGGGCAAAGCGTCACATCATCCAGATCACCATGCATTTCTTTAGGACGGCTGAAAGAATGATTTGGCAGCTACAGAAAGAAAGGAAAACAAAGCGAGTGTGAATGAAGTCATTTTTGATCCCTAAATCTTCATGCCTCCTTGTAATAGAATAGAGTAGAAGCGGTGTGCTCTGGTAGAGTTAGGTGCGAGTCAGTTCTAATTCTGCCACTAATGTGATGAGTGGCCTTGGGCTAGCTTCTTAGCGTCTCCCTAGCTTTTGGCTTTCATGAGAGTGAGAATAATATAGCCTAAGGTCATTGTACAGATGTTTTAATGTTTGTAAAACACTCAGCAATGGCAAATCAGTCTAATGGGCAGAACACTAACCTGGGAGAACTGAAGCCTGAATTCTGGTCTCAGCATTGCAGCTGACCTGCTGGGAGACCTTGGCAAGTGATGTGACTTTTTTGCACTTCAGTTTCACAATGTGTATAATGGAGAACATGATACTGACTTTCTTTGTAAAGTGATTTGAGATCTACTGAAGAAAATTATTGGGAAAGAGCCACTTATTGTTATTAAAAGAGACTCTTGGCAAGCCTAGAGAATTACTTCAGGGTTTTTAAATTAGAGGTATGTGAAATTCATACTGGTTTTAGTCCATAGAATTTTTTCTCCATTTCCTGGGGATGGTGGTTCTGAATGAACCCCCAAACACAACTGAAATTACCAAATTTAAACAGCCTCATTCTCATTCATTCTCAAATACTATGAACTCCTTCTTCTTATTTGCAAGTCTTAGCACAGTTACATCTCCTGTCAATAACTACATTTATTTCTCCACTTATCCTCTTTACTTCACTAGTGAATTTGACCATTTCCATTTTCCATCATCTCTCTTGGGATTTTCCATGGTGCCAATCTAAATGCTCTATGGTTCCATATCTGGTGTACCCTAGATTACGGGAGAGATTTTTTTTTAAAGCACAAGCCCTTTGGTACCTTTGAAGGCTGATCCTGTATCTTCATGAAGAATTCCTAGTGGCCTTAATTGAGTTTTCTGCTTTTCCCTGATATTTTTATAGTTTCTTTCATGTTACCCCTAGACTTGCTATTCTGGCTTTTCTTTTTAATAACAAGGATTTTATTTTTAATAATGAAAAGTCTTAGTAATTTAAATTAGAAGTACCAAACTTTATTTTTCACAACAGATGCTCTGTGAATTGTATGAACTTGTGAATTTCAAAGCTTCTCTAAAGCATTCAGAAACATTGCTAAAACTTGTAAAGTTTAACTGGATAAAAGCGAAAATATCCCTGAGTCCTGACATCTATTTGCACTAAACCTTGCTTATGTAAAAAATGCCAGGCATCTTCTTTACACTTGCTATAAAAGCTATAGGGTTTCAGTGGTATTGCAGACATAAAGCATCAATGCTATATACAGTGTGTGACCTAAAGGACTGCATATTAAGAGCCTAGTTTACAAAAAATAATCCCACCACCTGTGCTACACTGATTTCTGTACATTTTTCTGAGCAAAGTTCTATGTCTTTGCTACTTATTAACTCAGAATGCATAATGATAACAGCTTGTAACATGAGACCCTCAAGTTCTGAATCAATAGCTGCTACCGGGAAGAGCTGAGCAAGGTCTGATGTGTTGTGTGTATGTGTCCACTTCCCCTCCAAATGTGTTCTGTGCTCTCAAGCTCATCATGTGGCTGAGCACTGTTCAGTTGTTTTGGAACATTTTCTTAATGAAACACTTGGCTCCTTGGTGTGCACGCACCTTACACTGCTCATTTGTATAATGCAGTTTCCTTTTAAAAGCAACTTAGCGGGTGCTCAGTTAGCATCTTCTGCTGTTACTTTGTTATTTCAGTGCTATTGAAAAGTTTGTCCATTTACGCTTTAGTTATCCTGCGTGCTCTCATATCCCTTTCTTCTTTTTCCAGCAGGGATTCCAACCTCTTCTTCACAGATTTTCAAAGACAGGAGAAAAGTGAATGGTCAGTGAAGAAGCAGCAATGATAAAGCAGAGGCATAGGCAGCCAGCATGGTACTATGGTTTGTTGAAAGAATCTGCTAAAGTAGGAAGGGCTGTTGCTACAGGTCCAGTTTTTATTGCATCCAGCATTATTGCATCCAGCCTATGCACACCAGTGCTGCTTCCATTTTTTGCCACTGGGCACGGTCACTTCCATTTCTTCTCTAAATGTCACAACACTGATCATTCAAGACTGCCTGAATTCCCCTGTCTGAAGGCTCACTTGCTACTAGTTGCAGTAAGTAGTACAGCAAGTAATCACATAGCTATTGCCACTACCATGGACACAGCTGCTAGAGTGACAAATACCGTTACTGCCATGGCTCCTGTTACCCCGAGCCATAGAAGGGGACTCATCTGAACAAATGCTAGGGCTTGACTCTCAGATTCTTAGATGTATCACATTTTTCTTTGGAGGTTGGGCTGTTATAACAGCTGTTTGTAAACACTACAGATCCAACATTAGCTAAGGGAAGGAGGAGAGTTTTCAACTTCTGCCTGCTTGAACAATCTTTAAAAATGTAGCACATACACTGACACTGCTGCTGCTGATTTAAATAGCACCGAGTATTGGCTTTCAGTTCAACAGGCCAATAGGAAGGCTCCATCTATAACTCCTTCTATGTCAAGTGACTCATCAGCATGTCTGAGAATGTCCTTTAGGCAGTAGCCTCAACTAGGAAATACACAACAAACAATTAAGTATATGGGAACTGAGGGGATTTGTTCATATTCACCCTCATGTTTAAACAAAGGACATTGCTGAAACTGTCAAAACTTTGAGTTGAATTCAGATATCTGTTCGGTACTGTAAGGTGGAATTCAGAAATATACTTCTATCTGCCAACACATAAGAATGTAAAGAAATCGAAGGTGGAATAATTTATAAGTTAAAAGAACTGGCAATAGGCCATAGCTTGCTTTAACTTAAACCCATGCTAGTTGCTCCTGATGCTACAGTACTCTCTCCCAGCACACAAGCAATGAGAGTTACACAAAATGAAATATGCTTCTTCTCACGGGCCATACTTACAGGTGCCCTTTGAAGAATCTAAATGTACATTGGTCTAACTAGGTGCGCACTGTCATAATTCTGTTGTCTTCAGCATACAAATCTAAATAGTTCTGGGGAAAGATACAGATAATGCCAGCTTCCTAATCTTACTACCCGAATTGAGACTCAGTAGCCCATAGTCTGAAGCGAAAATACTTAAGAGACTTCCATTTTTGGATTCCTTCCAGTTTTAAAGGAAACTTAATGATTTCCATATTTCAGAAGAGGGTTAGTCTTCAAAAGCATTTTCTTAATGGTTGATACTAGTATACCCAAAGCATCTCAAAGAAAATATATATACCTTGAAAGCCTGAGACTATAGGAAAGTGTGGCAACTGTTACAACAATACTTTGCCCCTATGATATACAAAGGAATTAATGTAATTGATTTGTGGACTCTTTTCCTGGGACTGCCACCAGCTTAATACCGTGTGATACAGGAAAGTCATTGGGTACATTTACATGAGACACTTTACTTTGCATTAGACTAATCTACTATACAGTAAAGCATCAGTATCTACACGTGTGCAGGATTTACTGTGCAGTAAATTAGGCTAATATGCCATAGTGCACATGTAGATGCTGACCAGGAGCAATTTTCTCCCAGTCAGCCTAGGCAGCAGGAGACCAAAGGGGGTTGGGGAGGAGTTGTCCACAGCTCTGGTGCAGAGTTTGGTATCACAGCCAGGCTTAGGGGTGCTGGCTTGGGGTGATGCCCTGTGGCAGAGCAGCACCAGCTCCCTGAGCTCTCTCCTCACTTTGCTTTCAGGGCTAGGCTCCAGGGAACAGAAGAGAGCTGTCTTGGAGTGGGGGACAGCTTCCAGCTGTGTGGAGCTCAGGATCCCAGCCCCGACATGACCCCCATGCCTCCTGCCAGCCTGGGGATGGTGTCCAGGAAGCCTGGAGCTCCCCATGGAAGAGCAGGGCAGAGAGGCGGGAGCAGCCCTGGACTCAGCTGCTCCCACTGGGAGCAAATTTGATCCCAATGACGGTGCATGTGTAGATGCGTTCCTGGATACAGTTTATGTCACCTTATTTTAATGTCCACTAACCTTAAGGTGCATTAATTGCAGCTGTAGACACTCCCATTAAGTCAAAATTTCTAGCTTTGGACCAAATATTTTCAAACTTGGATGCCTGAAGTCAGGCAACTTAATCATTTTCCTGATTTTTAGGTGTGCTGAACCCCTTCATGTCTCACTTGAGTCAAAAGGAGTTATAGGAGCTCAGCATCTCTGAAAATTAGAATACTTACTCAGCTGTCTGGCTATGACTATTTATGTCTGGCATTAGGCATCTACATTTTAAAATTCTGAAGCTGGAAGGTTTTACTTAATCAACTTTCCTAAGGCACAAAAAATTACATCAATGATAAAACTAGGATAAGAATCCAAAAGTCTTCATTCCCAATCTCTTCTAGTCATCAGACAATAATAAGAGATAATGCACTATTTTGGACATTATAACCCATTTCATTTATAAAGGAAAATAACAAGAAGAAAAAATAATGACACATAGAGCCTTCTGATCATGATGTCCATGGGGAGAAAAAAAATATCTACTTAAGTTCTCATAGAATTACTAATACTAATTTTTATCATTAACATGGGACAATAACATGGTGATCACCCAGTCCCCTGGGTGATCCTCTCATCCCTAAACTCCTGAGGAGCCGGTTTCCCACAGAGACTAAGTAATCAGCCATATGAGAGATTTCTGTGAGCAATGGATAATAACAAGGCAGTGTAAACCAGTGAAGCTCAACCTTTTAAAGTCATGGGCTGAGTGCTTGCAGCCTCGCTATGGTCATTGTTCCTCCCTGCTAGGGGAGTGGGGAGGGAGGTGGCTGCCAATGTCAGAGGGAGGGAGAGAAGAAGAGAGCTTACCCATGGTAAGGGCACCTGCTATAACAGAGGAGGGAGGGAAAGAGCTTAATTCTGATAAGTAATACCTCCCTAGGGGAGGAAGGAGAGGGAAAGAAGAACAGGAAGGGCTAAAGAAGGTATCAGTAGCATGGCCAGGGTAGTGAAGAGGACACATAGGGCTGAGATGCTTGTTGCTGATCCCCTTTGCTGTAGGCCAGATGAAGTCACATTGTGGGTTGGATCCAGCATGCAGGTCATTGGTTGAGCACCATACCATAGTATTTTCTATTGTGCCATTTCTTTTTTAGGGTCACTAAAAATCAATCGATTATTCTCACAATGGTAGTAAAGCCAGGGAGCTGAATATGATACATAGCAAAAGAAGTGGAAGTTTTATCACTGGAAGCAGGATCAGTCCACAAATGATAAAAGCATCACTGATGAAATGTACTTTATGAGTCACGTATCAGGCCTGGTCTCAGTTCAAATGACACTCTGTGTGTGTGTGTGTGTGTGTGTGTGTGTGTGTGTGTGTGTGTGCTTTCTTACATAAGAATTACTACACTGCAACATGAGTCACAAGTGTTATTCTTTTAAACATAGTGTGCCTTTTTTCAAAGCTTATACCACCTACAGCAAATTAGTCTTATAAACGTACAGATCATAAAACAACAATACTAAAATTAGAAGTAGATGTATTGTGACCCCACACACTCCACTGAAACAGAATGGAATCCACCTACAATAACTATTTTGTTTCATCTGATACTGTAAGCAATGAAATTAAACTGTACTCATGCTGCCAAGGCTGCAGTAAATAAGATAATTATTAAAAGCATAAGACTCTAGATTTTTGTTGTGACTGAACAGCAACATAAGCCCAGTGGCTCAACACAGTCATCACTTCAATGGCTAACTCAATAGCACTTTCTTGCTCTTATGGACCTAATAAGAAATGGTACAGAGTAGTGTAGCAAGCTTGTAGATGATAGTCATCAAACTTGTCCAAATAAATTGTGATCTTTTACTTTAGGAAAAGAGAGGGTCCAGTAATGTGGTTATGCTCCTCATATCCATAGTCTTAGAGAAATTATTCTTGAGTTGTAAAGAGACAATGAGAATGCAATTGTAGGTGTGACAGCTTTTTATCATAATCCACTATTACTTTCTAGGAAGAGACAAATACAAAACATGCAAGGACTTATTAACAACTTTTGCATTTGCAAAACTATGCAAATAAACCTGCTTTAAGCAGTGTTTGTACAAACTTCTTATACTAATAAATAAGCAGTTGTAAGTGCTTTGCAACAGAAAGGTTTCTACACCCAGTTTATCATGGAACACATTCATATGGGCACTCTTTCCTGCCCATGGCAGGGGGTTGGACTTAATGATCTGTTCAGGTCCCTTTCAACTTTACCAACTATGAAACTATATGTCAGTTCATTTTCTGTAACCCAGAGCTAGCTCCACTTTGGAGGAGTTACTCTGGTTTATATTGATTTTGCCAAGCCAGGTAAAGACATTACACTTTTACCCATATAAGTGATTGGAAACCAGCCTAAACTCATAACAGAACAGAAGTTCAGCACACATAGCCTTGATAGGCAGCCTGGATGCCTCCCTGCCACCACCACCAAAGGGTAAATATGTATTCTGTTCATGACTGATTTAAACTACACTGCTTGCAGAAAACTGTGTAACTTAGATCAATTCCACCCCTGGCTTTTTGACTGTCTGTACCTAGCCTTAGAGAGCAGCAGTAGCCTGCAAAAACTGGAGCAATGGAAATGCAGTGGGCATGTCTAGAAAAGTGTGCATGTGTAGGGGCACACATTTCCCATGAGACAAATAGTAGTAGCACATACTTGTGCTGCTGATTTTTGTCCCAGGGCACGCCCCTACATGCATGCTCTGATGCATGGCAAATTGACCTGGCTGGGGCAGGGGAGGTAGGGCCAGCACCTGTGCTGACCCCAGCAGCCTTACATGGGGTCCTGGGGGCCTCCAGGGTCAGCAGCAACACTGATCTGGCTGTTAGGAGCCTAGCCAGCAGTCAGAGCATGGCTCTGCCTGCCCAGGCTCTGTTTCTGGCAGCGCATGCTGCTACCACATGCACCAAACTGTGCCCTGCTCTGTTTCTAGTGACATATGCTGCCACATGTGCCACATGGCCACCGCATGACACATACGCCATACTGCTTTTTTTAGCAGTGGTATTTTTTTGACACTGGGGCTGCAGTGCAAATTAGCAGTGCAGTGAATGGATGCATGTGTACCACATGCTATTTGTGGCACCTCAAATAGCCTTGAGGCACCATGAAACACATGTGCAGGCTTGTCTGGAAGCACCCATTTACTTTCAAAAGGAATGAGTCAAAATAATTTTGACTCAATGGGCCATATTCATCCCTAAGGTAACTTTACTGATTTCAGCTGAGTTATATCTGAAATGTATTTGGGATAACAAGTTTAAAATATTCTGTGCCTGTGTTTTTCCAAGTTGAGTTGCTGCAGCAAATGCTACAAGATACAAGCCTAGAAATGCATTTTAACCTATGCTTAGCACAGAATATGGATGTCTGCTTATTTATTTTTGTCATAGCCTTGCTGGTCAGTCTTCAGTTGCATTTAAAATGAATAATGAAAACACCAACTCTAAATGCCCCTTAACGCAAACAGAATAACCACCTTAATTTAAAACCCTCTTTAAAAGCTGTTTAAGCATCATAAAACTCCATTTGGAAGATTCCAGAGTGGTAACAAAAAAAGGAAACAATTCTCCCATGCTCCTTTGCATTAAAATAGAGGTGGGTTTCCTGTTTTATAAAAAAAAGACTCAAAATCCAACTCTGCAGATCTTAAAATCAGCCAATGTCTGCTTCCATAAGAGAATTAGGACTAAGAGAGCAGTGCTTCTAAGCCATAAAGACAAATTTTCAAGAGCCAATGAACAGAAAATACATTCCCTCAAAGGAGTGTGTCTATAAATGTCAATTATAAAAATTTCCCTATCAGCCTCTAAGGTGGCAACAGTCTGACTTGCATAAACCTTTACTACAACAGGCTGCTCTATCCTTTGAACTACACAAGCTCCCAGAATGCACTGAAACGCCCACGCAAGCTTTCATTTCTTACATTTTCTGAATAGTTTAAACAGCTTGTCCATCTGCCAAAAAGACAAGGTCCAAATAAACAAAGGGCATGCTGAGTATCTAGAGAATGCAGACACTGCTTCTCAGGTTCAGTCGAATACACACATCCTGATGAAATGGAAGGAATGAATGTAAGACAGTGAGTGCATGATGTGGTGGGTTTTTAAAAACATGTAACCAGTTATCAGTGGTTCATTTCAAAATCGATAGCTGAATTTCTACATACATACCTCCATATACGGAATATTATTCCTCTTTGATGTTTTAGCATTTTTTATTAATTCATTACTATTTTGCAACAAGTCATAAATCAAAATCTGTGAAGTAACCTTTTAGGTAAGGAAACTAAAAAGAGGGATCAGGCTTAACTATGTATTTTATGAATATTCTCTCCTGCCCCAAAGACCTGTCTTTTACGAAGGTAGCTAGGATCTTTTGTGTTAAGTGAATCTTAGATCTTGCCACGTTGATGCAGGTCATCTTGCATCTGTCAGCCAGTGAAGTCAGCCAAGGCATAACTCTGGATCTAACCATTCACAAATCTGTGACCCAAATTTTGCAGCTGTGGTCCCCCTTTAAAATGAATTGAATCCAAATCCTGAACTTCCCAAACTTTTGGAATCAGGTGTGAATTTTGCAGCCTTCAATTTCTAACTGTGGCAAAGAAACATTTATATTTTGCAGAAGGTTTGAAGTTTATTATAGTATTATCATTTCATTTATTTATTAATGTATCTGCTTTTACATTGTAGAAGGAAGGGAAGCAAAAGCTTCCTTAGAGAACAGCCTTCAATATACTTTGTAAACCAATACTAATATGATCTTTTTTTCCTTGCTTTATAGTTGACAGTGCTTTAGGTTTGATAGTGTCAAGTGGTAATCCAATGTGACTTAGATTTCCTATAGCAATAGCTTTTGGCAGATTCACTCCTCCATGAGAGGAAACCATTTCTATTTATAACAGCATTTTGTGATAGAACTATAAATATAGAAAGCCTAACTGACAAAGAATAAAACATAATGGTGGTATAATGAACCCCATTTTCTGTGTTTACAAAAAGACAATCATCTTGAGAAGGTGTAGAAACCAAAGAGTAAAAAAATAATAAGAGAGCAGGTATATTCCAAATAGACTGCACCGTTACTTATGGCTAATAAAGAATACGATAGTCTGCTGCATAGTCTAGTCTGTAATTTATTTAGAGTAGGGGGTTTTCCTTCTTTTATGTGATATTGTTCGGGAAAGCAGAATAATGCAGCCTGACATTTTTCTCTGCACTGTCAAAGCTCTGCCAAATTCACAGATTTCATAGACATTAAGGGCTGGACGGGACCTCATGAGATCACCATGTCCAGCCCCCCCACCATAGGCAGGAAATCAGCTGGGATCAAGTGACCCCAAATCCCGGGTAGGATTCATCTCTGTTATAACTCCGTTGATTTTAGTAGAGTTCCACTAGACCTGAGTATGGTCAGTTGGTGGTACCTGAAAACTGATGAGACCACTGAAAGTCCATGGACAGCTGAATAGTGACCCACTTATGTAGGGGATCTAGTTAGATATAAAGACCTAGCAATCTAATGGATAAACCTTCTCAATGAGAGGGGGTTCAAACCTTTACCTCTCTGAGACATTAGCATGTTACTCCACAAGCTCACTGCCTTTCCAGCTCTCCTCTTTAAGCTAATCCACAGTACTTTGCATTTAATATTCACTGGATAAGATGAGTGGAAACATTTTTGCCCCATTAGTAGCATGGATCCAAGACCTCCTTCCACATCAGGAGCCATCTCGTGAAGCAACACACCTTCTGGCTTTCACCGTGCTTGATTTAACTCCCTTATCTTGACTATTTCAAAAAGCAGTGCTGAAGAAAGTTCTGGATAATGTCTAACGTGGTTTGGTGCAGGGGTGTAACTTGTAATTTTGGTGCCCTGGGTAGAGTTGCTGGTGAGCACTTCCTCTCCTTTGCACTCAAGAGGGGCAGGGAGGATGCTCAACAGCATCTCTACTGAGCGCTGCCAGAATGGTGGGTGGCTAAAGACCCCTGCCCCAGCTGGTGTGCAGGCTCCCAGCACCTTGGCTGCACTTGCTGCCCTTTACTGAGTTTCCTGCATCAGGCCCTGGCTGAAGGAACCTAAGCTGAAGCATCCCAGATGATTTTAGTTGCCAAGTTAAAACATAAGGAAAAGGAGGATGTCTGTGAAACACAAGACCCAGTTCATGCAAAGCTGTGCTATAGATTAAAGCCAATACCCTACATCGTGCCCAAAAATGAATTCTACACGAGTCATTTCTGTGGAGCAATATGCTACCTCTAAGTAGTACAACTAAACATCGATTCGACTGTAACCTTACAAATAATATCAGTAATCTACAAAGTAAGATTTGCGCTCTCCTGAAAGATATTCCATGAACAGGAAAACACTTTAAATTTGCTGAATGAATTGTGCTGTCATTATACAAAATAGCTGAAAGTGCTGCATTATACCCATTTCTTTCACTGATATGCTGTTTGAAATATGGATTTATAATTTAGGAAGGTGTCAGGAGATTATCAAAATAATCCTCAAAAAGGACAACATTTGGGGTTTGAAGGGAGAGTGGATAGTCTATCTGTTGATAAAATGTACAGACTCTTCCACGGGCTTCATTCCTTGCCTGGGTATGAGACTCTTTCAGAGGGACAATAGCAGTTATCAGTCAGAGTCATTGCTCACCAAGGTAATAGACCTGCCTTCCCAATGTGCACACAGCATTCTGGTAGGGAGAGCAACCTCAGAGATGTCTATCAAAGATAACGCACACATTCCACATTTGTTACAGCCAAACCAGTGTCGAAGTCCAGGAATTATACTGAATTGCTCAGGATGCAGCTCAGGCAGTGTTAGCCAGCAGGGAACACTGCAGGAAAAGACAGGTCAGCTCCCACCCCTGGGGGAAAAAAAAGCCATGCTCAGCTCAGGAGCTATTTTTGTAACAATTTGTTCTATAAATAACCTTACAAGAACTGACTGAAAGATTTCAGCCCGTAGCATACCTGTAATGTTTCTCTTTCTGGGATAAGGTGGAAAGGAAAGGATGGGTAGGGACAAATAGGTCAAGCTGCTAAGATAGTTTAATATAAAATGGCAGTCTGATGTGCCTTGACATAGATAAAAAGGAAAAAGACTGATGGACAGAAAAAGGTCAAATGTAAGTGCAACTCTTCCAATAACCTGGGATATAAAATGAGAATTCTTTTCCATATATACTTCCTTGTAGTCTTTCATAGCTAAAATCATAACCAGGTTGAATACCATATCAGTTAAAAAGATATGACCTATGCTGTTTACATCAAAAGAGAAGCTTGCAAAATGACTTTTTTTTTTGTCATTTTCAGAGTCCTTAGATGTCATCAGGGAGAACTACTTGTTAGTTATACTGGCCCGACTCTCTTACACTGATGAGAAGCACTCTGAGGCTATTTGATTTAAGGTTAGGTTGATAATTGTACTTTTTACATCCTTTTACCATTTTCTAAGTGGGGCAGAGAGGGAGAAAGAGAGAGAGAGAGAGAGAAAAAAAAAGCTGAAAGCACCGAGTTAGAAACTAAAATAATACTGGACTAGTTAAATGGTTAGATTTGCTCAAATTTTAAATCTCATCATTTTAGTTAAGTGATTTGATTGTCTGAATTTGCTCAGTATTTTGCTGTGTTTTAAAAAGATGTCATACACACAATTTACAACATATTTTCCTCCCTTTAAAATACGTTTTTAATAAAAAACTTGTACAGTATTATAGTTCCTTTTTGTGGTAGTATGTCCCAAGTTCTTTCATTTGTATTTTACTTGCTCATCAATTTTTGTCCAAAACAACAACAGTTGCAAATGAGACTAGCTTCCTCTATTTTAAACTCTGAAGTTCTTTTGTATGACTAACAAGCATTTTGAATAGTGCAGCAGAATTCATGACTCAGTTAACTGAATTACTATACGTCTGCCTAAAAACAGCCATTGCATCCTAAACTGTTCTCTCTCTGCTGGAATTTACTTTTCTACATTTTTTCCATTTGCCCCCAAAATTCAAGCTATTCATATTCTAAGAGCTTCCCAAGCCTGAAACTGGGTTTCTATGGAGATTGTTCAGGGGAAGAGTGAATCTTATGGAAAAGCTACACAGATGAAGAAAGATTTCCTGGCCATTATGACATTCTCTCTCTCGCTCTCTCTCTCTATCATATCAAAAACAAGATGTTGGTGACCACAGATCTCTTCTCTTTGAGGCATACAGAATTTCTAGCATTCAACCATTTAGATAAATTATTGACATAAGTCAATCTCTGTCTTCCATGAGCTCTCCTTCCCTCAGTCTTTCCAGTTATGACCAGACTTTCAATTTCCTCGTTCCTCATAATATGTCTGAGAAATTCCAACTATCTCTTTCTGGTGTTAATCAGCAGCTTCTTCCTGCAATCTGCTCTTAACAAAATATGTTCATCTAAAGTGTGACTTGTCCAACATACTTCACGATGCACCTTAAAAATTACATCTCATTTCTCTTCAGTTAGCTTCAATTCTGTTTTCCATACTTGACAATATTGTTCAGCATTCTAATGCGTTCATGAGGACTGGTATAACATAGCAATCCAAAACTCTTAACTTTGTCCCCGTAGAAATTTTAGTATTTGTTAATATCTTTTTCATTTTCAGAAATGCATCTTTTGCCATCCCTATTCTCCGTTTTAGTTCAGGATCACATTTACCATCTGATGTTATCCAGACCAGAATTATTTGTTCCTTTTTCACTTTGATATTGCATACAGGAATGATCTTCTTTGTAATTACCATCCATTCTGTTTTCCTACATTTGATACTTAAACCCTTCTTCTTGCGTTCACTAACAATTTTATCTAAAATTCCTTGCAGCTTCTCTTCTAAATCAGCTGTTAAGACTGTGTCATCAGCATAACACAAGTTGTTCAAATTTTGTCCACCAATGAACAAACCTGAGAAATCCTCAATCTCCCTCAGTATTTTCTCACAGTACAAGTTGAATTAGTCAGGTGAAAAAGCATAGCCTTGCCTCGCCTGTCTTAAGTTGGATGAAATCACTTGGTTCATTTTCTATCTTCACTGCTACAATTCAGCCCCAATAGAGGTTTCTTACAATTCTCAAGTCTTTACCACCAATATGCAGTTCTTCCAGGATTTTCATTAATTCCTCATGCTTGACTCTATCACAAGCTTTACTATAATCAATAAAACACAAGAAAAGGTCTTTCCTCATTTCTATTTCCCTCTGCAAAATTATTTGTATCATGACGATAGCAAGTCTTGTACCTCAATCTTCAACAAAACCACATTACAGTTTTGCAATCCCCAGTCTTATTCTACTTCTAGCTCTCAATATCAGCATCTTTAATAGGATCTTTGTCACATGGCTCATTAAACTGATGGTTCAATGGAGTTCACATTCAATGGCTCCAGGTCTTGTGGGGAGTGCAATAAAGATTGATTTACTGAGGTCCTTAGGTATTTCTCCACTTTCATAAATCTCATTGATAACAGTGGTTAACTTTTCTATACCAAACTCTTCCAAACATTTTATTTGTTCTACTGCAACCTCATTTGGTCCTTTAGCTTTATTGGTTTTCATTTGATTGACAACTATTTGTACTTCTGACTTAAGAATTTTCAAACCATCCATGTTTTCTTAATAGAAGGCTTTTCTTCTTGACTGTCATGGAATTTGATATACTCTGTCCTTTTTTTCAGTACTTGTTGTCATTCAATAATTACATCACCATTCTTGGTTTTTCCTCCTTTGCCTGTAATGTCTCTGATATTCCTATACATTGATGTAGCATCTTTATCCTTTTGTTTTTCTATCTCTGTACATTTTTCATTAAGCCATTTTTCCTTTTCTTCATTGCACATTAATCAAATTCTTCTGTCCAGTTTCTTATATTCTCCTATACTACAGGTTTTCATCTTTCTTTTTTCTTCTATAAGTTCAAGGATTTCTCCAGTCATCCATTTCACTTTCTTTTGCCTTACTTTTGATGGAAAAACCTCCTTGGCTGTTTCAACTAGTGCTTCTTTGAAAATTTCCCAGTTTGACGTATTTCTTTCATCTTCAAGTTCTTGAAAATGGTTTTTGACTGCAACTGTGTACCTTTCTTTAATTCAATCTTTTTCCATTGTAATTGAATAATCAAGTTTCTTTGTCACTTTTGGTTTCTTACATTTCCTCAACCTTATCTTGATGGTGCATACTACACGTACATGATCATTTTCATGGTCAGCACATAGGTAAGTTTTCAGTTGTTGAACCACATTCCTGAATCTTCTGTTGATGGTGATGTAATCAATTTGGTTTCTAACTTATCCCCAGGACTTTTCCATACATACCTTCTTCTTGGGTGGTGCTCAAGCCATGTGTTCATAATGACTTGATTATTTGCAATACACCATCTCTCATCTCTTTCATTTTTCTCTGCAAGTCCATGAGATCCAACATAGTATCCACTTGCTCACAACCAACTTTCTCATTTAGATCTCCCATCGCTATGGCCACTTTTTGAGGTTTCCATTGCTTTTTTGCTTTATCAAGATCTTCATAGAAATGATCAATGTCCTCTTCCCTACTTTCAGCTGTCAGTGCATAGATTTGTATTATTGCAATGTTGAAAGGTTTAGCCTTTATTTTCACAAGCATCACTCTATAGAAATTGCCTAAAAACATGCAAAGATTTTGAGGTTTCTTTGTTCAAAAATCAATCCATCTCCTCTTTTGTGCATCTGACCTCCTGAATAGAAGTTATTTATATCTTCTGAAACAATAATTTCAACTTTTTTCCAATGTTTCACACAGACCTAGAATATTGATCTTTAATTTCTTCATTCCATACTTGACATTATTCACTTTCCCAATTTAATGTAGCATCCTCACATTTCACATTGCCACTTTGTTCCCTTCTGAGTGCAAACAGTAGCAAGCTGATGGTCAGGAGTCACCTGCCACACATGACTATCCTTACCAGGTGAGATATCCTCACCTTTTCTTTTAGGGGCCCCCTTCATGCTGTTGTGTGATTTTCTTAAGTCTTGGAAGACCATGGATTGTGCTTGGCAAAATACTGCAGTAGGTTGCCACTTCTTGCTGTAGGTTCCAGTCCCAGCTGATTTGAGCAAGTCTCCTCTATTGTTGTCCCAGTTGCACCAGGGATCCACCAGATGAGATGATCCACTGCCCTGCACCCCAAACAACTTCAACCATAACTCTGGTAAAGGAAGTTGATGGGTGTAATGCCTTGCCTAGGGGCAACCCAGAAAGTACAGTAGCTAAAGAGTACTTGTGTCACTATTATCCTAACAGCTAAAACTGTCCCACTGCTGGATGCAGTTTAACTTAGGCACCTCTGTGGAGCCTGTTCCTTGTTTCCCCATGCCTCAGTTTTCCATCTGTTAAATGGGGACCATAGCTTCCCTACATTACAGGTGTGTTGTACATTAAAGGCTTTGAGATGCTTGCACACTACATTAGTGAGAGTGATGAAAGAAAGAGTAATTGGGGCTCCATAAACTTTGGATAAAGAGATTAGATAAGACTATGATAGCCTTTGAGTATTCCTCCCAGCCCCAAACTTATACCTAATCATTACTTCCATTACTTCCATTTCCCCAATGGTTACAGAACTACTGTGAATGCCCCACCTCCCACACACACACAATCATCTTGGTTTAGTCCCTTCTTCCCCATTGCTTATGAACTATCTCATGCCCTTGTATAATGTAGCAGTACATGGGACCTCCAGGCCCTTTATACTGATTTTCACAGCCTTCCCCTGGGTGCTGTGGCTGTCCTACCCTTCCTTATCGGGGACCCCACCTACCTACTTCTACCCTGGATCATGTGGCCCTACACCAGCCACCTGGACCCCTGCCAGGCCCACTTTAACTGTTGCCTGGCCCAAACCCGCACTCTGGTGGAGTGTGCCTGAAGGGCCACTGCTGCACCCTTACCACCCACCTTGAGTTGACCAAGAGCAACCCCTCCCAGGTCATTGCCACAGCCTGCATGCTGCAAAACATATACGAGGCCCAGGAGTAGCTGCTCCTGGGTGGAGGAGGCATGGCACATGGAAGATGCCTAGCAGTGGGAGGACTACTTATGGTGGCAGCAGCAGTGCCCTCCCCCTCCTGCTGAGGTCCCAGGAGAGCTGTACACCAGCCAGCAGAGGCCAGGGCACCAGATGCAGGAGGCACTGGCAGACCATCTCTTTTAGCACTCCCCACTCTAGCCCACCTGCATTTCTGTCCATGGACCCTTCACCCCCCTGCTCACCCCCAGTACAATGCTGTCTGCAGACACATCTCAGAACAAGTTTTTATTCTCCTCACATCAACCAGATCTCCCTACCCTGCTACCTCCCCAAGAAACAGAGCCCCTCCACCACCCACTCTGCCCACCAACAATAAAACACCTTCTTCCCCATGAAAACTATATATGATGCCTTTTGTGTGCCATCCTACAATGAGGGGCCAAGGGGTGGGGGTGCCTAGGGGACAGAGCCCAGAGACAGGTGCCTAGCACCCTAGCTTCTGGTTGTTTCCCCATGGGCATGCATGCTGCAGCAAGTGCAAAAGCAGGGAGCTTGCCCAGGGGTGATGGCAGCTGGTGCTCCCCTGGTACAGGCATCTTCCCCTCTGGCAGGCAATGTCCAGGGTCAGTAGGGCCAGCATGTGTCCTGGCCCTGCTGCAGGCAGCTCTGGCTCCGTGCCTGCATGGAGCTGGGGCAAGCAGTGGGGTTGGGCAGTGGGCAGCATGAAGGGAACCGCCAGGGCCAGAATGGTGTCTGTCACTCTGTGGTTGTCATCCATGACCTGTACTGCCCAAGCCAGGATGGCTTTCTGCCTCTGCAGTGCCTCTACCTGCTTGTGCTCCAGGGACAAGAGCTGCACCTGGAACTCCCTGTCCACCCACTCCTGCACCTCCTTGTGGGCCACATCCTCCTCTTGGCACCTGTCCTTATGGGCCACGTCCTCTGTCCACCACCTGTCCTGCTAGCCTACATCCTCTGCCCACCAGGCCCAAGCATCCTTCAGCCAGTCTTCCGATGCCCCAGTTTGCTCTCAGTTTGCATCTACATGTGCATTACTGCACAGTAATTAATCATGAGTAAATTTGATACCTGTACATGAATGTATCAAATTTACTTGCAATTAGGGGTTTTTACTGTGCAGTAAGCATGCACATGTGTAGACACACACACTTACTGCTCAGTAAACTATGCTACTGTGCATGTAAGCATCTCGTGTAGATGCACCCAGTGTTCAGGAAATGTTGGGCTAGGATTTGTAATTAAAGGAATGATTGCATGGCTGAACTGCTTAGAATAATATGATACTATCAGAATGCCTAGGGTTTCTGAAAATTGATTTATTGCCTTTGCGCTTCTGTGGACCTTCTGCAAGAGGAAGATCACAGACAGCACTGTCAGTACAGCCTTAAGCGCTGAAATTCAAACAAGCCCTGCAATAGATTTCTAGATCTCACTCACATGAGACAGGCCAGGCCATTTGTCTTACTAATCTGAAGACTGCTTACACCTCAAGAGGAAGGAAAGAAGAAAATGTGAGTCCTTTTAGTCCTTGCTCGCATGCATTTCATTGTAACTCACTGATAGACCCAGAATGAGCTCTGCTTCAGATCTAGAAGGTATGGGAAGACTCACAATCATAAAAGCTGCCTCTTCATGCAATGATATGCTTGTCAAAGGAACAAAGATCACCTGGAAGGGGAATGAAGAGTTATAGGGCAGCAATAAAAAAGATCTAAAATAAAATAAAATAAAAAAAAATGAATAAAACATAACCTAAATAAATCACACTGTAAAATGATTGTAGGAAATGTCTTCCAGATTTCAGTGCTTGCTGCTTCCATTGGGTTTCATTCTCTCCTGTCTCCTGAGTTTCTTCATCAGTTGAAGATGAGTGTGGTCTCAGGACCTAGCACAGAAGTGCAGGAGTGGCAAATGGTAAGTCAATAAGCAGTATGGTCACCATTGTCAAAATGTACTTTGTTCTCTCAGCCAACAGCATCCTGAAGAAATCCATACAGACATTGTATTAGCTTGGGTTATATTTGTATGTACTGAGAGCTGTATGTGGGGGCCTGACATAAGAGTTCTGTACTGTGAGGTTTGCAATGTGAAGAACCTGCCTGCAGCTTTTCACTTTCTTTTCCCAGTTTGAGCATATGGTTTTGTCAGGCAACAAAAGACATTGCTGATGTTGCTCAAAGCAACAGGCAATTGGGTTTGCCTTAAAATAAAAGGAATCCGCAGGTGATGTCATGCCTATGCATTGACTCCACATACCTAGAACCAATTCAATAAAACATTTCTTTGCGAAAAAGTACTAAGAAGGGGGTGTACTCAAACCCTGTGTGTTTTGCTACTTCCTGTCTTCCAGAATGGTGGTTTCCTGAGGTTGTTTCAACTAGATACAATTTCTGGAAGAGAGGCTGAGTATAAAAACAACATTAAGCCTTTGTCATGTCAATGCAAAAGTGCCAGAGTCAGAAACATTGCAGTATCTTTCCCCCTAAATTTATCCTTTTAAAAGTGACAAATATACCAGGTACTTGCCCTTTGGCCATACGTCCCATGTACTTCTTCAGTTCCTATGATTTGCCTGAACATGCCATTAAAACCGCAGAAAAAGTAAATGCCTACAGCAGTAGAACTCTGTTAATTGCAATGTTGAATATGATGTACTCCAATAAAAAAGGCCAGATACAAATCATACCTATTCCTGCCTAAATGACACTGACATAGGACTTTCACAGAATTTAGGCCTGTAAGTCATAAAAAGCAATTGAGGTCAACCTAGCTTGAGTGGCTGCAAAACTGCTTCAGTGTATCCATTTCAGCTTGTAAAGTTTCTTGTGCACCTTAACTTAGGTTTCTGAACATGCTTGAAAACAATCCCTTTCAAAGCAGTTCTGTGCTTATCTCTCACTTAAATTCTACTGGTCACATCTACACAGTTATTACTGTGAAGTCATTACAGCTTCGTCATTTATACAAGTACTAAGTGACTGTGCAGTAACCGGAGTTCTTGTGCAGTAACATTGCTGAACGACTTTTTTGTGATGTTGACTGCGCAGTATCCTGAAACTACTGCACAACAGCAACACATCACGCTTTCTGCCATGTGATGTTACTGCACTGTAGTCATGGGCTACTGTGCAGTCAGCGTCTCATGTAAACATGCATGGCCACTGTGATCCAAATCAGAACTAGGAAGCACTAAACCAACCCAAGGCTACCTTAATTTTCAAATATTGTCACTGAAGTATGCACATTTTGCCCAGCTGCCTAATGGTTAGTGAACTAGCCAACAGAGGTAGTCTGGGACTGAGGTTTCATCACTTAGGATAAATCACCGACGGACTCAGACAGAAGTGCCAATTTTTGCCTGATCTGGTCCCTGAAATCGCTTTACAGCCATGGCCAAACAGAACTGCATGGCTGCAAACCACTTTAGAAGGGCCTAATCCCACAAAAATCTGAACCTTAGCTGCATGAAGG
The DNA here is from genome assembly GCF_052110815.1 of Crocodylus siamensis. Taxonomy (NCBI): domain Eukaryota; kingdom Metazoa; phylum Chordata; order Crocodylia; family Crocodylidae; genus Crocodylus; species Crocodylus siamensis. The sequence goes on along the minus strand of NC_143397.1, from coordinate 44,669,650 downwards.
ATTAGATGAATATGTTCCAAAACAGAGGATCTTCTGTAACTTGTGTCTGCCTGCCTCCTAAACTCCGAGCTGTTTTCAAAATGGGAGGAAGGAAAAGGAGTGGAGGAGATTTGGTCTGGGTTTTTTTTGTAGCCCCAACTACAAGGTAGGGCGGGTGTATTGGAGCCCTGTTGAGGTGGGGGGCTCCAATTCACCCACCCCACCCTCCAGCACTGGCTGGGGAACCCCCTAGAATGAGCTCCCTTTGCTCTCTTTCCCACCTCCCATTATGAAAACAGCACAACCTAGGAGGGAGGAGAGAGTATTGCTAGGGGAAACCAGTTGCAGGCTCACAGTCAGCAGCTAGATTCCCCTCTCCCTGGAATCACCAGTGAACTTCTGTTTGGTCCAGCAGATCATCGTAGCTCAGAATGCTTCCTGCAAAGTGTTACAGCGGGGAGCTACACTTTTGTCTGCACCTGTTTTCTAGCAAAGGGCTCTAACCAGAAGACTGAGAAGAGCATCTATCCCATTAAATGGGGCTACTGGGCAATAAAAAATGAGGTCAGAAGAAGATTAAACAAAAAGAAGCATGTCCCTTTGGCCTAGAAAAGAGGGCATTATGCCCCAATGGGAGAGAGGAGTCCTGGCTTCTGGTCTCTGCTGCCATGGTTACTTCTCTTTTTTCATAGTTTCATAGTTTCTAGGGTTGGAAGGGACCTGAGTAGATGATCTAGTCCGACCCCCTGCCATGGCAGGAAAGAGTACTGGGGTCAAGCGACCCCAACAAGGTGTTTATCTAGCCTCCTCTTAAAATCCCTCAGGGTAGAGGCTAGCATCACTTCTCTTGGAAGTTGGTTCCAGACCCTAGCCGCCCTGACCATAAAGTAACGCCTCCTGATGTCTAATCTGAATCTACCCTCTGCCAGCTTGTGACCATTATTCCTGGTCACTCCTGGCAGTGCTCAGGCGAACAGGGACTTCCCCAGTACCTGCTGATCCCCCCTGACTGGTTTGTAACAGGCCACTAGATCCCCCCTCAGCTGTCTCTTCTGGAGGCTGAACAGGTTCTCCTCATAAGGCCTGCCCTGCTGCCCCCTGATTATACAAGTGGCCCGCCTCTGGACGAAGTACTCCAGCTGTGGCCTGACCAGTGCCACATAAAGGGGGAGGATCACCTCCTTGGACCTGCTTGAGATGCATCTGTGGATGCATGACAAGGTACAGTTGGCCTTCCTGACTGCCGACCCACGTTCATCTTGGACTCAATGACGACTCCAAGATCCTTTTCTGCCTCTGTACTGACAAGAAGGAAGTTCCCCAACCTGTAGGTATGGTGCTGGTTGTTCCTCCCCAGGTGCATCACTTTGCACTTGTCAGTGTTGAATCCCATCCTGTTGTCATCCGCCCACCTTTGTAAACTGTCTAGGTCCGACTGTAGCCTATTGCTCCCTTCTAGAGTGCCCACATCCCCCCACATCTTAGTGTCATCAGCAAATTTGAACAGGGTGTTTTTTACCCCCTCGTCCAAGTCACTGATGAAGATGTTGAACAGTGCGGGCCCAAAGACAGAGCCCTGCGGAACCCCACTGCCCACATCCCTCCAGGCTGAAAATGACCCATCCACCACCACTCTCTGGGTGTGGCCTTCCAGCCAGTTGGCAACCCAATTGACTGTGTGGGTGTCGACACCACAGTCCCCAAGTTTCTTAATGAGAACAGGGTGAGAGACAGTGTCGAAGGCCTTCAGAAAGTCCAGGAAGACTATGTCCACTGCTACCGCTGCATCTAATGATTTGGTGATCTGATCATAGAAGGCCACCAGGTTGGTCTGACAGGACCTGCCACTGATGAACCTGTGTTGGTTGCCCCTAAGCATGAAATCCCCTGCTGGCCCGTCATGGATGTGTGCCAGCATCATTTTCTCGAACAGCTTGCCTAGGATCGAAGTAAGATTAACTAGCCTATAGTTTCCCGGGTCCTCCTTCTTTCCCTTTTTGAAGATGAGAACCATGTTGGCCCTGTTCCAGTCCTCTGGCACCACACCAGAGCACCATAAGTGCTTGTAAAGCTGTGCCAGGGGTCCTGCAATGACCTTCACCAATTCCTTTAGTACTCTAGGGTGGAGATCATCCGGACCGGCTGACTTGAACATGTCCAGTCCCTCCAGGGTGGAGATCATCCGGACCGGCTGACTTGAACATGTCCAGTCCCTCCAGAAGCTCCCTAACTAGTTCCTCACTAACCCTTGGCCCAGATGTGCCTCCCCTGGGGCCTGAGGGGGGCCCAGTGGGGGGGTGGCTGTTCCGGTCCCTGCTTAGGAAGATGGAGGCAAAGAAATTATTAAATATGTTGGCTTTATTGTCTGGTGTGACGACCAAGTTTCCTAATGAGTCCTGCAGGGGCCCCACATTACCTGGATGTATTTAAAGAAGGACTTCTTATTGTCCTTAATCTGGAAAGCTAGTCCCAGTTCCATCTCTGCCTTGGCCTTCCTGACTGCCCCCTTACATTCCCGAGCAACTGCAGTACAGTCATCCCTGGTGATGTCCCCTCTTTTCCACTGAGTGTATGCCTCCCTTTTAGCTAGGAGACATTCCTGGATGCTTTTGGTGAGCCATGGGGGCTTGTGTGCCCTCTTGCTCCCTTTGTTCCTCATTGGGATTACCTCTCTTTGGGCTTGGAGGATCGTCTCCTTGAGGAGCGACCACTCTTCTTGGACACCTGGCTCCCTTCCCTTCTGGGACCTCAGTACATCCCTGACTAGTCTCCTTAGCTCGGTGAAGTTTGCCCTCCTGAAGTCTAGGGTTGCTGCCTTGCTGCAGGCCTTTGCCACCTTGCACTGGATGGTGAATTCCAGCAGGCAATGATCACTGTCACCCAGGTGGTTGAGCATCTGCAGCCCCCTCACCAGGTCATCTCCCATGGCCAGCACCAGGTCCAACAAGGCATCTTCCCTGGTGGGGCTGTGCTAAGAACCTACTTGAGCAGTCAGACCTGGCTGACTGCTCTTCCCAGCAGATGTCCAGGAAGTTCAGGTCCCCCATGACTACCACATCCTTAGACTTCACTACCTTTGTGAGCTGACCTAAGAATTCTTGGTCAAGCTCTTCCCCTTGGCTGGGAGGTCTGTAGTAGACCTCCACTGTTAAGTCTCTTTACCCTCACCTGCCGTGTATTCTAACCCAAAGCACTTCAGAGTGTCCTTCCTCTGATTCTTTATTAACTGATGAGGATATATATTCCTCCTTAATGTAGAGTGCCATGCCCCCACCTTTCTTCCCTGTCCTGTCCCTCCTGTACAGCCTATAGCCCTTGACATTAACTGCCCAATCGTGTATTGAGTCCCACCATGTTTCAGTGATCCCCACTATGTCTGGGTTGGTGTCAGCCAGCAGGAGGGTGAGTTCCTCCTGCTTTTTTCCCATACTACGGGCATTTGTGTAGAGGCATTTGAGGCCTCCTGTGGATGTGTGTACTGGCCCCCTAATCACAGCATTGCCCTGGCCCTAGTCACTTACCTGTGTATACGTTTCGCTTGTTGGTCTAGGCTGGGCTGTACTTGCGGGCATCGCTTGGTCTGGTAGTCTGATGATTCCTCCACCCTCGTCTTCCCCTTTCCCAGACAAGCTTAGTTTAAAGCCTGCTGGAGGAGGTCTGCCAACCTAGAAGAGAACACACGCTTACCTTTTGGGGAAAGGTGGAGCCCATCCTATCCAAGCATGTCTCTCGTCGTGATGTGCTGGTCATGGTTGAGGAAGCCAAAGCCCGCCTCGAGACACCATTCCTGAAGCCACCAGTTGGTCTCTGCGATGCACGTTTCATGCCGTCTCCCGTGTCCACTCACTGGTAGGATAGAAGAGAAAACCACCTGTGCGCCCATCTCCTTTAGCACGCACCCCAGAGCATGATAGTCCTCTATCAGGTGATCAGGGCTTCTCCTGGCTGCATCATTAGTACCCACATGGACTAGGACCATGGGGTAGTAATCAGTGGGCTCGATCACAGTTTGGAGCATCCCTTTCACGTCCTGAAACTTCGGTCCAGGTAGGCAGTAAACCTCGCGTGCTATGGGGTCCTGGCGACAGATGGGGCCCTCCATACCGCTCAGGATGGAGTCACCTATGATGATCACGTGACACTTTCTCCTCCTGGTCTGCTTGTCTCCTTCGGCCTGCACAGGATGTGGAGAGTGTGGACTTGCCTGCTCCCCAGTGTCCTCCTCTCCTTTTAATTAATGACTGGCTAAAGTAACATATAAATAGTAGACCTGTGCGAAGCAGCAAGTATTCGCTTTGGATGCGTGTTTGGCCAATTCAGGGGGAGAGTGATTTGATTCAGTGATTCAAATCACTTTCCCAATTCATGTGTTCCTTATCTCGGCTTCAAAGATTCAGCACTGATTTGGAGACTGGGCCATAGACTATAATGAGGAATTACTAAAATACCTATAATGTTGTCATTGTTTTGCAGATTTGAATGAAAACTTCAGGGATGATAGCGCCTTCTAAGGTCATGACGCCTGCCAAATTTCAAGGAGATAGATGCAGGGGTTTATGTGAAAGTGCCCCTCAAACTGTTGAAAGCAAAACTTGTATCACTTGTGTATGTTAAGGCAGAGCGGGATGAAAACAGCAGGGATGGTAGCCCCTGATGCAGGCATGAGGACTACCAGGTTTCAGGCAGAGTGGTGCAGGAGTTTCTGTGAAAGCAGACCTCAAGTTTCTGAAAGCAAATAAAAACAGCAAATATGTGCAGAGTGAGGAGGGTGGCATTCACTCTGTCTGCAGGTAGAGCCTGGGGAACCCCATCAGCAGGAGGTTCACCTTCAGGAACACCAGCTGCTCCACCAAACCAGGATCCAAGGAGGTGCAGTGGGGTGTCACAACATCACCAGCAATGCTGAACACCCTCTCACTTGAAACACGGGTTGGTGGACAGGACAGGTGTTCCTAGGCCAAGGGGTTGCAGAGCATTGGCTCCATGTCCTCAGTGAGATATGCACTACCTGCATGATAGTGGAATCTGGTGCCTCTGGACCCGACCATGGAAGCCATGATTTTGTCCCACATTGACAGTGGCTGTGGTGGAGGAGACTGGCTCATGATTGAAGTGCTGGCACAAGAAAGTGGATCTCCCTCTTTCACATCTGCCCGCCACTGCCCTTCTGCCTCCTTGACTGTTCACCAGCATCTCTGTCCGGTGATCGAGGGGTTTTGTGCAGGAGACACTCCCCTTCACCCTTGGATTGCAAATACCTGCCAGCAAAAGGACTGTACTGGACCACAGAAGATCCAGCCAATTTTTGATGCCCTCCTTCAGCTGCTTCACCAGTGCCTGCACCTCAGGTGAAAGTGGCTTACCCTAGCCAGGAATACTGATCCCCTGAAACTTCTCCATTTCATTCTCAAGCTCCTTCACTATGGGAATCACCTGGGTAAGGAGGACATTGCCAGCACTGAGTCTCTCGGTGGCCTTAAGGAATGGCTTGAGGACCACCAAGATCTGGAAGATGGTATCACACTCCATTTTGTTAAGGGGGTCACAGATCCCAATCTCCCCAACCAAGGCCATCTCATGGATGGCCTTCTGTTGCTTGACCAGCCTTTCCAGCATCAGGTATGTGGAGTTCCGCCTAGTCTCCACATCCTGCATGATTTTGTGCTGCAGGATACTCAGTTCTGCCTGTTTGTCCTGCAGCATCTCGCCATCCTTGATGCTCTTGTGGAAGTAGCCCATCATCTTCCTGTATTTTGAAATGAACTGGCTGATAGTGATGGTGCCATCACTGGGGGCCCCATTCCCCTCGAAGTCCCTGACTATGAGGTGGAACTTGTGTGCTACACAGCGGATGCCAATTAAGTTGGCTTCACATACCACCTTGACTATATCGACAGACTAACAAGAACAAATAAGAGGATTAAGGGGGAAGAACAAGTTGAAAGGAATGGACAGAGATAACAATAGGAATTGTAAGCAAGGGTACATAGGAAAGGATTGGATACAACTTACAAAAAGAGAGACTAGCTAGCAAGCTAGAGCCTTTCAGACACTGCTGCTCCAAAAGAAAGACAGCTCACAAAAGGCACAGCTCACTTCAGACACAGCTTTACATGTTGTTTCTATGTCCCTCACCCAGAGCACTGTGATTGGAAGGAAATTCAGAGAAAGATCACAGTCACTGGCCAGCTACAGATGTCAGTGTCAGAGCAATCTCCCCTCTCCCCCCGCCGCAGTCTCAGCCATTTCCACATATAGAAGATCACCCCATCCCTCTCCCTCTTCTCAGTTTCTATTTTCTGCAAACCTTCTTAATCTCCAAATCTCTCTAAATTGATTTGGAGGCTTCCAATTTGATTTGGACTTTTTAATGGGTCTCGTGATTTGATTGGATTCAGTGATTCAGCCACTGAATCAGGCCAAATCTCCTTCCTGAAGCTGGAAATGAGGGTTTTCCCTGCCCTCACCAAAGTTAAAAGGACCTACCATCCAAGTTGCCACTTCCTTGGTAAATGAGATAACCACTCAACTGTCCAGCAAGAATTTGACACACCCACCAACACTAGCCACATTCTATAGTTAAAGTAGTTATAAAATTAAGAAAACCTCCACAAAATTTGCGAAAGACCTATTGGATTAGACAGGACAATACTTACTTGGATTTTTTCCCCCTAGAAAAATGAACAAGCACATTCTTTAACTGATACATGGGACCTGAAACTAATATTATTCTGGTACAATCCCATTGAAAGTAATTGGAGTTTTGCCTGTGAAGAAATGCAGGATTGAACCCAAAACTAATTGTGAAAAGGCTGACACTCTGAACTGGCAGGGTGAAAAGAAAGTATAAATTAGCAGACTTATCTCCAGATGAGATTTTCCAATGTGTTCACCCACTGAATGTACTATAGTTCTCATGTGTTCCTTATTAAAAAAGAGAAGAATGACAAATCAGAAAGTGCAAATGGTGATCACAGCACTCACCACAAAATTCAACCAGCTGGCATCTTAGGTAATTGATTTAGAAAGCCAAATTATTGCTATGTGATATTTGTAGGAGAAGCTTCTATCCAAAGTACAGTGGAAAACTAGTCTGGCTTTATAACAAAAATCATTGCCTATATTGCATAATTCATACAGAAATTAATATCTGCACAAATACAGAACCCATCGTAAAGGAAGGTTCTGCCCAAACAGCTTCTACTTCCATTTCAGGATTCCTAGCATCAAATAATCAAACCCATTTTTATATTAACTTCTTTTGAGATTCAACTCTATTAATTCACTATGGGCATTTCTATCCCATGTTTCTGACATTCTTGGGGCAGATATGCTTGAGAAAACCCCAACAGCCATCTCCTGTTTGGACATGCATTCCCAGAAATGCAGCAATGAAGCTGCTCCTGGGATGGTCTCCACAGCCACTCTCATGATCTCTGTATCCAGCATGCCATGGAATGCCACGGAGAACATACCTGGCTTCACTTCTGCATTTTGGTGTTTAACATATGCAGGTGAGAGTGGATGGGTAGCGTATAGTAAAGGACCTTTCTCTCAAGAATGTAGGGATATGATGCTGACCTATTCCAAGTTAACAGAATTAGCAACAAAGTTCATTGTGCCTAATATTTATAATTATGTATGTTTCCAACTTCCTAAACATCAGCCAAGAACAGAGAATCCATTGTTCTACAAACAACACAAACCCAAAGCAGCAGATAGCAGCTCCTATTTAGTTGGGGTGTGTGAAATGGGCCATATTTGATTTGGATTCAGATTTGGCCTGAATCAGGGACAGCAATTCAATTACTTGATTCGGATCACTGTCCCTGATTCGATTCGGCCAAATTTGAATCTGAAGATCTGATGCTGATTTGGAGAACTAGGGGTTCAGCCATAGAAACAGCTTTAAATGTTTTTTCTACATACCTTGAGGTACCAGGTTATGAATGCTGCAATATTGGGGTGGATGGAGCACCCCATAGGAGTGTGGGGGAGCCCCCCCCACATGCTCGTCAGTGAACCCAGAACTACTTCCAATCCACTCTTTGGTCTACCGGGGAGTGTGGTGCCCCCCCACCTCCCTGGCTCAGTGATCAGCTGCAGGGGGACCCCCAGACCCAGGAGGCACCAGATGCCAAGCTGGGGAGGTTTGGGCCCCCCCACCACGTGCTCCCTGGCGGACTTGGAAGTGGACTGGAAGTGCTTCTGGTCCACTTCCAGGTCTGCTGCCAAGCACACTGGGGAGCACACTGGGGAACCCCCCCCACTCCTGTGGGACACTCCATCTATCCTGCCATCACAGCATTCATGAGCCTCTTGGTACCTTGAGGTAAGAAGAAAAAACATTTAAAGCTGTGCCTACATCTGAATCATCGAATCTTTCTGAATCTATTTGGAAGTTTCCAATCTGATTCAGAGAGATTAAAGGGTCTCCTGATTCAATTTGGATTTGGAGATTCGGCTACTAATCAGGCTGAATCGAATCAGGGACCAAAGGTTTGCACTTTGGTAAGGCACTTAACTCCTGTTGAAATCAACCGGAATTAGAGTCCTCATTACATTTGAGGATCTGACCCTTAAGTAGGCAAGAGCAGTGGGGTAAAAGGAGAATAGTACATAATCAGGGAGAACTGTGGGACATGAACCATGAATATCATGTTAGACCCACAGCTGTTGTTATCACTATTGGCTTGAGGGTGGGCTAGATAGAATGACATAAGCTAAGTGGGAAGAAAAATGAAGGCAGATAAACAGAAGAGATGCTAAGAAAAGAGGGATAGGACAGGGAGAAAACAGGCCATGTCCAGATGTGCAGGGACATGCGCTTGCAGCAAAACAAATTTGTGCTGCTACTTTGTGCCACAGCACACACCTCTGCATGTGCATTTTGTTGCAGGACGGTGTGTCCCACTTTGGGTACACTGCCCTTGCCCAGCTTGTCCCAGCTCCTGGCATACTGGAGCAGCTGGGGCACAAATGGAGGAGTGGAGACACTCTGGCTGGCAGGTAGAGCAGCTCCCTAGAGGACCAAGCTTCTGTTTGTTCCAGTGTACTCTACTGTAGCATGCAGAAATAGGAAAGGATTGGATACAACTTACAAAAAGAGAGACTAGCTAGGAAGCTAGAGCTTTTTTAGAAGCAAGTTTTGCAGCACAGGGCATGTTTTAACATTCCACACTTCCAGTTTGTGGCATCACAAAGAGGTTTGTGGTGCCACAAACCACATGTGCCTTCATGTGGGGACACAGCCTTAGAGAGCAGGTGTGGAATGAACTGACATGAAGAAACTATGAGAAACAGAACAGGATTGCCAGTCAGCAGGAAACAGATGAAATCAAATAAAAGCTGCAGAAGTTTCTCTGAATTTGAGCTGGGTCCTTTTTTCCCCCCCGATAAACAAATTAATCTAAAGGAGTTTCAGGGGGCCAAATTTGTTTCATGTGTTCATCCTGAATTCACAAAAGCGTTCCATTCAACAAATGAAAAGGAACATTTTCGGCATTTCAACACCTTCAAAATGAATGTTTTGGTTTGACATTTTGACTGATGTCTTTATTTTGAAGATCACCAATGGTTCATTTTAAACAAGGGTAGTTGCGGGTCAGAAATGTAAAATTTCATTTGGCTTTCAGCAAAATGTTATATCCTAACATTTTTTCTTCAATTCTTCATTTATCCAAGAAAACCGAAAAATGGTCATTTCGGGTCATTGGAAAAACGATCTTTTCCCCCCAGTTCAGCCAGCAAATGTAACAATCAATTATTTACACAGCTCTAATCTGAATGTCCAATGCTCCCTGCTTTGTCTGCTTCTGCAGCTGTTACTACTGTCTGGAGTCACACTACATTGTGCTGATGAGCATTTCATTCACAAACAGGAAGGAGATACAGTCTTGTAAGGACAAAATAACCAAGTTTAGTTCACTGGGTATAATGAAGCAATGGACCACGGATTCAATTTTTTCTTCAAGAGGCAGGAAGGGGTTGCTGACAAGATATTTTGGAACGACTTGCTATTAGGAAGGAAGTATGAGTGGGTGGATGAGAAGTAGCTCACACTCATATGACACACACATTGTGAGTATGTTAGAAGTCCATGATGTAGAACATACAGGGTGTAACTGTTTAGCTTAATGAATGTACAGAAACCTTTGCTCTTTTGTTTTTTTTTTTACAAATATTTTTCTTAGATTTAGGTGACTTTTCTAAGAGATGGCTTATACATTGCCCAACTGCTAAAAACTATGAACAAAAACCATTTAAGAGCCACTAAATTCTTTGACAGGGTTAGATACCCCATCACAAATGTCATGATCCTTTTTATTTCTATGTCTTTGTTGGTTAGAAAATAAAAACAGATATTGAAGGTAATATATATATATATATAAAAGATTTTAAAAAATGGAGGGTTTTTACTGAGTAGATGATTAGGGTATGATTGAGTCTACAACTGAGGAGACAATTATGATAACCCAGCCATCCAGGGATCTTGGGCTTTACTTTGGATCCCCAATTAATTGAGTCTGCTGGACCGTTCTAACCAGAACACTCCAGCATGCTGTAGCGCCTTAAGTATTCAGCGTCTTGTGTTTCAAAATGACAGCAGGGGCACTTTAAATAAAGCTTGTCAAATGACCTTTGGTTAAAGCATCCCCACTGCCATTCTGGAATACAGGACACTGAATACATGAGACAATGTGGACATTTTAATTAGAGTACCTCCTGAGAGCTGCTTTAATTAAAACACCTCCCTCCACTCCTACCCTGGAGCATGTGTACTGGCACTCTCTGTGATTTCCAATAAACTGTTAATAAGAGATGATCAGAAAGCAGGAGATGTTGGTATACTACCCTCATTTTTAATCCAAATTGCAAACACAACTTTGTGATCCAACGTGAGAATGAACTGATGCATTTCAAAGCAGTGTGACATAATACTGAAATAGACAATGGTACTGGAATGACACTGCAATAGTCAGGACTCAGGATCTCCTAGTGATTTTGCTGGTGAACACATGGGATGGCCTTACAAAATCAGGACAATTCTGCAAAAATCAAGAGAGGTGGTAGGATGGGAAAAGTGTGTTTTGTACTTGGTTCTTCTGTCTGTTGAAGAAAAAAAGGGGTGTGATATTTATTACATCCGTGAATGGGAATTTATGAGTATAATTACCAATAGCGTTTCAATATTAAGAGGTGAATAAACCCATATCAACACTGTTACCAGATTTGCCCGCTACTTTGGGGTGTGCTCATTTGTTAGGGCTAGGGTCTTGGCAATTCTATCAATGTGCTGCTTGTGTTACTTGTGTTTCTATATGGAGCTGTATCTCTCCCTTCTGCAAGCCCTCACCCCCCAATGGAGCTATCTTGCAGGACTCAATTCAGTGGGGCTGGGTTCCTCCAGTCCCCAAATCAGTCATACACACAAACACACACAGGTTACCGTGACACGCCTGACCTGGCCGGGTTGATCAGCATGGACAGGCTGACACACTTATATGCCAAGAATCAGTTCATCAGAGCAACAATAAACTACAGTCAGACACAAGCACACAGTTAAACAGAATACCTCTGAATCTGGCTGGGTGTCCAGATGACACCCTCATGGGCCAGCATTCAGTACATTAGGGCACGTCTGAGCCAAACTGGGTCAATCAGCCTGTACAAGCTGATCCCCTTATGTGTTTCGAACTCAGCACGTCCCAATCTTTTAGTCTCTTGATGAGCAGACCCCACAGTATTTCTGGGCTGCACAGGGATCTTTAGCTTAGGTAAGAGGGGCGTTGCTACAGAGCAAGTGGGGAAAGAGAAGTAAAGAAGGCAAAATATACCCAGTTACCACCAGTTTGACTATAGAAGTTATTTATTGCTAAGTAGATGAAATATATATTGACACTAGTAGTGATAGACATGCAAAGGAAAAACAAACACAAACAGTCACAGTATACCCTGGTTTCACTAAGTATTTGGGGAAACTTAGCTCAAGCTTAACTAATACAGTTCAAGTTCAGAAATCTATTCTTAGAGAGAGAGAAGAGAAAAGAGAGCTGGGATCTCACCAGTCCAAGGCACTCAGGTTGCAAAGCTGACAGGTCAAAGTTCTCAGCACGATCTTTGAAGGGAGATGATCTTCCTCCTGCAGCCTCTCCAGAAGAAAGCGGGTGGTGTCAGCACACACACTGCTGCTTCTTTTACAAATTTTTATACCCCCAGTTCAGCTTCTTTCAAGCATTCTCAATATTGTAAATCAAATTGTCTTTTCTATTGACAAGGGGTTATCTGGGTGGAACATCTCAGGAACTTGATTGATACTCAGGAAACATCTACTTGGAGCCAGCTTGACATTCCTATGGATAGCAGATATACTTGATGGGATATCTCCTGGTGTCTTCAGAAACAATAGATTGCAGCATCAGGGTTTTTGGATTTTTACTTGCTGTGAACAAGCCTCAGCTTAGCATGACTTTTCCAGATCTTACTATAGTCTTTTAACAGACTTAAGGCAATTATTGGAGTGTTCATAACCTGTTGTGGAGAGGACTTCCACCAGTTGTCTCGGGAAAAGTATGACAACACTTGTGGACAGGTCTCCAACGGGCTAGACGTTGTGATGAACCCTGTACATTGTTCAAATGTTGCCCGTACCCCCTCTGACTTGGTCTATTGCCTCAGCATTCCCTAACCCGGTAACTGAGTTGTAGCCAATTAAGTTTACATAGGCCTCCCATAGTGGGACCGGGGAATGTACGGCCCGAGATGCCTAATAAACTTACTTTTGCTTAGAGGTGTGTGTGTGGCAGGGAGGGGGAAGGAAAAGTCCTTTGCAAATCAGAACTGGTCTGATAAATGCTGAGCTGGGTGTGAGGGTTGAAGCTTCCCCATCATGCAGTGCTCCCCTGCTTCGCTGATCCCAGAATTCACTGCAGTCTCTGCTTCAGGTTTTCTGTTCTCCATCTCTCATGTAAATGAATGGTCAACTGTTCCCATCTCAGATGCAAATGAGACCTAGGGCAGTTGTTTCACTTTTGTCACCCTTATCTGGAGGGTTTTAGGTGTGTCTCGCACTGCATCTTAATCAGTTTCTGTTTAGGTGGGGGGGGTGATTCTTTGTGAGTCAGACAGTCTGTGTCCTGTGTCAGGGTTCCCCAAGAACATGGAGCTGACAGGTAACAACACAGACTGTTGAGAAATGGATGGAGAGAGCATAAAGTATTTGTAGAACTCTCCAACTGAATTTACAATAGGTTTAACATTTTGAATGTTAACTGCTTTACTTGAATACAATATACAGATTACCATACACTTACTCACACACTGGATGAAATCCTTGTCCTAGTAAAGTCAGTGGTAAATAAAGGTATCACTATCTGGCCCACATTTCAGTCCATAATTAAAATGTCAAAATTATTCAACTTTTTTCATAATGGAAAAAAATTCTCTAAGTTCCTGGGGCTCCCTCCTGGCATTAATCAACTGTTGCATTAATGAATTTGAAACCTACCTACTCTCCTCCTAACATTAAGCTTTCCCACACCTTTCTCTCCTTAAGGATTTTTCAACAGGCATTTGAGAAATAAACTAAATCCAAAGTTTCAACAGCACTGCAGAAACTAAATATAACTTCTAGAAAATGTTTCATAAAATGGGATACATTGAAAAATCAACGAGAAGTGAAGAAATACATCTTTTGTTTAAAGAAGGAATCTTTCAATCAGGAGATACCTGGTTTGGAATGATGCTTTTAAAGACAGAGTTTCCCTAATAGTGCAAACTTGGCTTTTTAACTAGGAAACACTTGAAAAAGTCTGCCTATTATTGCTCTTTGAGAGGCTTTTAAACAAATGGAAGTGGTGGACTGCTTTTACAAAACATACAGTAAGTGAACTAATGACCCACACCTACAGGGACAGGGTCTTCACCTGCACTTAGGTTCATCTAGATTAACAAGCAATGGTAAGAACAAAAATATAAACAACAAGCTAAAAAGTAACCCTGCTTCTGTTTTTTTCCTTCCAGTTGCAATAATATCTTGGTAACGGTGATGTGAAAAGGAGTTTTTTAAAAACCATAGGGAGCCTAAATTCCTCACACAACCCTACTGTGCCTGAGCTCAGAGGTTTGAGCTTTCAGTTCCATTATCGAAGTGCTAAGAATTCGAGCTAACGCCTGCAGTTTCTCCCTCCCTCTCCCTTCCCCCACCATTTTCTCTTACAGTTTCCTTTCCTTGGGCTGGAATTTTAATTCTCTTGTCAGTGTGCAATGCATGTTGGGATCAAAATGAATAGTCAAAGTCAAAAGAAGCACATTCATGTACAGTCCAGAATTGGTAAGATCTGAATCAATTTTTAAACTGTTAGCAATTTGAATTTTCTTTTTCAAGACAACAATATTCTAAAGATTTGCTGGATTTATATGCTGGATTCATTTGTATACACATTAAGGTTGTCTGAGGATGTAGAAAATGAAACATCTTGAGAGTGGTACATTGTTAAATGGGCCAGACAACTGGTACTCAACATATCCAACCCTACAAGGCAGATGAATAACACAGAGCTGATCTCTGGGCTGGATCCCATGCACGGGGTTAATTTGCTGACTGGATGTAGTCTGCACTTGTGATCTGGTCATGGAGCAACCCCACATGCTGGCTCAACCTCATGCACACACTTCCTTCCACATGCTACCCTGGCCCATATGCACAGATTCAGCCACAGAGCAACTCCTTGCACCAGAGCGATTGCACACCAGAACAACCTACTGCACAGACCCATGTCATCTGTCCCATGGGGGTCCCCACACGTCCAGGAATTTGGCACTAGGAGAACAGTAGCAAGGTTAATTGCTGCTGTCCTCTTCCAAATATCCAGACTCATGAGGCCATCTGCAGACATGGCTTTGCAAGCCAGATTTGGCTTGTGGGACAGAGGTTAAACACAACTGAGGCAAATGAGGATATTTCCAATCTATTCCTGATGGCCAATAGTCTGTGGACAAACAGGAACAGAAAGCAGTTTCAAAAGTTTCATCATCCCAGCCTTAGCCCTGCTTCATTCAAGATTTCAGTTGCAGCAATTTAGCTCACTTGTACTGCTACAGGCTCATGCATATGGAATAGTAATGGCTGTGACCTGTTTTGAGTCACAGTTCACCCACTGCTTTTGAAACGTCCAAATGTATATTTCTTCATGCCCAAAGTATATAACTCTTTTGAATACCTGCATTAGGTAACTTTTTGTCCTCCATCACCATAGGATCTACATATCTCACAATACTTAACACATTTTTTCTCACAACACCCTTGTGAGACAGGGCTGGACTATTATCCCCGTTTTCAGATGGGAGGTGAAGGGCAGAAAAGCTAAGGGCCAGACCTAAGGAAAACATCAGTGTCTAAAGTAAAACTTAGAATTTAGGTAGCCAAGACCAAAGTGCTGATTTTGAAAATCTCTAATTAGCTGCTGCCTAACCCTGGAAGGACTCAAACTCTTAGCATGTTCCCCAGGTAGCAGACATTTGTCTTCTTGGTATGGACAGAAGCAACTTGTTCTTGACAGAAAAGATCAGTGCTTAAGCCCAATGAAGATCAATAAATTCGGCGTTCTTCCATTTGTATTGCCTAAGGAGCGGGATCCAGTAGACTTTCTGGGAATATTCCCAATGGATCAGGCTCCACAGATAATTCAGTAGTAATTAGCACTTTCTTTAACATATCACTTTTTACATAATGGCCCAATGGTTTGAGCGTTCACTCAGAATTTAGACAACCCAGGTTCAGTGTCCTTATTTGGGCAGCACATCTACAGGCACCCCCTAGAGTTCCTCCTGCTAGACAGAAACTACAAGGGAACAGCTATCTTTAAAATACAGTGAAAGTTTTGGATTTACAGTGCTCTGTTTTTAGAAAAACTGCACTGCCTTTTTTGGCCATATTCTCTATAACATCAATATTAGATTAGGAAAAATAATAACTCTGTTCTAGTTTTGCTTAAGTGAGATTACAAATACTTATTTTGGCTATAATGCACAATAAAACAATAATAGTCAAATAAAAAATATTATGTTGGACTGCTATACTGCCTTCTATCTGAGGGTCTTAAGCTGCTTTAGTGACTCTATTATCAAATTAAGTGTATCAACTGTCCTGAGAGTTATTTTTATCTTTTCAGAGATGGGTGAACAAAACCATAGGAATGTTAATGAAGAAATTGCCAAAAGGGCCATCAATTTTGGTGCCTCCAAACTGAGGCACCTATTGCTTAATTTTCAGAAGGTGCCGAGTATCTGTAGTTCTCTGTGATTTCTACTCAAGTTGGGTGTGTTCAGGACCTATGAAAAATTCAGCCATTAAATATTGTAAAATGAGAATCCAATGATGATGGCTACCTTTGAAAATCAGTGGACACACTGGAAAATTTTGGCTCAGTTTCTTGACTCTGTCTCAAGAACAAGATAACAGAGGCATAGTAGTTACAACAATCCATATTAATAAAATTATCAAGGTGGTACTCCAGTTCTATGTTTAGACCTTAAGTTACTGTATGACACGAGAATTCCTTTACAGGGGGAACTTCCATTTATACACTAGGAAAAAATTCAATGTATGATCTCACCAATAAATTTAACTTAATTTCCCCTGAGGTGGAGCTCAATAAAGCAGAATGCTCTTTAATAAAAATTGTTTAATTTTTTTCTTAAAAACTTGACCTATTTTGTTTGCCTACACAAGGTTTTGTACAATGTAACATATACAGGGCTACTCATTAGTGCTGTATGAAGCTTTGGCCCCTGATTCAATTCAGTGGAGATTCAGCTTATGCATTAGCCAAATCTCTGAATCTGAATTCAATCAGGAGAGCCTTTAATATTTCCAAATTGAACTGGAACCCTTCAGATTGATTTGGAGAGATTTGGAAAGATTCAGAAATTCAGATATAGACACAGCTTTAAATGTTTTTTCTACATACCTCAAAGTAGCAGGTGGCTTTTGAATGCTGAGATGTTGGGCTGGATGGAGCATCCCATAGAAGCATGCCCAGTGCACTTGGCAGCAGACCCAGAAATGGACCAGAAGCACTTCCCAGTCCATTTCTAGGTCCACTGGGAAGCACGCTGGGGCTCCCCTGGCTCAGTGACTGGGGGCACCTAGGGTCCCTCCACGGCCAGTCGCCGAGCTGGGAGGCCACAGGGGGGCCCCTCCAGCATGCTCGGTGGCAGACCCAGAACTGGACCAGAAGTACTTTCAGTCCACTTCTGGGTTCACTGATGAGCACGTGGGGTCCCCTTTGTGCTCTTGTGGGATGCTTCATCTGCCCCAGCATCACAGCATTCATGACCCATGCCTGATACCTTGAGGTATGTAGAAAAAACATTTAAAGCTGTGTCTATGGCTCAATCATTGATTCTCTGAATCAGCATTGAATCTTTAGATTTGGATTCAGCTGAATCAAATCAGGGACAGTGATCCAAATCAATGAATCGAACTACTGTCCCCGATTCTGGCCAAATCCGAATCCAAATAGAATATGGCCCGTTTTGCCCACCCCTACTACTCATATGTTTTCCTCTTCATATTTTGTTACAGAGACAAGGACCTGTTGAAATTGGGATGTTTTATTTTTATGTTGATGTTTGAACATTGTTTTATTTGTATCATGTGTTGTTTCATGGCCTAGAAAGCTGAAATGTATCTGTCTTTATATTTATATTGGTTTGAAGTATCCATCACTGCTCAATGGGGTTGTCTGCCAATTCAGTATTTGAATCTCTGTTTCCTACCCCAAGGAATGTCTTAATCCCAGGAAGTGTCCTAACCATGAAACCACTGACTACTCTGGAGTGACTTTTCTCTCTAAAGAGATACCTTCCTTAGATACCTAACTTTCCAAGTTCAATAACAGGGGGACCCTAGGCTCCTAACTCAGGCCTAAGGATTCTGTTATACAGTAGGGTATTTCAGTCACATACTGTAATGCTGAGTTCTGCAATAACCTTTGATGCTGTGGACCTCCTTGCTTGCATTTGTATGAAAAAGTGTTAGTCAGTTCTTTATATGCCCATGGTAATATCTCTTCAGCTAAGAAATGAATGCTGAACTAAAGTTTCTTGAGGCCAGTGGGTTCTTCTAAGTATGTCTTCGAAGGTGCTGCAATAGAAAGAAAAGCTGTATAAACTGTACATGCAAAATGCAGCCCTGCAAACTGGACATATAGGGGCATGTCTGTACAATTCCTTGATTTACCCATGAAAATGGGTGATGTGTTACTGGCAGCAAACAGCCATCCATTTTACGTAACCCTTTTGCTGGAGTGGAGTTCACTTTTTTTCATACTGTTGTATGGGGATGAACTAAAGTTATATAGACACACCAGTAAATATCAAGGTATGCGCTCTTGTCCATGTATCCATTATTTTCTATGCTCATTTCTCTTTCTGATGACTGAGATATGTGGGAAGCACTACCACATATACTCTAAGGGCATGAGCAAGAATGTACATTTTCCCAGGGACAAACAGCAGCATTACAATATATGTTGCTGCTACTTGTTCCTGGGGAACGCCAATTTGTGCATGCATGTTTCCCTGGGTGAGGAAGGGAAGGCTGGGGCCAGCAGCTTTAACAGGGGTCCTGGGGATCTCTGAGGCTGTGGCCATAGTGATCCTGCAGCAGGAAGGTTGGCTGGCAGCTGGAGTGTGGCTCCGGCTGGCCAGACTCCAGTTTTGGGAAGCATATGCTGCCACCATTTGCACCGCCTTGCTTTTTTTAGGCACAGGGTTTTTCGACACTGGGATGTCCCAGTGTCAATCCCACACTGCAAATTAGCAGTATGGGGAATGCCTGCATGTGTAGCACATTCAGTGTGTGGTGCCTCAAACAGGTCTGCGGCATTGCATACTGCATACGTGCACTTGTCTGGACGCACCTACCTAAGAGGCCACTGAGGGATTTTACCCTCTTTCTCTTGGAAGATGATAATATTCTTACGAAATAGGTGAATGTTATTATATTAAATATAAGAATATTATAATATTCTTATAAAATAGCTTATTAAATTAAAAAGCTGCCCCATACTCTTCACGTCCCATAGTGACATTTAGAGGAGTGTCTGTGGGGGTGCATTATGCCTGGACAGTCAGAGAAAAGATTGCATTTGCCACTGAACTGTTTCTGTAACTAGCTGAAGTGAAATAATGATTAAATGAGGAAATCTAAGGCAATCCGAATCTTGCCTGGTGTGATATCTGACAGCCAGGAAAAAGAGTTGTCCCAATCATGTCACACTGCATTGAACTGCCTGAAATCTAGACAGTAGGAGCCCTGGATGCCTGTAGATATGTGAATAGGGGAATTGAACATTTAAAATAAGTTAAACCTTGTTTTGATAGTTAAGCCCATTCACTTTAAGCTTCCTGTATTTAATGTGTCATTTCCTGTTTGGTCACTACACTGTATTACATATGGCACCTCTGTAGATGTGCCACTGCCATCAAGGGTCTTAGGTGTAACACCTATCAAAAATACAGAGCTATTTGCAAGCAAAGTTCACTTCTCATCTTTGTTATTGTTTTTACATTTTAGGTCTATACCTCTGGAAACATAACTATTTCTGCTGGTCTGTAGTCAACAGGTATGCTATTATTCTTTCAGCATATCTGCATCCTCACCTTTTAGTCTGATCTTCTGTTTTTCATGGGTGACCCAATTTGGCTGGTTTATTTTTTCATGGGAAAGAGAAAAGAAGCAAAGAGTCTTTGCTTGTCTGTTGGTCAGACTAAAAGGAAAGAACAGTTATGCCATCCCCAATACTCCTGGTGTGTGCTGAGTGTGGTCTGGATGAAGAGTATGCTCTGTACATGGAATAAGAGATACCAGGGACCTTTGTGGAAGTTCACTCATAATGTGAACTAGAGTACTGCCAGTACCATGCTGTTTGACAGGACCTTTAATACCTCTGGGAACCCTGAAGGATCTTTGTCTAAAAAAAGTATAGACCACAAGGAGTCTTAGATATCTCATTTCCACTGCCTTGTAAACCAAAACAGCAGCTCACCTTTTCCCCCCCTTATTCTTAGATCTTTCTTGATTTGTGATGTATGATTCTGTGGGGGCTAGCTCAGGTAGAAGATAGCTGCAAGTGGTGGCAAAATAAGAAGTCATCAAGCAAAATAAGAAGTCTGGTTGGTACAAAACAGCATTGGGAATCCTGCTAGTTTGGTGATAGTCGACTTTGAATTAATCATCAAGAGCGAGACAATATAGAAATCTTCTGCCACAATTCCTAGCTTTCTGATAAGAATGACTTCCAGATATCATTCTCAGTAACCTGGTTTTGTGAGCCAGCCACTTCTAGAAAACAAAATAGGTTTGAGCTATGTGAGATTAGACTGGGTCTTGACCTAGACTGGATGGGAATCTACCAAGGAGCTATAGGAAGTGGTGTAATCCATTCAGTAAATGGGTCTCTTCTCTCGGAGTTAACAATTTTTCAGTGCCTCAACCTGATAATAAGGGACATTCTACTACTGGAGACAGTTTCTTTTACATGCAAGATAAAAAACAATATCCTGACTGTATGGTTGGAAAAGGTCTGATCACTTTGTAAGGGTAGAGTTGATTTACCCATATTTCTTGGTCAGATTCCAAATGTGAATATCAGTACAATATGTCCATCTAAGTTTCCCTTACAAATCTCAGTTGAATAAGACATTCTTCACTTCCTGTCATAAATTAATTTTCTCTTTGTTGATAAAGAATTTCTTAGCTTCACCATAGAGGTTACTGATGTCTGTGGTGGATGTAGTGAGCCTTATATATCTTTTACAGCTACATCCTTCAGCATGTAAGCTGCTGCAATATTATTAGTAATGTTTCACCCTGGGTGCAACTAATGTAGCAGGAAGAAGATGATTCCCATTGCTATAATTCTTGGCCGGAGGCAAAAATGTCTGAAAGGCCAAAATTGCTGACCCTTGGGCACCAAAATGACCATCAGCATCACAGAACCCTGAGGTCAAAGTAGGGAGAGCATGTCACATCGGACTGCCTACTCTGGATTGGAGCCATCAGTGGATTCCTCTCTTTATTCATCAGCTATGACAGAAAAAGTGACATTGAGCATGTTGTTTTAAAGGAATATTTTTATAATGTAGCAATTTCCTTTTATATACAGTGAGTGCAATCTATTGATAGAACAGGTAAGCATTCTTGCAGTGTGGCACCTTTAGCTGCCACCTAACCATGTGTAATATAACCTTTTGCAACTTGACAAGAATGAAAACGTAAAACAGAGCCTTTTGGGCACTTCTAGGCACTACCAATTCACATGGTGAAAGTAAATCAAGCCCTATATAAACAAAACAGATGGAAGTGATGCTAATAGTACAATGTCAGCAGTATCTACAGATTGACAGAGCTAGTTATGCTGCCAGATGCACAGAATGTTGCACTACTTGTTCTTTATAAACTAGACTTGATGGAGTATGTCAATGTCAAACTCCTCACTGATTTACACACGAACATACAAAGACATGCACACTCACAGATACTCATGTTCCTGTGATCTATATCAACCATACCATCTGCTTTCTGCTTTGCATGTGGTAGCTAACTAACTATCCTACTGTGCATGGGTTTCGCTGAGTACATGCAGTGGAAGCAAACAACAGTTTTTTCCTACCCAATTTCACGTTATAAAATAAGCTCTGTACCATTTGCCATCCATGTAGACATATTTCACATATATTTCTGAAGCTTACTTTTAATTGGTATCTGTTCTCTTGGTCAGTTTTATTCACAGACCAAAAAAAGGAAAAGCTTTTTTTGATACCTAATAGAAAATTGTTTTGCTTCTAGCATATAGTGCATCTATTACTTTGCCACTTTAATAGTCATAAAATAGTGAGCTCTAGGCAGGTAGAAGCATATAAAACAAAGGTAACTTTTTATTATTCCCTTTAAATAGCTACACTCCATTGTGAGTCCACTAAGATGTCTTCATCATACTTCAACGTTAACTATAAGTGCAAAATGTCACAAGAAGGATATGCTGCCTGAAGGGGCAGAAAACTGACCTAGCTATAGCCAGCGCCTAAAGTCTTTTCCTGACCCATTTCATTGTCTGGCACCTGTCATTATAACAATCTGTCCAAAAGATCTACGGAAATTACACTTACCCTCTGGTAACTAGGTAACATAATCTCCCGGAGGCTAGCTAATTGCAGACCATGATAACCTCACATACAGCAACTGTTAAATTTTTCATTTCTTTCAAATTATTATGGATCAGTGGAGAGGGTATTGATTTGATTCATTAACTGATTCCCAGTCTGTTCCAAGGTTAATGATTACATGTATCTCAATTACATCCTTAACAGGTTATACTATATGATTTGTTTCAACTGCAATGTACATTGCGTATCTTCCACAGCTAAAAGCTGCCTTAGCACTTGATGATTTAATAAGGCCTTTTTTCCATTACACTGAACATGCCTAGAAGGCACAAGTGCTTTTGGGACAACAGTGGAAAGAATTTTTTTCCCCCAAATTCTTTAAAAAGCATGTGCAAGACACATTATGAGCAAGTGTCTATAAAGGTCAGGCAGATAGATAGTATACCTGAATATTCTTTTATTTAAGCTATTTGATGACAATTGAGAAGATATTGGGCCTGATGACTGAGTTTCTGTAGTTATATTACTTTACCATCACATGAAATTTATATAATCTGTCAATTATAATTTTAAGATTCTTTGAGTTACTTGGCTAAAAAATGACTTTACAAATGTTGGGTGAGTCTATGTCATTTTCAGTGGTCTATAAGAACAAGCTATGTATTTTACTAGGGAGGGCACCATTCCAGTCTTTTGAGCACTGGTTCAGAAACCTGTTAGATTATTAACTATTAACTTTTGATCTTCTCATGCATTTATGCAAACTCATAGAAGCTGCTCCATCACCTGTTATCATAGCTACACTTTTATTATGTATAATACAGTATTATTAAGAAGCCTCATGTGAAAGTTAGAGTCCATTTTCCTGGGCTCTGTCCACCTAGTAAGACAGAGAATCTATCCCAAAGAGCCTCTTCTCTAAAAGAAATCAAGGACTGGAGGGAAAGAGAGGCACAGAAAGCTAAAGTGACTTCCCCAAAATTACTCAATTAGACAGCAACAAACCTGAGAATAGAACCCATGTCTTCTGAGTTTGATATTCTAGCTATGAAAAAACAGCACCTTTTGGTTTTCTATGCCTGTGGGTTTTCTTTTGCTCCATTGTAAACTAAACATTTCTTTAGATATAAGAAGTAGTCTACTGAGAAGCACTGCTGAATAATTAAATATTGGGTGGAGGTGGAGGTGATTTTTATGTCTGTGATTTAACATTT
Source organism: Crocodylus siamensis (assembly GCF_052110815.1). NCBI lineage: Eukaryota > Metazoa > Chordata > Crocodylia > Crocodylidae > Crocodylus > Crocodylus siamensis. The sequence goes on along the minus strand of NC_143397.1, from coordinate 44,646,284 downwards.
AAAATTAAATAATTATTTACCTTTCTGTATTTCCCTTTCATTTTAGGACCATTAAGAGATAGATGGATTACTATACTTATACCCATTTGCAAGTACATAAATTGAGACCCAGAGAGATGAAAGAGATACTGAAGTGTCACAATGGTACAATGCACGGCGATATCTAGCCTAAGTAGTTGGAGTTCCAGAAACAGTAGAGCCACATTAGGATGGTAGTCTGCCTAGGCTAAGAAGCTCAGTTAAAAAGCTGGGTATATAGTTAGTATGCTGCTCTACTGTTTCCAGAACCTCAGGCACCGGTTTGAAATCTATAGACATAACCTGAGTTTAATACCCAAGACCACATAATGAATCAGTAACAGAGCTAGAAATACAATATAGGAATTCTGACTCCCACGCCCCCGTTTGAACCAAATGTAAAGATCATTTTATTCTTTCATCTCTCTCATACTCTCTTCCTTTGGAACCCCAAGATACTGTAGTTTAGTTTAGAAACTAGGAAGCCAAATGAGTATAGTCATGAGGAAAGACTTCAGTTATACAATCCATTAAATAAAACAATAGAGCTTGCAGCTGAGCTATTAAAAAGAGTAGAGCAATTTTTATTTCAATGGCTACATTTTATTTCCTCTTCTGAGTGACTGTTAACAAAGGGCTGCTGAAAGGACTGGATAAAAAGTAGACGTCAGATGCAGGATCCACGAGTTAAACAACATTATTAGATACAATTTCATAAAATCTAGTTGCTTTTCTGCTACTAGAAATCATGTCCTTTTGTCAACTTGTGGTCACATCAGCACTTCTGTTGATATAATTTGCTCCAGCTGCAGAGCGTAGCTGCCCTGCAAATCAAGAACTAGAATAGGGACAGTCAGGAATAACTCAATGGCTTGGATAATGTGCAAATCACTACGCATCTTGCTATTAGTATAGTTTATTTTCTCTCAGAATATTTGGAACATGAAAAATTTATCTTTGGCAAAACAGCCGATCTGACACTTTGCCGAGAGCAAAACTGGCTGGCTAGTTTATTGTAACACCCCTCCCCCCACCTCACACATACACACAACACTCTATAATCATTTAAGTGGGATTATCATATCAAAACCCTTCATTATCTTTCATTGAACTGAGACCAAACACCTAATTTCATATATTGTTTGAGGTCCCTGATAACACTGCTTACAGCCCTCCATACTCGCTCTTTCAATCTATAGAAGGCCATTTTTTTTTCTCCTCTTCATCTGCTCTATTTACCCCTTCCTACCCTTTGCCCAAAATGGACAGAACAGGAAGTAGTCCATCCTCATAATAATTAGATCCTTCAAACTCCAGCCTTCAAGACAGATGGGAACCTGGTTTGAAACGGAATGCAGCACATCTGGTGCAGTTGAGAATGAATGAATCTTGCACGAGGACTGAAAGACACCTATATCCTGGTTAAGACTATGCCTTTCCTCTGTATTTGAATAGGAATCTTTCAGAAGCAAAATGATACTAATATGGATCTTATGTCAATCAGATTATATTTACATTTTATTAAATTCAAAACAACTACTAAGCATAAGGAAGAAGAAAACATCTTAAGAAGTAAATCAAATAGTGAGTTCATGCTGAGATCAGAGGTATATTCACGTACTGAACAAATAAGAAAGAAAACAATAGAAATACAGCTGGAGGCACCCATATTAACAAGAGTGGCTAATCATGTGTGAAAATGCTTCAGTGAGCTTGTTGTTCACCAGTACAAGTAAACTGAATATCCTCTTTAAACAAGATGGAAACCTTCCAACGCAGGTGCAATGAGATCTGCAAGCTCATTACAGGGGCTCTCAGGCCTTGACTAGACTAGAAAATACTTCCCCCCCACCAAGTTAGTTCACTTCAGCAAGCTCAACGGAAACCTACTTAAGCCTAGTACAGTTACAGGTTAAAACCCATGGCTTGATTTTAGCAAGCCAGTTTATGGTCTCCTTAAAACTTGTCCTGGGAAGTGTTCCCCTGTGTGAAAAATATACATCTCTTCTCTTCACTAAGGTTTTAACCTGAGATCACTAACTAACTCTAGAATACATTTTTTTAGTGGTAAAGACAAGGCCAGAATCTATACTGATGTTACACGGATTTTCAACAGATTGAAAATAATATATGCTCAGACAGTGCTTCAGCCTATAGAATTCATTGTAATGAATGAATGTACAGTCAAGCTGTTGAGGCCAGATTTAAAACAGGATTAAGTAATTTCATGATCAATAGCAACATCTGCAGTTCTATTTGCTAAAAGAGAGCAAACCCTTTCTTCAAGGTATAAGTTAATGGACAAAAATTAAAAAAAAAAAGATTTTATGATTCTCCCTGTCAGAGAGCATTTCATAATTAGGTAGTTGGATTATGCAAGTATCTTATAACCACTGCCAGAGACAGATCTTGATTGAACAACAGTCTGACCCAGCAGGGTAAATCTTATATACCCTGATTTGAAAACTTTGCTAACTAGCAGCCTTGAGCTTTTGTGGAATGAATGAGCAATGAATAATGCGTGATTTGGTCAATATTAAGCTGACCAAGAATAGTTTGACCAATATTAAGCTGGTGGCTGGAGTAAGTACTCTTGGGAGAGTATAGATCAGGATGTTTCAATGACTGCAACTATTTAAAATATTGAAAGGTAAAAACAAGAGAGAAAAATTTAAAATGGAAATGTTGCCCTTTATGTAAAGTGAATGATAGCATCAATTTGCAGCCATCTGCTCTCCTCAGCTCCTGATTCTTTGGTCCCAAAATGCCTCCTCTGCTTCATCAACACAGCAGATCATCATGGTCCACAGATGCCTTACATGAAATATTAAGACAGAAGACTGGAAGAATGTTGACCCAAAAACTGCTCTGAATCATGCTGACAGCAACACAAGGACTTTTTATCAAACATACATTGCTGCAATGAAGCCAACTGAATCTTCTTCTCAGCTGCCACAGACTCAGCAAAATCAAGATGATCAAAACTATTTTGAACAATGAGCTTCCTAATCAACTGCCTCCACCAGATTCAACTCAGTTCCTATTACAGAAAAGAGATCATATCTTATTTGGGTAAGAAGTTAAAACAACTATGAGAGAGTCTCAAGTATTTTACTTCCATTGACAATGGCCTGAATGCTAGTGTTATAGTCTCCACAGGCAAGAAAGAAGAAAAAAAGGGGGCGAGGGAGGAGAAATACTTGAAGCAATGAAAAAGATCCAGAAAATTGGTACAACTGATACTTATATCTTGTGATAGTGGGAACCTGGGGCATATAACAACCAATATAACTTTAAAACATGCCACTTTGTATCCAGTCTCCATTTCCAAGACAAGCTCACAGAGTTGGTGTTTGTGAACAAACTTCCAATATCAGTATTGCTTCTGTGGTGCCAGAATTCTAGATCATTCAAGGCATGGTCAAAAGGTAACACTAGTGGACCAGTCATGACTAAGAGGAAACATCCATGTCTATATTATTATCTTTTGGGTACAGATGAGCAAATGGCACTGTCTTCAACACCATCAGTCAAAGCATACTGCTATATCACATAATATATCTAACAGCAGGATTATGTGGCACTGTTTAGATTCACTAATTCCCCTAGGAAAAGTAATTGGCATTTATAATGGCTAACTGCCTTTCTTTCACCAGACTATCATAATGATATATGGGGTCTCGTAGGAACCTGCATGGAATCCTCTTGTTTTCAAAAAGTGTAGAAAGCATTTGTTTCTCAGCAGAAGCAGGCAAGTCCCTCTTTCAGGGATCAGAGCACATGTGCAGAAAGAGCAATTGTTTCAAGATCAGTTGAGGCAAGGAGATCAGTAACCTTCAAGGAGCTAGCCAGGAGATTGGCCTTATCATTTACTGATGGCATCTGATCACCAATCACTGAAGTAATGATCCATCTTCAAAACAAACTTGAAGCCACTAAACCCTACATCTTCCTTCAAAGAAGGATAATAAAACACACTACTCAAGGGCCTGGACCTAATGTTTAAGGCTCTGAAAGGCTTAATTAAGTAATCACGGTAAGACCAGGCCTAATCATCTTCAGAGTTTAATGCAAGCCCTGCCTCTTAATCAAGGCTTTCCCACAATGACAGGGTTAAAGAGCACTTCACTCTTATGGGCAGATGACAGTAGGGAAGAAAGTTCAAAACAAAAAGGAAACAGAAAAGAAGACAGAAGAATGGAAGAAGAGAAATAATAGAGGGAAATATCTTGGAGTCATATCAGAGTCTTTTTGTAATCTTTCTGTGATCATAAATTTCTGTTTCAGACCTAGTTACTGTGTTTATTAGCTTTATAATTTCCTAGAAAAACACATCACTATGTACCTTGCCAAATAGAGGCTGAACTAGGAAACAAACATTTGGTTAAAAAATATTCTTAGGGACAATGTCAGAGCTCTGTGAACACAGCAGAATAAGTGTGATTCTGCTGTGATAGCCTACAGAGAGGATGTTCTATAGGGAATACCTATGCATTCCTAGATAGTGACGTTTGCCAAAAGTCAAATTTCTCCTCCTTTACCCATTTGTCACAGAGTCAGGATCCTTTTTCCTTTCCTTCTGGCTTCATGAATCACGCATTCTTTGCTATGCAGTGGCCTTGTTAAACAGAAAAAATGGAGAAGTCCCTCATTGCAGACTAGACTATGGTGTGGTGGTTAGGCATTCTCCTAGGAATGGGAAGTATGGGTTTGAATCTCTTAAATTGAGGGCCTATAATCTAGGTCTCCTGCTTCTTGACTAAATTCTCTAACTACAAGGCCATGGGCGACTGGTGCCTCCTGATACTGTGGAGGCACCAGTGGCCAACTGCTGACCGGGGAGGGGATGGGCTCCCCCACTGGCCAATCACTGCTGCTGGCAGAAGTGGCAAAACCGAAAATGCTGGCAGCAAACCTGGAAGTGCTGTTGGCACTTCTCTCCATGCCCCCACAATCTCAGGGGGGCACCAGCTGTCGCCCCCCCCGAACTTGACTGGTGAGGACCAATCTTAGGGCGGGCACGTGCCCCCCTCCGCCCTCCCACAAGGCTATGCACAAGGCTATGGTACAGAAGGAGGAAAAGATGCAAAAGACACCTCCAGCTGTGTCTTCAAAGATAAAGGTCACTAGAACACGAAAGGACAACTTAAATACCTACATCTTGATGTGACGTCCAAGCTAAAAATCCCAGTGTCATGTAGATGCTACAGTGAGGTACCTAAACCTAGGAGAGAGTTGGATTTCAGGTACTGTATATTGCTAACAACCCTAATCTGAATGTTAGAAATGCCAGTAAGTGGCTACATAGAACTTTTTGAAGCCCAACTCTTCTTTTTTGGATCTAACCTTTAGCCCTGTGAGATTTTATGTAACAATTCCTATCTTTTTTAAAAGCTGTCCTTGATTGGAATTCTGATGCATGTGATCAGGTCAGGGAGGTAGGTCACAGAACTGCCCTTTTCAAAACCGAACACCGTGTAATTTGTGAAGTGCCTTTTGAATGGGGATCAATTACTTCCATTCTGCTTTTATGGCTCTATATTTGTTCACGTATGGATTGAGCCCATGCTTTATCATCCTTAAACAAGAAATTGGTTGTAGCAGTCAGCAAAATGTACAACGCTTGTCCTAAATGATAGAGCAAACATACATGCTTTTCAGGCCACCAAATTGCTAAGTCTGTGTCAACTCGTAAATGATTATCTATTATCTTCAATTTGGTCTGTGTCTAGACAGAGGAATGACAACCAAAGTATGGTTTTTCTACACTTTCCCCTCTGGTTCCAAAAGGAAATCCCCGCCCCCCCCAACCCTTCCAGCTGGAATTTAAAAAAACATCATCCTATTTTTCAAACAATTTCCCCTTTTATTTCAGAATGGCGTATCTTCAGCTAGCCTCACACTAAGCTAGTGAAGGCATATTGATCTACAAGGTCAGTTAACAATATGGGGTTCTCCAAAGCAGATTTTCAGAATGCATCATCTGATAAATATATAAAGAATCATTTTAAACAGTGAATGAGCTACTGCTGGAGTTCAGTTTCATGAGGTGTTAAACCTGCAGCGTGAAGATAATATAATGCTTTTCCATTCCACCAGATTGAAAAGAATCTTACTATGAAAGATGAGAATGAGATTATTGCCAGTTTGTGAGCTCTTGTACAAATGTAGGAAATGCTTTTGCTGGCAGTGGGCCTTTTTCGTAAAAAATATGCTTTGTACCCAAAAAAAAAAAAGATTGTTTAACATTATTGCATTTCCCTCCTGCTTCCTTTAGAATCACAATGGAGATGTCCGTGGACCACAAGGATATGTTGGGGGAAGGAACAATTATGTTGAGACATTTTTGAGGTGCAGAGAAAGTTAACTCAAATTGCCACAAAATGTGCTTGGCTAAATGTAATCATAGATGTTAGCCAAGAAGGGTCCAGTACAAAAAGCATCTTAGAATGTTTTCTGTTGTTCCAGCAAATGTTTTGTCTGGTTGAAATAGTTTATGGGATTGCTCTCTTCTTGTTTTGTTTTGCAGAAAGATCTGTTTAGTTCATAAATCCAAGCAAAGCACACTAGCACAAACAAAGCACTAGGCAGGGAAACTTAACTGTGTAATGTTACAAGGCAAAGAATTTTAACAAATGCTCTTGTGATATTTAGGCAGCTGACAGACACGTTAGCACTTAAAGACTCTCCAGCTTTTGTTTCCTTTTCTGGACATCTCTTAAGGAGTCTGATCCAATTGCCAAGTCATGGAACTGGGTCGCAAGACTTCAGGTTTACATTCTCATTAATTTATCTGTATGTGCATGAGCACGTGTACATATACACATATAGATGCACATGTATATGTATATATATGTACCAGCACACACATTATCATCCTACAGAGGACAATTTATTTATGTTTTGGAAAGTGTTCTGATGGATTCAGATTTAAAATTCCAACTTGGCAAGTTGAAAGCCACATGCCTGGCAGCTGGCTGTCCTATGCCAGCCTTCCTGCACTGTCAGTCATGTGATTGGGATCTGATCCCAACAATCAAGTGAGGCATGGCAGGAGACATAATTGTAGGGACTGGGGATCAGATCCCTCATTTACACAAGAGCTCTCATTTACACCATTATATCAATGTCCACCAGTGGCTAATAAGCATCAGACATTGTATATATAAGTGCTGTATATGTATTTGGTAGCTAAAAACTAGCAAAAAACCCCAAACAAATTGCATTGTTACACTGTGATGATGACAAACTGTATATAACTATGGGAGGGGTGGAAGATATCAGAGATATAAGGAAACTGTACCTGGATCAGCAACAGGCATATCAAGTAAACCTCAAGCAAAGTGTGTAGGCCTCTCCTGGATGGAAGCCTACCCACAACAAATCCCTAAAGAAGCCATGCTGTGCTTTTACAGTTTGCCATGCCATGTCTAAGTCATCTGAACTCAACTCAGATTGTAATGGGGAAGCTAGTAGCTTTGTGATCTGCTGCACTGATCAAAAACCTATGCTAACCCATGAGCAAGCTCAGAGACTCTTTTAGATGTTTCATACCCTAAGATTTATTGGGCCTCTTCTTATTGTTGCTTTATCTCTTGGACAAAAGAAACGTCCCCAGTATAGCTGGTCAGTAAGCACAAGCAAGCCCTCGTTGCCCCCTTCCACCCTATTCCCACATTTATTTAATAACATAAATAGGCCTGTTAATTACTGCTGCTCCCTGACTATGACAGAGGATCCAGTCTTTGAGAGCTGTGTCCACACGTGTGCCTGCCCAGAAAAGCTCACTCAACTAGCACAATAACTGTTTTACAAAATACCATATTTACTCACATACCACTTGCTGCCCTTTCCCCAAAAATTGGCCCTCCAAATTTGTTATGTGTACCTTAAGTAGAGAAGCTGTTTTTCTTTGCACAAATGGAAGCATGGAGCTTTGCCAAAAACTGCATCCAATTTAAGAGTGGCTGTTAAAGAGTTACCACTGGACTGCACCTCTCCTGTTTGCTGGCAGGGAGAGAGAAGTTGGCAGCCATTCTGAAGCACAGTGTCTCCATGAAAAAAGTCAGCTCTACTTCATGACGCTAGAAAAATCTTTTTTTTCTACCTCCAAACGCAAGTTATGCAAGAAATGAGTTATATACCTTCTGTGTGCAATCAATTTGGTCTAACACTTTTATGAACCAAACCATTATTGGTACTGAATTTTCAGAAATCTTTGTGTATACAATCTGTGCATTTATTTTTGTGTTTAATTTTAGACCTCTGCTACTCCCTTTTCAGGGGACTAAGGAGCTGAATCACTGTTTTATGGAAAGATCCCTGCATAGCTTAGTCAGGTTCACTACTATGTCCTGAAAGTACTAGCAGATGTTTCTGGACGCACTTTGCATTTGACTTCTTGGAAGCAAAATATCACCGAATACTAGTGACCAAAAGACTTAGAAATGTGGTTTCAATATTTATAAAAGGTCAACACAAAGGGGATAGAAATCAGGCTTAATAAATTATTTGAAAATCCCTTTTGCTTAGGGAGTGGAATGAAGCTGCAACAGGCAGTCCCATTCTACTTGCTTATGGCTATTGCTGAGATAGGACCTGTCGCTCCGTGATGCCTTCATCATAAACTCCAAGTCTGGCAATCCTGATCAGGCATGCGACCTCGTGGGTGATCATGTCAGCTGCCACAAGTGAGGAAAACAAGGGAACTAAGCTGGCCCCTTTGCTGATTTGTGAAGGAGGTTAAAATTATTTAATGTCTCTACCCTATTGCACTTAGAATCATTTAGGCACATTTGGGAGCCTGGACTGTTAAACTGATCAGGATTCTTTTATAATAATCAGGAAGTCGGGTTTTCCATTTCCCACGGAAAAGCAGAGTAAATCATGGACTTTACCTTTTACCAGAGTCAAACATGGTTTTCTTGCTTTACCAGAGAAACCCATGGATTTTGCAGTTTTGCAATGAGCTCCCTGAAGGCTGGCAGAGTTGCAGCCTACAGGGAACTGGGAGGGAGCAAGAGGAGGGCAGTCAGGCGAGTGGTTCAGGCATCCCAGAGAGCAACTCCTGCAGGTAAGTGGGAGGGGTGGGGAGAGGGGGATTTAGGCCCCTGTAGGGAGGGAGACGGGCTGGTGGTGCATGGTGCTTGGGGCCTGGGGCCACAATGCACAGCGGCAGGGTCCCAGTGGGAAGCAGGATGGGGCTGAGGGTAGCTCATCCGAAGGAAGGGGAAGGCTGGCTCCCCACTGCCACGTGAACTCCTGAGGGGCAGGGGAGACCCATGCCCCCCAGATCTGTGTGCAGGGTGGGCACAGGCTGCACGCTCAGGCTCCCACCCTCCTTCCTTCACCTGGGACCTCCACAGTCCAGCAGGCATGAGCCAGCATAGCAGGGAACAGTGGAGCCATGCAGGGATCTCTTTGGTGCTGTGAGCTCTCTGCTGCCCTGGCAATGCATGTGCCACTGCTTTGAGGGGCACAACTCCATGCTCTGCCTTCACTGCATCCCTGTGCACAGGAGATGCATCGCCAGGGCAGTGCGGAGCTTGCAGCGGTGAGCAGCTTCTTTATGCAGCTCTGCTGTTCCCTGCTGCGCCAGGTCGCACCTGCCAGGCTGTGGAGGCCCCAGGGGAGGGAAGCAGAGTAGGAGCTTGCAGCCTGCACTTGCTCTGCATACAGATCTGGGGGGCGTAAGTCCCCCCTGTCCCCCAGGAGTGCGTGCAGTGCTGCCCCCCTGCACCTCCGCCCAAGCCTGCAGCAGGCAGCACAGGGAGGTGGGGGCAGGAGGCTGTGGACCCGGGTCCGTAGCCCTGGCAGTTGGGGTCCCCCTCTGGCAGGGCTAAGGGAGTGGGGCCTATGGGTAGGGGATGTGAAACGCATGAGCTGAGCCAGGGGGCTGTGGGTGGGGAATGAGGGGCACCAGCAGGGCCGGGGGGTTGTGGGGGACCTTTAATTTCAATCATGGATTTCTGGGGGTTTATTAGAGAATTTGCAATTTTTTATCCAGGATCCCTAATAATGATGTTATGTTTCCGTCTGCCAGTTGCAGAGCTAGAATATCTCTCTCCTGAGGCTTGGGTGAAGCTCACTAAAGCTGGTAGCCATAACAGCAGACTTTCATTCAGAATAAATGTAAGAAGCAGTCAAGCTCCTTCTGGAAACACATATCTTTAAAAATATAAAGAGCCATCACCCAATATACAATCACATGTATGATCAATCATAATTGAGCCATATAGGTTAAAGGATTTAATTAGGTATTATTGGATAGGACTGTGCATCCATGGAGGTACACACACATAAGAAGGAGACAGAAACATAGCAGTAGACCAAAGAGGCAGCAAAATTCAAGGTCATATGAGAAGGACCCTTAAGAGAACTTTTTTTATAGAGAGCCAGGAAAGAGGTTTGGATTCCTGAGTGAAGAGACTGTCTTGTCCTCTTGTCTGATCTCTACTCAGTTCAGAAAAATGGGACTTTGTTTTGTGTACATTATTTGCAGATAATGTTTGCAAAGGATGCAGGTTTGCATCAGTGAAACATCTGATTCTAACATTACTTTTTCCTCCTATTGCAAACAACCTTGTAGAAATTGAATACTGGGAAAATGCTTGAGTCAGAGGGCAACACAATATGATGACTGCTATAATGTCATCAAAAAAACTATGATTTTGTTAGTATGGCTAACACAGCGATTGATGAAATAGCCTTAAAATATCTTGATGGGCTCTTTTATGCTCAGCGTTTCCTAAAAGCCTGCCCTAAAGATGATGTTTATTCTATCATGGCAACTGGGATCGATTGGGGTTATTTAAATAGTCTAATGTCTTTTAGGCTGTGAAATAGCAAAATATAATATTATTGAACATTTTTTTACAAATTGAATAGTTTTTACAGATACCAAAGTAGATGGCCATAAGACAAGGACATGTGAAAGACTAAAAAAGCTTTTGGGAGGGCTCCACAACTTTGATCAGTCAAAAACATTGAGTGCCCATTAATAGCTGTAATTAGAGATGGGCTTGAGCAGCAAAGTTCAGGTGGGAAAACTCCTTTCACTCCATCCAGAGCTCAGGGGTGTTTAGGTTTGGGCTTTTCATGTTCCAAAGCACAATCCTTCTCCCACTTTGGGATGGGACAACTGAACTTAGTGGCCCAACTCTGACGGGTGCTCCAAAGGCCCTGTATCTATTTCAGATGTACATATTTTTTATTGACACCTTATGAAGCTTTTGTAACAGCTCTGAAAGAGCCCATTTGCATATGTATTAAACTAGAACTGTGAGCTGAAAAGTATCAATACAATTAATATTCTGTCAAAACTATTGTACTGCATGCATATATGAACACCAAATCCCTTCCTTATTAGACAGACCCACATACCACCTCTGGAAGATAGTTTGGCTGAAACATCTTCCAGATAGTTCATGCCAGTATAAACAGGTCACATCTACATGTTCATTAATGCACAGTAGTTAATGCACAGTTAGTTTAGTACTTGCTTAATGAAGTACTAACTAAATGTGCAGTAACTACAGTTACTGAGCTGTAGTGCCAGCACACGGTTTTTTGTGATGCTTACTGTGCAGTAGCCTAATAACACTGTGCAGTAGTGTATTAGCATGGTTTTTGACTAGCACACTACTGCACAGTATTATTTGGTTACAGCACCATTAGCAGCTCATGTAGACGTACCCACAGTAAATTGTAAGGACCATAACAAAACAAACTGATAAGTTCATATGCTCTAAGAAGCAAATTATATAAGGCCCAGTTTCATAAATTTGACTTTTCTTGATCTTTTGTAAGATTAAATTCTGTTCTTAAGCTTATACCTTTGGAGATCCCTATCCTTCAGTGAATTCTGTTTACATGCTAGTGATCCTCCATCTTAGTGGCTGAAGTACTGAGGCTCTTAGACAAGCTGCTTAGACCACAAATGTTAGCTCAATTCTTCTGTCATGTACTTTCATACCAATCAAAAGTAACTCCAGCAATTTACTGGGAGTGCCATCCCTTCCAGAGGGACTATCTTAATACTTACCATTAGCTATTTCTTTTTAAAAGAAAAAAATACTAAACATGGGAGTAAATTCAACAATGATGTGAGCGATAGCATAAGTTACACATTGGGTATTTGTCGGTCAGGAAACAGGTGTATGTGGGTGTAAGTGCCAAAGCTGTTTGACTCGCAACAATTTGGTATTTAGTGGGAGTGCAAAATGAATGTGACTTACACCCTAAAGAAGGATTGGGGGGTGCACCTAACTAAGGAGAACAGCTAATTGCAGGATTCTTTGGAAAGCAACACAAGGTTGCACCATTTATTGAATGCCAAATTACTGCAAGTTAAACTATTTTCATATTCATACCATTTAAAAAATATACTTCCATCCAAGAAGCCAGATTTCATCTGGCTTCAAGGGGTTAAAACAGCTGAGAATTTGACCTAGGCTGTAACTTATAGCACTGTTTAGGTCACTATTAAAATTGACAGAGACTTGAAGCTGCACCTGCTGGCACCAAAGGCCCTATTGGTCTTTCACAGATTCAAGCACTTCATAAGTCTTTTAAATATAGATAAAGAAAATAATTATTAATGATGCCACTGGCAAAAAGAGGAAAATTCTAAGCTAGAATTCACCATACTAGCAATAAACTTTACCATCACTGGATCCAGTGGCTCCTAAAGTATTGCCTTATTTAAAAAATCATCCCTTGTAAAACATTTTAAATACTGGGAACTATGGACAGACCTAAGCACTGACATTAGGAACTCCTGATTGCCAAGGAGGTCAGAGAGAGGTTTCAGGTTTCATATACTTTTAAAATAAAAAAGAACAATAGTCTCCCACAAGGGATCTCAGCAACCTTCCCAAAATCCTCAGGCTCACTCTCTGCAGTATGGTATAAATAATGGCCAGAAGTCAGTGATGTTGTGGGAGTAGGAAAAACAGAGAAAAATATTTTGCAGATCCACCTGAAAATACCAAGACTGTCTCTGAGGAGGTGGGAGATAGAAAGAGAAGTATTGTGTTGGCGGAGTGAGAGAAGAGGGAGACCTCAAAAGGTTTAAAAAAGCTTGTAATAAGCACTTAATTTTTTCAGTAGATTTGCCCCTCTCTAGTCAAAGGTCTTATTCATGTATTACATGTATTTTCCCTGAGTAAAATTGTCTTTTCTTCTGGAAGATGCATTTCGTTTTAAATTGCTGCCAACTCTAATCAAAACCACCTACGCAACAATACTGAGCTTTTGTTTTCCCTCCAGTCTTAGATTTTCTTTCAGGATTACTGAAAATTGCATATAAGCAATTTCAAGAGCTAGAGATAAAAGAATTTAAACTAACAATCCTTGTGTCCTTTGTATCTGTATTTCTGTGCTCCCATACCATTTCTCAGCAAAGCCTGAAAATATATCCAGCAGGTAAGATGTTCATTTGATGTCACACAGATACTTTGCAATAACAGAGAAACTCCCTGTCCATTAACAGTACCGAGTCAGGTTTAATTAATTTTTATATGGTAGAAAGTTATTGGCAACAGTTTATTTGTGATTTTCCAAATACTTATTTGTTGAGGCCTTGGACTGGAGTACATAGTGGTTAAGTACAGACAGACAAAAACCCCAAGGCTGAATCGATTCAATCTTTGCAGGTTAGTCTAAGCTCTGTAGATTGAACCAATAAGTCAGTGAACAGACATTTGTTTTTGATTCCAGAAATGCAACTGCATGCCTCTTTGCTGGCTGGAGCTGACAGCTTGGGCCAAGGCTAGCCCATCCACCCTATGAGGGGAGAGGGAGGAGTTGCAGGAAAGGTGCAAAGCATCCTGGGATCCTGAGGGACTGTGAGTTAGCTTGAATGTGGAGGGTTTCTGGGATAGCTGTTCAATAAACCGATTTAACCTAAACCAGTTAAGTCTGATACTACATCCCTCCCAGTTTATTTAAACCAGTTTTGGCCATTTTGAAAGTTTACGTGCACTGAACTTCTGTTGCGTTACATATTTGAACTGGTTTCTGGTCACTTACATTGGTTTGTGTGTAATTTCTGTCCCTAGCCAGTGTGTCAGGACACAGAGTATGATACCCTTACTCGGATTTAATAGTATTTGCTCAGACAATCCCTGTGAGTCTACTGGGACTAGTTGTGAAGTATGTAGCTTCTCGACATAAGTGAGGGTATCAGAATCTGAGAGGGAGAATGATAAGGGAACAGGATTTTCACCTACTTTTCCATAATAGTGGCATTGGAGTTAGCCAGCATTCTAAATTCAGCTTCCTTATTTCCAGAGAAATGGCATTTCTTTCTAAGTTCACATATCATCTTATTTGTAAAAGTGTCTGGTAGCATTTTGCAAGTTTCCTCCTCCAAAAAAGTTTGGTTTTTTGTATTGACATGTATGTTGCATTAGATGGAAAGGTTTAGATATGTTTCCTATCTGTGAAGTTACTAATGATGTATTACCTACAGCCATTTGCAATGCCTTAAGTTTAAAATTTAAATTGTATTAAAATATGTTTAAACACAGTTTAGTAAAGAAAAATACATTGGGTCAAATCTTTGGTGGTGTAAATCAATATAACTCCATTGACTTGACATATTGCCTGTATTTTTTAGTTACTGAATTAAATTGTGACTGTGTGGCTTAGGAGATGAATAACTGGATATGGAACCTTTCTTTTCCAAGTGATTAGTTTTAATCCAGTTACAGTGACTGAAAGTCACTGCCTTTTCCTAGATCCTTGATTGTCTGTCTGCGGTGTGCTAGAGGTCTCCTTAGTTCACTCCTAAGTTGGCAGGTGCCTACTTTATAATTGGCAATAACTGGCAGTAGTAGTAGAGAGGCCAAGGGCTAAATGGACTTGGAGTCTGAACTAGCCTTTCATCCTAAGCAGTGGTGCCCTCTAGGTCAGGGATGTGGTTTATTGGTAAAACACTCTGTGGAGTCTTTACTGCTACTTCCCATATTGTATATATTTTGTGGAGAGTTTAATTTCAAGAATTTCCAAGGCTACTGATCTGGCACTGTTTATGCATTTTATTTTAAAGCAGCAACAGAAGCCCAGGAATCTTCCCCACTTCTGCCTCCTAGCTGGGCTAACCACTGGGCTACAGAGTTGTGTATCATTTTCTTTGCTCTCTTTCTAGTCTTATGGCACTTGCATGCCTGGCTGCACAGAGGCCCTCTACAAGAGGAGGAGTGAGGGGGGTGCCTCCTCCCCCATCCATTTTTTTATAGTCTGGTACTCAGTATATTCCTCTAAGAACTGAGAGATGTGAGCTTGAATTTCATCAGACTGAGGGGTGAAAGCCAGGTCTCTCACTTCCTGGGTGATTTCTGTAACTACTAGGATATTCAAGATGCTCGTAGCAACCACCACCACCATCTGTTCAATTAGGCTCCTACCTCCAAAAGAGAATTTCAGTCTCTGTATCTCAAGTGTATGGAAGCAGCCAATGTGCCACCTAATTCAGGTGCCTAAGGACCAGAGGGCACAGGAGTTCATACGTGCCCCTGAGTTTAATGATTCCTATTCGGCAGTTTGGGGTAGTTCCCAGTTTTGGAGCTAAAAGTTGGTCTGGCTCCAACCTTTAAGTGCCTGACCCACAGACTGGAATCCAAGTCCCTATGATGGGAAAAGCTAGACAGAATGGGATCCAAAGCAATGAGAACTCTGAGCCCATACCTGTCTAGAGTTAGCCAGCAGGAAATGCTGAGCATAGGGCTATGTCAGGAAACCTGCCCCACAACCAAGGCTACAGGGGATTATCGCTATCCACTCAGGATCCACAGCCCTGCTTTTTTCTCCTGAAAGGAGATACACAAAATTTTTATGTCAAATAACTGAATGGGGCTTATTCTTTTTTTCTTAAAAAAATAGTGCCTTCAGAATAATATCCAGTTTCAAACAGAAAAATGGCAGATGCCCCCAACCAGTCTAGCCTTATGGGTAGGTACCTTCCTGGGAAGGCCAGTTTGCATCTCCTCAGGTATAAGTAGGAATTAAATCAAGGTATCTCACTTCCTGTGGTAATGTCCTATCCATTACACCATTACATAATGGAGGGAAGGTAAATGAATATTGTAGCTGCATGCTCATTTTATGGAGAACCTTATACAGTCTGCAATTAAGAACCACCAGAGGAACTAGTCTCAGGAATATGTAATTTCTGAATCCCATTTTGATTTAGGCTTCAAGCCTCTTGGCCCTATGAACACTGCAGCATTTCTGGGTATATGCCAAGGTAGAAATCTAGGCATCTGGATGGCTTTAAAGTCAGGAAGAAAGATGCCTATGGAGCTGGGTCTGATGCCTATGGAGTTGGGTAGCACCTAAGTAGGGCTTTTCAGTTTTGAACTTAAGTGCCCAAATCCCATCTATATCTCTTACTGCAGGGTTGTGAAAGATACAGCCTGCAGGCCATATACAGCTGACAGCTGTTTCATCTGGCTCATTGGGCACTTAGAGGAGGTGGGAAGTGAGCAGAGACCACTACCAAATTCCCAGCTCCCAAGTTCCACTGGGGGTACGTGTCAGCAGCTGGGGGCAAGCAATGGCTACACTAACTCCCTTGCTGTTCCTTGCCTCACCACTGAGTCCAGACCTGGCTTGCAAGGTTCCTCACAGGCTGGTATGGCTGGAGGGCCCTGGTAAGTTTGGCCCATCTGTTTTACTGGATCCTGCCTACAGGAACTATTCTGCAGAAGCTCTTATTATAACCAACATTGCCCTAATTTATTCTGAGGACAGTGTCATTTACTTCAATAGGGTTTTGTGGGCCATAAGTTAGCAAACAATTTAACTCATGTTCTTTGAATTGGAGACAATGGGTCTGATTTTATTCTCATTTACACTGGCTTTACATTGGTGTAACTCCATCAGCAGCAGGGGGTTACTACTGATTTATACCAAGAAAATAAAGCACCAGGGCTCCTTTGTGCCAGCTGCTCTGAAAATGCTCCAGGATAAGTTATCTAAACCAATTTCCTCCCTACCAGTTTCTTTCCTCTAGCCTAAAGAGAATGATTGCAGAAATTGTGCTTTATTTTTCATTGGTTTGTTCCTTCAGTGGTGTCTGCAATTAAGAACCAGCTCACTAAACAAACTGTAATTATTGCAAATTGTAGTAAGCACTAGTAATTGATATGCTTCAGTAAAGCTGGCTAGTCTTTTTAGATGGCCTTTAAAAACAGTATAAAATGAAACTGTGATTTTTAAGTCCTATTGGCATTAGGAAAGGGTGAACTTCAGTCTAGGGCACAACCAGTCCCAGTAGCTGGGCCTAAGCTAGCAATAAAGTGATTAATGAAAATGTGCAAATGTATTGTCATACAAACATGCCCAATTATTCCCGAGTGAAAATATAGCTGTCAATGCACATCTATTGACAAGGAGGCAGAAGAAGGAGAACATCAGGAACCTGCAATCCACAGGACATCCAGCAGTATAGCACAGGTAGGCAATAAGCAGGTAAGCAATAAGGGGCCCATTGGGCATCAGAGCTGGGGGACAACAGAGGTGCCAGTCACAGGGCTCAAGTGCCTATAGACTAATGCTAGGATCATGGGGAACAAGCAGAATCAACTAGCACTCCTGCTTTCAGAAAATACTTGTGACTTAGTGGGGCTAACAGAAACCTAGTGGGACTCTACCCACAACTGGGTGGTACACATTGAGGGCTATAAGCTTTATAGAAAGGATAGAGTAGGGAAGAAAGGGGGAGGAGTTGCGCTCTATGTCAAGGAGTGTTATACATTGACCCTTATCAAAATGGAATTGGAGGAGGAGAAAGTAGAAGGATTGTGGGTTAGGATACATGGAGGTCAAGGGGAAAGGGATTTGGTGGTAGGAGTCTGCTACAGACCCCCACACCAAGGGGAAGAACTAGATTTGGAACTCCTGAGGCAGCTCTTGGAGACCATAAAGTTTAGGGAAGCGGTAGTCAAGGGGGGACCTAAACTACCCTGACATCTGCTGGGGAATGCAGACAGCAAATTCCCACCTTTCACGCAGGTTCCTATCCTGTGTGCAGGACCTCCACCTGACACAGGAGGTACATGGTCCCACTAGGGGGAATGCCGTACTGGACCTGATACTGGCAACAGAGGATGACAAGGTAGGGGACCTACAGATCAGTTGTCACCTGGGGGACAGTGACCACCAAATAATAGAATCCACCATAAGGTGTAGAGTGGGTAAGGTAACCAGTAGGGTGGAAGTGCTAGACTTTAGGAAGGGTGACTTCAGCGAGCTCAGGTGTTTAGTCAATGATATACTGCAGAGTAAGAGATTTGGTGATATGGGAGCCCAGGAAGGGTGGCTGTGCCTTAAGGAAGCAATCCTTCAGGCATAGAGGAAGATGATCTTGATGTGGGGAAAAGGGGGAAAGGGGCCAAGAGGCTTCCTTGGTTGACCAGTGAAATCCAGAGCAGCCTAAGGGCAAATAGGGGGGCATATAAGCAGTGGAAACAGGGACAAATTACTAAAGAAGAGTATGCTTCCTCAGCTCACAGTTGTAGGAAGGCAGTTAGAAAGGCCAAAGCTACCATGAAGCTGAGGATAGCATCCCAAGTTAAGGATAATAAAAAAGTTTTTTTTCAACTATATAGGGAGTAAAATGTAGGCCCAGGGCGGTATAGGACCACTGCTGAATGGGCAAAAGCAATTGGTGACACACGGGGGGGACAAGGCTGAACTCCTCAATGAGTTCTTTGCCTCAGTGTTCCTAAATGAGGGGCAAAACAAGTTTCACAATGGTAGAGAGACAACAGCAGGGTGCCAGACTACCAAGCATTGATGGTGCAGAGTCACTTGGAAGGACTAGATGCATTTAAGTCAGCAGGCCCAGATGAGCTCCATCCGAGGGTACTGAAGGCACTGGCTGATGTCATTGCACTGCCACTGGCAAGAATATTTGAGCACTCGTGGCGCATGGGCCAGGTCCCGGAGGACTGCAAAAGGGCCAATGTGTTCCCTATTTTCAAGAAGGGGAGGAAAGAGTATTCAGGAAACTACAGGCCAGTCGGTCTCACCTCCATCCTTGGCAAAGTCTTTGAAAAGATTATCAAGGCTCATATATGTGAGAGTACAGCAGGAAAAATTATGCTGAGAGGAAATGAGCATGGGTTCATAGAAGGTAGATCATGCCTGACTAATCTAGTTGACCAGGTTACAAAAACACCTGGATGCAGGAGTAGGGGTAGATATCGTTTACTTAGACTTCAGGAAGTCCTTTGATAGGGTATCCCACCCCATACCGGTGAACAAATTAAGAGGCTGTGACTTGGATGATTACACAGTCTGGTGAGTGGCAAATTGGCTAGAGGTTCATACCCAGAGAGTGGTGGTGGATAGGTTGGTATCGACCTGGAAGGACATGGGCAATGGGGTCCTGCAGAGCTCAGTCCTTGGACCGATACTCTTCAGTGTCTTCATCAGTGACTTGGACGAGGGAGTGAAGTGTACTCTGTCCAAGTTTGTGGATGATACAAAACTGTGGGGAGAAGTGGACACACTGGAGGGAAGGGAACAACTCCAGGCAGACCTGGACAGGTTGGACAAATGGGCAGAAAAAAATAGAATGCGATTTAACAAGGAGAAATGCAAAGTGCTGCACCTAGGGAGGAAAAATGTCCAGCACACCTACTGCCGAAGAAATGACCTGCTCTGCAGCATGGAAGGGGAAAGGGATCTCAGAGTCCTAGTGGACTCCAAGATGAACATGAGTCGTCAGTGTAACAAAGTCATCAGCAAAGCTAATGGCACTTTTTTGTGCATCAGCAGATGTATGACAAACAGAACCAAGGAGGTGATACTTCCCCTCTATTGGGCACTGGTCAGACTGCAGTTGGAATACTACATCCAGTTTTAGGCGCCACACTTTAAGAGGGATGTGGATAACCTGGAGAGGGTCCAAAGAAGGGCCGCTTGTATGGTTAAAGGCTTGCAGGCCAAGCCCTACGAGGAGAGACTAGAGCACCTGGACCTCTTCAACCTTCACAAGACAAGGTTAAGAGGCGACCTTGTGGCTGCCTATAAATTCATCATGGGGGTGCAGAAGGGAATTGATGAGGCACTACTCACCAAGGGGGAGTTAGAAGAAATAATGGCCATAAGCTAGTAGAGAGCAGATTTAGACCTGACATTAGGAAGAACTTCTTCACCGTTAGAGTGGCCAAGGTCTGGAATGGGCTCCCAAGGGAGGTGGTGCTCTCTCCTACCCTGGGGGTCTTCAGGAGGAGGTTAGGTAGGCATCTGGCTGGGGTCATCTGAACCCAGCACTCTTTCCTGCCTATGCAGGGGGTTGGACTCGATGATCTATTGTGACCCTAACATCTATGAATCTATGAATCTATGAACTGGTGTCAGTCCAGCACAACATTTTTTTTCTGTAAGTAGACACGTTTCTTTCTAACACTTATCTAGAAACAAAATAGCTTAAAATCACAGAATTATTTTGTTCACAAAAGTGGTTTAGGTTATTTGTCATTATGTTATTGTTCATAGCTTTTCTTTCTCTCCAAGCTCTGCAAACCTGGATTTATGAAAAGCACTAACTACATTTTTCAAAATGTCCTATATTTTTGAAATTATTTTCCTAAAATATGTAGTATATACAAAGTGCATGATGGTGCAGCATAAAGGGCTTATCAGTGAATGTTTGGGATGACCACTTACGAACACTGCAGGCTTCCTTGGAACATGCCAGTGAAACCATTATACCATGATTAAGATTTCCTTCCTTTTATATGTATCTAGGTATGTATGTTCATATAGCACACAAAAGCAACACTACAAAACTACAACATTGCAAATTCAAGCCTTCAAACATTAGAAAAGGATAGAATAAAGGTTGCCCATTCAACTTTAATTTAGTTTCCTTGTCAAGATACAGATGGCCTGTTTACAGGACATTAAGGCCTGCTGACGCAGTGGAGATGGGACTGAACTGTTTCTTTAACTTTGGCACAAGAAGAAGGTAATGTGGTCAGCAGCACACTCCAGTCACTTTTACCTCCAGGTAGCTCCTGGCACCTATTGGACAGGAGACTGGGCAGATCTCAAGGCTATGCTGGAATCAGAAACAGGGAATGGAAACTCACCACCCTTACTTGGGACTAGAGCCCGTGTCTTTCCAGTGTTTAGCCAGTCACTCTACCATCTAAACTATGTGGCTCCTTAATTCTCTTCTGCACATGCAAGTTTCCATTTAACTTTTTATTCAAGTGTTTTTCTAAAACATTTCAAACTGGTAGAATATTGGCAAAACTAAAGCAGATCACCCAAGCAAAATCTTTATTTTCTAGTCATAATTCATAATTTTCCCCAGTCCACAATCCTGAAACTTCTATAAGCATGTCATTTTGGAACTGTTCTTTTAACATTCCTAGAGAGACACATTTAGGTGTGTTAGGGCAGCCCTGAATGAAGCAGGCCTTCATGAAGGAGCAATATCTTCATTTTTCTTGACAAATGAGATTGTGATGCAGTTCCAGATGGTGAGACGACTGGCCAGAAACAGACATGTTGTTCAGTTTGTCAGAATTTGAGAACTTGCTTAATTGTGGCACACAGCTTTAGAAGTTTGACAAAACTACATCTCAGTACACAGCAAAGGAAAAAAGAAAAAAAAATGTAATTTGGCTTAAAGGACATTTTGGTTCTTTACCTCAAGCTATGTTTTGATCTCTGTTTCAGTGTTTCCATGTAACTATAAGTATTTGTTCTATGGTAGAGACTAAACATAGGGTGATTCTTCTCTTTTATCCTCTCCTTTGTTATGACAATTTTGTTTCATATTTTGTTCTGCTCTGATTACAGGCAGAACATTTTGTAGTATATCGGAAGGGTGAGTTATTCTTTATATACAAGGTATAATGCAATTCCTGTTCCAGAAAGTTTTCTATAACCCACTCAAAGAACAGAGGAGAAGAGAATAATAATGGGAATAAATGGTGATTCTTCTGCATCATACACATATAGAAATCTTGCGTGATACAAAAGTAAATTATTTCTTCTCCACATGGCTTAGTGTGGTTACTGGTCAAAATCACCTTCTTTCCCCCATAGAGAACTCCTGGGAAAGGGATTGGGAAGCACCCTTGACAAGAGTAAAAATTAGTGATTTCCCTGGCTGCCAAAGTTATAATACTCCTAAGTATGATCCCAAGATGCATCATACAATATTGAGATTGTGCCGGATGTAAACCTCATGCGTAAGAAGTACTTGTAGCCATTTTGTTTTAATGAAACCTTCTCCCATGTGGACTTTCTGACAGATAGACTCACTGCCCAGAGCTGTCCCTAAACACTAGATTTGAGTATGGACCACTTTGGGTGTGTCTACTTGAGACATTTACTGCAATTGACTAACTCCACAGTAAATGTCACACATCTACATATGCACACCATTAGACTGGAGTAAACTAATTAACTCCACAGCAGAGTAGTACTTGTAAAATACCCTTCTGTGGACTTTTTTATTCCATAGCAGCATATGTATAGATGCTGCCTTGGCTGGCTGGGGCACAAGGGTGCTTCAGTGCAGGGGGTATCTGCTGGCTAGCCCCACATTGAAGCACCCTTGTGCCCCTCCGCAATATGCTGAGTCAGGGAGAGCAGGTCCAGGGCTAGCAGGCTTTCCCCTGGGACCCCCTGCCAGATCTGGCTGCTCTGACCTGCCTCAACATGCTGCTGTCCCAGATGCATGTTGAAAAAGTGCAGCCAGGAGCAATAAACTCCAGAGCAATACGCTCTGCATTAATTGCATGTGTAGACTTGCCCTGTATGCACAAGAAAGCAGTATCTCCAATTTACATGGAGAAGCAGAAAGGATGGAGAGAGATGGAAGGTTAAAAGCAAAAGCAAATGTAGAACTCTTTCTAACATAGAGGGCTGCATGTACCCACAAACAGAAATCTTTATAACTTTATCCTGTTGGTAGTTTACAATAAACCTGAATGCACTTCAAACTAAAAAAAAATGTCAAAGGTATAAAGGATTTAGTAGGAAAAATACTACTCTAATGTGTTTGTAATCCTTGTATTTTTTTAATTATTGATTAGAAATGCTTATTGAGTTGTTTGAGTTCCAAGTAGGTATCATTAGACAAAAAACTTTCACTAGAAAATGTCAGTGCTGATCTGTCTTGAAGCTTTTCATGTCAGTCTAATCCTTCACCAAATGCTTTCACAAGCTTCATTTCTTTCTGCATTTTTTAGCTGAAGATGCTTTCACAAAATAGTGTAGCATCCCCAAAGATTAGTCGATAGCAAGTTCTTGCCTAGCAGACAGTACAGTGTGTACCCTGGTAGGTAACAGACATACCTTATATTCAGGCTGTTAGTAAAATGTCCAAAGTAATAGAACATGGCTATTGTTCCATTACCTCGCTTGCCAAACAGATTTATGAGGAACTGAGGCATTGCTGCTGTATAAAGGAAAGTTTGAATAATGATAGCTCTGCCTTCTGCTATAATACATGTACATTCCTAATACTGAAATGTTGGGAGCCAATGTTCCACTTGTTAGCCTTTTGGAGCTGAGTCACGACACAAAAGGGCAAAGCTGTAAGCAAGTACAGCTTTTGTAAAATTCACCTGAATGGACTGTGTAACTCTCAGTAGCCTCAGACAAAATTATGGAAATGTTTTCTATTATACTGCAGTTGGGACAGAAGAAATCAGATGAACTAGCTTTCAAATTTCTGTTGCTGTAGAACAGGAGATGTGTTTTTAGTTTGCTACGGATGTCAAGGAATGCCTGCTTAAGGGGTCAGGATGGATTTTGCCCATCAGGGCTAAAATTGGCAGATGGTTAATTATGCTAATAGATGTAGGACATAAACATATAACATTTGTTATTTTATAGGAATATTTAGTTTGTTGCAACTTGTGGCCAGTGTGGCTGTCATATACCGAAGGCCAAAAGGACAGCTCCCAGAGGTAAAGGAGCCCTGGGATTTTGCCTGTGAAAAACAGGAAGACAAGGGGCAGAATCTTATTTCTTTTTTCATGTCCAAATGGCAGTTTCTCATGCAGTGTGGACACAAAAGTGCCCATGAGGCTACTGAGCATGATCAGTTGGCTGCGCACTGACCAGACAAATACACAGTTCCATTGGCACTTACCCAGTCAAACTTGGGTGCCTCTACATGATAGTTTTACTGTGCAGTAAACGTCTCATCATCTCCACTTATGGTCCTTGCACGGAACTAATAAACTCTGCAATGGGGTAGGACTTTTAAATACCCCCTGCCAGCTAGCCCCATGCTGAAGCACCCTCATGCCCCAGCCAGCCCCTCTGTAACACAATAAGTCCAGTCAGAGCAGCTCCAGGCCAGCAGGCTGACACCCTGGGCCCCCTGCCAGCCAGAGCTGCTGGGACCTGGCTCAGTGTACTGCACTTTGGGTGTACATGTAAATCAGGTATCCAAAAGTTTCCCAGGATCAAAGAACTGTGGAGCAGTAAGCTCTGCAGTTTATTGCTGCCCATTAATGGCACAGGTAGACATGCCCCTTGAGTCATATAATCTACCTGGAAAATAACCATAACTAGCAAGTGTTAGATGCTGAAGGAGGAGAGTCTTCCCATGGGTTAGCCCCAGTAGCTGAGGACCCACTTATGTTTTAGCCCCAAAAGTTGAACAGTTCAACAGTTAAATAGAAAAATATAGGCTTTAGGCTATAGGCTATAGGCTTCTTGCCTAGAATCATAGAGAAAGAGAAAGTTGAGGCCAGGAGGAAGAGAACAAGTTGGAGAGTACAGGCTATGATAGACATTACATTTTACAATCCGGTAATGTGTTACAAGCCATAACATGATACACGTGCATGGGTTAAATCTCATTTAGGGGCCTTGTGTGACATCTCAAGTTCAATGGATGTACTTTAGCTAAACCAGGCATAGTTGTACTAAGTTTTGTGACTGATTTTGTAACATCTATCACACAAAAGTGATTTAGGGTCTGTCTACATTGAAAGTTACACAGTTTGTCTACCAGGTATAGCTTTAGAGCCTTTAATGTCTTATGTCCATGCTTCCTTGTTGTGAGCATGAGTGATATTAAATACATAAAGCAGGTTCTGTTGCTGGAAGTGCAAAGTACTCAATTAGCACCTTGGTATTTGCCACAAAATTCAAGTAGCCACTTGAGCTAGGAGGTTTACCTCTCATCCTCCATGGTGGGTAGGGAGTGGCAATTTTACAGCTCAAGTGTAAGCTAGTGTGACATGTACTGAAACTGCTAGTTTTCTCTGCCAGGAAGGTCTGCAAACTCAGATCCTCCAAATAAAGACATGCCATTTGTTCTGCAGACCAAAAGTTGTCTCTCTGTAGGCCAGACTGTGAGGAAACAGGGATAGAGTGTGGGTGTGGGGGACTAATAAGTCTATTTGAAATGAAATGACAATGTGGTAAAAGCTGGTATCTTTCCAGAAGGAGATGGAAGAGTTTGGTATAACCTCTAAAACCATTTGAATTGGGTTCTGCTGGCTCTGTTTGCTTGCATATTGACCCTGATATGCTGGGAAAGTCCCTTTCCCTCTCAGTGCCTTGAGTTAGCACCAAACAGGGAGACTTTCTCCCATTCGAGTAAGCACTGAGTTGGAAATGATTGTAGAAGAATGAGATATTCGATGCTGCTTTGTGAACCTAATTCATTCCTGCCAAAAGTTCTAATGGCCTGCTACTCTGCTAACCTAACAGTCTATAATTTACCCTTGACTCTGCCCTTCTACATTATCCTATACCAAATCATCAGGAGAGCAGGATGTATCTTTGAAGGCATAACACTTAGCACCATAGAACCTAAGCAAGATTGTGACCTCCAGGCTTTCCTCTTCTCTGTGATAAATGCAGGACCCCTCCTACTGAGAGGTTTATGTTTCAGGAGCTGATGTATCCCAGCTGGTGTATCCCAGGGAACATGAACAACATGTGCCCCGGTGGCTGGGGGGGCACAGCAGCAGCAGGAGAGTGGTGGTGGCAACAGTGGGAGCACAGCAGTTGTAAGCAGGGGAGCTCCTGCAGATGCCGCCAGTGCTGTGAGGGTGGGTGGTCAATGCCAACCAGGAGTTGGTGACCACCCGCAGGCCACACTAGCAGTGTCAGTGGCGGCCACCAGACTCTGCCAGTGGTATTGGTGGTGGGGTGGAGAGCGGCAACTGCCCACAGGCGTCGCCGATAGTGTTGGCAGTGCCTTTTTGTAGGGGGTGCATGCTTGGGGGGTGAACGTGCACCTGCATGCACTCCCTATGCGTTGCCCCTGCCAGGGAAGAGACTTGCCAGCAGTCATATCTTGAGCGTCTGTGGCCCAAGAGATGGAAATAGAGCCCAAGAGCTTGTGGGGGCGGGGGGGGGGGTGCTTGTGCACATGTTTCTAGGCAACAGAATTACTTCCATTAACTATGATTTGACCAGTGTGAGCAAATCAAATGATGGCAGAACTACAAGGCCTTCACTTCATACTGTGTCCTCAGGGGCTCAGAGGAAGGAGCTTCTTGAAACTGAGGATGATTTTCAATTCCAGTGCCTCAGTGTAACCATGCGGGTCTGAGTGTTAGAGATCTATCAGTGCTTTATATAGCAAAGTGTATGTCTTCAGGGTGGGATGGGGTCACTGGTCCAGACTGATCTGGGTCACTTGGTAAAGCTGGGCACAGTCAAACACAATATGCATTTCAGTGTGGCACAGCATGAGACATGAACAATGCCAGCTATACTTGCAGGAGGAGGGCATTCTGAGCTAGGAAGGCTGTAGTGTGGCAGGCAGCTTCTCATGGATAATCCACGAACATAAGCTTGTGCAGTGATACTGTGCCCATTAGGGCTCCTCAGAAGAACATGCAGGGATATGTTGAATAGGAGTAAGGGGACACGTGTAATGAAATTCCCAGTCCACTGCCCGCAATCATGGCATGTGATAGGAAATTTGATAGGGGAGGGTCCCCACAGCTGTGGTATTGGGGGTGTATGCCTGCCATTTTTAACAGTGTGGCGTAACCAGACAGATAAATGTTGGCGGCTCCTAAACTTAGCAATACCAGAACCCAAGAATTCATTAGCTCGCATAACTCCAAGCTCTGCCTCGTTGATCTCCCCCTCCTCTTCCATCTCCCTCTCCTCCAACTTGATCAAGATCATGATCAGTTCCTCTCTGTCTGCATTGGTGCCCAAGGTAGCCATGGCTTGATATGAATTGCTTGATATGAAATTAGCTTGAGACTGGGCAGAGCACTGTCTTGTCCAGTAGCTTTGTTGCTGCTAGTATACTACTCAGCTATTCCCTTGGTATTTGCCAACCCTGAAAGTAGCCATTTGACATACCCAATAGTGGGATGAGCAATGCCTTGTTCTAGGAGGTTTGCTGCTCTTCCTCCAAGCAATCACCTTTCAGGTGGGGTTTGGTATGCTTAAAAGCCCAACTTAAGCTGGAGTGTGACATGTATTGAAAACTACTAGTTCTTTTCGAGGAATCATGGCAAGTTCTGCAAACTCAGATTCTCCAAATAAAAATGATTCTATTGCTACCAAGACTGTGCAAATACTGAAAATTCAAGTATGCGTACAGATACAATTCAAGATTGTCATGGTCTCAGCAATAGGAGGGACAAAACTTCTATTTATTATACTAATTAGAAAGTCAGACTCCATGTTTGGTACAGTGAATGAAGTGTTAAGGTAAGAATAAGCAAAAGCTTTTAGCTCTGTAAAGAAACAATCATAGTATGAGTTCCCTTTATGTTGTAGCAAAAAACTGTGTTTTCTTTTTTTCTTTACTCTTTTTTTTTAAAGGGTAAAAATGATGTAGGTTGATGGACGCATTAGCGCTCCTGATAAAGGAATGTTGTCCTAATATGTCTTGTGTTGTGTGCAGTGTGAGGAATTAATATTTTGAAACGAAGAAAACTGTCCGTATAATTCATCTCTATTGTTTTCTAATCTGATTCAATGAACAAAGGAGAGCAGCAACATACACTCTAGAAGTGCAAAATACAAGGGATTTCAAAAGGAATCAAAACTCATGGTCGAGGTGATATCTTTTATTAGAAGAACTCAATTTTTGCAAAAATAACTCTTTAATTGCAAGCTTTCAGGCACAAGTACCTTTCTTCGGGCATAGGAGAAAAGATGGTAAAAGTTCAAACCATTTTGTAGACAGAAAATATCTACAAGCCTTGAAATGAGCTTCTGAGCAACAGTGAGGAGGTGGCTGAGATTTTATGGTCTTATGTGGTATGCCCTGCTAAATTTACCTTTATGCTAACCAGCAATAATTTTATGATGACTAGAAATACAGGCTGCTATAGCCAAAATAAGAATGCCCATCCAGCCTTTAAGTTTCACAAGGAAATGAATAGAAATTGGAAGACTAGTATGTAGGAGCAATTAGTGAGTAATCAACTTGGTCATTACTACTATTGTGAAGTCAAAGAGCCCCTTGACCACAAACAGAGGTGGGATTTAACCTTCAACTTCCCCCCCGCCCCACAAGAAACCAGGCTCAGAATAGCAAGCAAATACATTTTATTCTTTATGGACAGGAAAGCTTTAATTTACTTTATATACATACATACGTGTAGATTATTAATTACAGCTAAATTAAAGCTAAACTATTAAAGCTAACTATTTAAATCTTAAATTTTTCAGCTTTTAATATTCATTTATTTAAGGTTACATATTTAAGCTTTCAGAGTACTTAAATTAAGGCTACATAATTAAAGCTAAATTAAAATTAAATAGATATACTTTCTGTCTAGAACAGTGCCACCTGAAGCATAAGCATTCAAAGTACATGAATCTATGCTGTAAAAACATTATGGCATGTAAGCATAATCCAGTGGTTCTATGAGGTACATAAGTGAACACATGAATGAACATATATTACCCTCCTAGACATCAGCATGCATCTAAATTGGATGTGGTTGAATCCACGTTTAGATAAATCACTTGCACGTGTATCAAAGCCTTACTTTGCAAACTGGCTGCTGCTCTGAAAAGGCTCCATCCTTCTAAAAGGGCAGACTTTCCTTCCCTTTGTTTTAGCCACTAGGACGTGAGCAGGGCATTACTGAGACTATTCTTTAGCCCTCCTCCTAAAGCTAATATACTGGACAACCATATTACCCAATGAAATGAAACAGGCCAGCTTCAAGAGGGCTGGAGAATGCTTTAGACAATGCTTAGCCCATAGCCTGATGGCTAGTGCACTATGCTGGAAGTGGAAAACACAATTTCAAATTGCCTCTGGGTAAGGCATGTGTGGAACTTGCCTCCTTCTTCCTGGGCAAATGTTTTTTTATTAAAGGTGAAATGACCTTTCTCTTCCATTTTGTTTCTGAGTATGTGTAACATGGCCTTATTCTTACATATATGAAGGTAGAATCCAAATTGCGGGTAAATACCAAAGGTTATATGGCTTTTTGAGTGCCACTTAAGCATGTAAAGGTGAAAGAGAATTGACTTCATAATTTTTCCTATATATTTAGGGGCTTTTTTATTTGAAATACATCATCCTAGCATTAAACTGTCTGATACTTTTATCTGTAGTTACATGGTATTCAAGGGCTGATCAGTTCTACATGTCTAATTTCAAACATCCACATAAAGACAACCAATGTTTGTCATGAAAAAATGATTCAGACTGTTTGGAAGTATGAATGAAAATGCCTTGGCAAGGGGCATACTTTATTCCATTTACTTGAATAAATTGCTTCTTGTTACCTAACATGTTTGGATACACTCTGACTGTGATTAGATGTGTCATTTTGAAAGGTGTAGCCTGACTTACAGTGCATTGTATATTTAAAATGAGATAACCAATGATAAACTGATAAGAATAGTGGGTCAGAGCCTGGGTTATGACTGACCTACATACAAAACACAATGCAAAGGCTTAAAAGTTCAACTTTCCTCTCTGCCAGTCCTGATAAGGCCTGTACGCTGGGCCAGTTTGCTTTTACCAAGGATGGACGGACTTTTCTAACCTCTCAGGCCCAGACAGCACCAGAGGGTTGACATCACATCTGAAGATCAATATGTCGCAGAGGCCTCCCAGCAATGCCTTTTGTCTTCATCCTCTCCTTTGCTACTTTGTTTTCACTGAGATAAAGTGAACTTTGCTCTGTGGTAACTTAGAATCCCTCCTACCCTTGAATACTTTGCTCTTTAGCTAGACCTAAAATTCAGATTCTACTTTGTCCTGAGGAAGTTCAAAGCTAACTCTCTCACCTCTTGTGAGTGTGTCTTAGCCAGGTTACAGATTATTCTGTATGGGGACACACTTTATGCCTCCCATTGAAGCTGTACCACTATTCACCAAAGAATTCAAGACTCAGAAATGAGAACAAGAGAAAGTATGACTGTAGTTAAATGGATAGGTTTTTGGTGGTAGCTGTGTTAGTCTAAAGACATAGGCAGGCAAGGTTCTTTGAGTAGATGTGATATCTTTTATTAGACCAACTGAGTAGTTGGATAGAAGGTCTTGGCAAGCTTTCAGGTGCAGTCACCCTTCTTCAGGCCTCTGCAGTGTCTACTGGTGTGAGATTCCTTGGAGTCTCAGACCAGCAGAGACTCCCTAGGATGAGGGTGCTTCAGTGTAGGGTTTGCCTGCCAGCTAGTCCCACACTGAAGCAACCTTGTGCCTCAGCCATCCCCTCCACAGCATATTTAGCTGGGATGGAGCAGCCCTGGGCTGGCAGGCTGAGCCTTGGAGCCCCCTACCAGCTGAGGCTACACCGCCTCAGCTCAACATGCTGCAGTCCTGGGTGCACATGTAAATGCTGTGCCTGGGAACAATAAATTCTGGTGTGAGCTGCACCGGAGTTTTTTTAGCCACATTAATTTGATGTGTAATGCATCCAGTTTGTACTATATGTAAGTAGGTACAAAAAGTGCAGCCTAAAAGTGTGCTTATGCTAGTACTTGCAGCAGTACTAGAACTTTCAGCAGTTCCAAAAAAGGTAAGATATATCAAGTTTGTATGAAATAAGTGTATGGGTACCCATAAATATGCAAATTACTACAGGCATGTTTATTTCGAAGTCAGTATTTTCAAATTTGCCTCTCACTTCCATGTGCCCAGGGAGAGCGGGGTCTGACTGAAAGCGGGGAGGGGATGGAGGGGGAAGAAGCTGGGGGCACAGAAGGAAAGGGAGCCACTTGACATCCCCACCCTGCAGATTTATGTTCCCTGTTGTAACAGGGCAACAGGAGGGGGACAAATTCAAGGCAAACCTCCAACAATTAGATTTTATTCTTGGAAAATTATAATAAATATATAAATGTTACTTATATGATAGAAGTGAATTATTGGGCAGTTGTCATATATGTAGGGTCAAAAGTAAATATGGTAGTTATGAGAGAGCAGTATTGGCAGCATCACCTCAGTGTCCCCTATAGGAAAGCAGTGGACATCAACAGGTGCAGTGCTCTGAAAATGCCTGTAAGACTGGGCCCCTCCAGAGACTTAGGTGTTCCTATGCTTGACTCCCAGACTAAGGCATGAGCTAGGGATTGCATTGCCAAACAGACAGAACTGTCAGTACCTAAGAAACATCAGATTCAGAAATTAAGGAATCTGAAGAGTTAGGCAGAAGCTCAGAAGGGTTTTTTTCTATTTTTTTGTTTTTGTTTTTGTTTTTTGAGGGGGGTATGGGGAGAAGGATTAATTTTGGACATAGCCCTTAGCCTTTATGTGCTTCCTTCCCTCATCTGTAAAACAGGGGTAATAGTGTGTCCCTATCTCACATAGATGCTGTGAAGGTAATTACACTAAAGATTGTGAGATTTTCAGTTATTACAGTAATAGAGTCCCTTTAATCACCTTAAATAGGTGATCACAGTTGGAATGGATGTACAATATTTTGCCACTGTGCTAGCAGCCTTATTACACTAGAAAACAGTTTTAGTCCCTATCTGTTCAGTTACACTCGGGTTGCTCATGTCATACCACTACCAGTTCAAAATTTGGACCTCGATACATTTTTATTGACTGTACTCCTAGAATATCCCTGATGCAATTGGACTCGCCAGTGCTTGTCTCCAATTGTCGTATTATGCAGAAATCTAAATATGGATGCTATTTGGGTCCCTGTTAGTCGAGGCTCGGCTCTATGATTGCTATTTCCAGGTTGTGTAGGGTCATGTCAGTTGTTCCGTAAGCATACTATTTTAACACACATTATAACTGCCTAAAATGTCTGCTATCATTGTTTATTATTTATTCTGCCAGGTTGCCCTGCCCATGATAACATTCAGGGAAGCTGGGCCTTCAGAAGGAAAACTCCCTGAAGATCCTCTGAAAGAGCTCCACCGTGGCCGAAGGACAGGGTTTACTCCTAAGCACAAGAGGCTGTGGGACCCTGCTGCACAGTCCAAGGATCCCCAGAACAAGCTGAAAAGGATTCCCAGAATGGAAGACATTTTCAGTCAATGCAAGGATCCATTCGTTCCTCCTTTGAGAAGGGCAGGCAATTCTGTGCTTGTCAACTTCATTTCCTGCCAGTTCTCTTTAAAAACCACAAGGCATTTTGAAGCTGCGCTCTGTTGGCAAGTTGCATTATGCTGGGCATCTGCAACTGCTGTAGCTTTAAAGGAGAGGGATTTAAATACATTTTTAAAAACACATCATATAGAGAGATAAATGCTTATAAAAGCTAACCACCTACCAGGTTGGTTAAATTAACCTTTTGACTGCCCAGGTACAGTGGTCTAAGCTCAGAATATGAAAGGATTTTTAATAGCTTTCTGCATTATAGGCTCTCACTTGCTAACAAATACACACATGAAGGAAAATTTCACTGACCCATTATTAACCTCCTTGATTCAGAGCCTCAGACTCCTTAAGAAATAATGTCAAATTAAAACACAACACTTTGGTAGTTTTGCTGAGCAGTGAGGTGAAGACTGTGCAGTGTACACCTTATCCATGCTGGAAACAAAGCAGTTAATGGATACATAGTAAAAATGGGCCAAGTAGCAACCAGGATGCAGTAAGAGCATCCTTGAAGGTGGATTCATTCAGTATTTTGATTATGTATACATGCACCAAACCAGTGGAGATGTTGGCTATCCTGCTAAAAACACCCTCCCCACCAGCAGCGGGAAAAAATTATGATACCAGAAATGAAATCCTAGCATTATAAAACGCTGAATATTTCACATTGTCAGATTAGAGATAGGGCATTTTCACTCGGGCATCCGGCAACTTGAAACAGTACAAGTTTTCTGACCTTCAGGGCATGCTGCCAACTGCAGCCTTCTTAAGAAAGCAGCATAAAATGGCCAGCTAAGGTTTTATTCTAGGAGGAAATGGCAGTGACTCATTTAGTGAAGATTGCCTAACACTTTGCATGATAAGCACTTATTTTTCAGTTGCTTCTAACTACATGTGTATATAATTAAGCATATATATATCATTTCGGCCAAAATGTACAACTAGCCCTGAGACTGAAGATAAGGAAAAATAAATCATTTTGCCAATGTTACTGTTAATTCCTCTCACAGCTGCTTCACTGAGGAGCTCCAGAGCTTCCAGAGTTTGAAGCAGGAACTTGAAATTTTACATCATGGTAGTTGTCTTTTGCAGTGCCAAAAAAATTCACCCTGAATTAATTCTCCAGTGAAAATCACCATTCCCAAATGCCCAGTGGAGTTGTCTAGAGGCCCGCTGCAAAGATCTCTGAACATTCAATTCCCATTACCATGCTCCAGCCTGACAGTTCCCTACATGCCAGTTGCATTGACTATGCTCTTTGTGAACCCAGTGAGCCTCCACCTGGCCAGGCAGGCAGCAGATGGGGAACTGAACAGCTACAGTGGTTCCACTGGTGTTGGAGGATGATTCAGAAGATTAAGGGTGAAATCCTGGCTCTATGGACATTAAGGGCAGAATTCCTCTTGAACTCAGGAAGGTCAGGATTCTGACTGTATATCTTTCCTTTGCTGATGTTAATAGCTCTATGCACTTCAAGCTCTTATTTCTGATTTCATAGATTTTTAGGGTCAGAAGGGACTTCAGTAGATCATCGAGTCCTGGGCAGGAAAGAGTGCTGGGGTCAGATGACCCCAGCCAAGTATCCATTTCATATGTCCCTAAAATGGAAACACCTCTCTCCCTGCCCCGCCCCCGACCCTCCTTCTCCGATCTACCCAATACTACCCTCCAACAAAATATCTGGCATTAGTCATAGAACTGTACTCATCAGGTGGTTCCAGACATGGCAAACTCTCTTAATGAGTTAGTGACATGCACAGATGTTCATTGGACATCATTTTTACTTATGGTTCACTTTAAACTGAGACCTGAACAGAACTTACTTGATACCTAAACTTCAAAAGTTTTATAAAGGCAGTCTTCGACTTATGACTTTTCGAGTTATGACAAATGGCACTTACAACCTTTATAAATTGACACTGTGTTTTGAGGTTCCAATGTGGGTTTCAATTTTACGATGCTCAATACAGCTGCATCCAGCTGGTAAGTCTGTTGTGGTAGAAGGGGAGTGGGAAGGGGCATGGTGGAGGGCAGATCAAGGCCCCTGCAGCAAAAGAGGGATTGGGGCCGGGGCCGGGGCTGGGGCAAGCACTGCCCAGCTGGGGTAGGGAGGGTGCCGGACAAAGGCATGGCTCGTCTGGAGGGTGGGGAAGGGTGGGGTGGCTCCTACTGCTGTGCGTCACTGGTTCGGGAACTGCTCATCTTCCCCAGCTGGGCAGCACCTGCCCCAGCCCCTGTCCCAGCCCCAGCCCCAATCCCACCTTCACTTCAGGTGCCTTGATCTGCTCTCCCACGCCCCAACACCCCTTCCTTCCCCCATCCCCTTCCACCACAACAGACTTACCAGCTGGACGCAGCTGTATCAAGTGTCGTAAAGGAACCCATCACCCATTTATAACATTGTTCCTATAGGAAAATTGGTTCCAAGTTAAGATGTTTCAGCTTAAGACATGGTTTTCAGGAACCAGTTATGTCATAAGTCTGAGAACTGCCTGTAGTGAAAAAATCCTGCAATAGGTATTATTCATTGGGTAATTTCTTTTAAAAACAATGTTTGAGGTAATATATTTAGTGTGTTCCAAAAAAAAAAAAGACCATGACATAAAAATAAGCACAGTATTTCAAAGTAAGAGACAGCTTCAGAAGTGGGTAGTGGGTATATTGTATGCATTCATATTTATGGTTGACACCCTCAATTCAGAGGTGGAATAGAAAATATGACTTTTCTTCAGAGGTCGCATTCATTAAATATCCAAACTTGGGATTTACTGAGGTAACTCTCATAAAGTTGGCTGTGGTAAACCTTGGAATTAGAATCCACGTCACTTAAAACACTTCCCCTGCTAACCCATTCCAATTGTCAAGGCTACCATAAAGTGGAAATAGGAAATTTCCACCAAAACTTAAAGGGTCACACCTTGTACACACACAGGTATTGTACCAGCTGTTTTTAATCAAGTGGAAAAGTTCTGTTTATGTCTCAGACTCTTTCCCAGTCACTTGTAATCTGAATGCTGCAGAGGCAGAAGGGAATTTTTTTTCTCATGACAGGTTACGTTAGCGTAACTCTACAGTTGAGGTGGTTGGAGGTTTCTGTTGAAGTCTAGACAGTTTTTTGTGTACAAAATTCAAAATGTTTCTATGAATTTTATGTTTGATAATAAATTTATAAAGGTGTTTGGAACTAAAATTTTCCTCTGTTTCCTACCAGAGACTCACCAAACTTAGAATTAACTCGCTAACTCCTTTCCAATCAGAGGATAGCTGTAGTGATGCCACATACAATAAACAGATTAAAATTACAAATAGAATAAGATAAAAACTTCATAAACATTTAGTCTTACCCCTCCCACTAAGTTCTTGGATTTATTTTCATTTGGGTCATTCCAATCATCAGGGTGCCAAACATGAGGAGTTTGTTGGCTCTGGATTTAGGACCCAGATGCATGTTCCAAGAGGGGAAGTGCTCTTCTTTTTCTTTTGAAGGGAAGACATGGCAGACAGCAAGCATGAGTATTTCCAATCTCCACTGAAGTCAACAGAAAATTTCAATGGGTATTAGATCAGGTCTTAATTAATTATTGCCAAATACATGCTGCTTGGATGCTTTTAAGTTCCAATCCCACAGCAAATATTCTATTGCATTCTGCCTATTAAAAAGACCTCTTTTCAACTCAGACAGGGCCATCTTTTGATCTCAGCTGGGGGTCCACTGTTAACTGCTGTTGGGAAGCGGTTTCAAATCAGCAGGTCAACCAGATCTTTTGAAGATAGAGTCATTTATTCAGTAGCTAGAAGAGCAACCACAAGCAGCTAGAACAGCATAAATTTTATGTCTGGAGCTGGTCATTAAAACAGGGCTTTACTGTTTGTGGTCTTAAACTGACACAGTAACACCCCTGGTATTAGTGAAATGATAAATGTGTATTCATTGCAGTTATATAATTTAGTTATTGAAGATCTATATACAGAATGGTTGTTTGAGAATGAATGCTTGATTGCAAATTCATTCTGGAACCATTGTATTAATTTATACTAAAAGTGGGGGGAAGGGAAGGAGCTGGTGATGACAGGCATGAGTAATCTGCCCCGTGAATAGGAATTCACATATTTACAGGTATTTGTTGTTCACAAAGCAGGACAGCTTTTGGTTTAACACATGCCTGAGGACTTCACTGCTTTCCAAGCATTTAGGAAAGGAAGCAAACCTGTCCCTTTTCCTTGGATGAGACTTTAATAATTAAGCTATCTTTCTTTTAGTAGAGGTCTTTACTTGGTTCAGATATTTCAGTGTATGGGATGTGCTGTCTCTTATAAAAGCATAGGATCAAAAGTTCCCCTGATTTCCTTCCCATATAATTCATTGTAGTTGCACAAGGAGAATTTACCCCTTAAGACAGAATTCTATTTCCCTTTGTGCATCTAAATGGTAGCTTTCTAGCTGTCTACCTAATCATTTCTGGCCATAGCATCATGCTGTGGATATGTCAGTATATCTATGTACACTGAGCAAGCTCAGTAGGCCTAAGCACTGGTCAAATGTATATGATGACATGTGTACATACGTGTCCTGGTAAAATGATTGGTGGAAAGAGAGTAGAACTCACATGTTTGAGCCCCAGTATCTGACTGGTTGTTCAGCTGACACAGGAGATTAGGTACGCAGGTTTGAAGCTACCCTCACTTACTTTCTAGCACAGTGCTTTAACCACCACACCAGAGATTAGGCATTTTCCAGGTGTTTTTTCAGCCCTCCTTTTGAGACTGAGCCACTGTCCCTTGAATTTAATAGTCATTGGATTAACTTGATGGAGAACAGGATAGTAGTGAAGGTTTTGCTCTGTTGTGAACAAGGGCCCAAGCTAGAACCATCCCACTAAGCCACAGAACCTTTTGGTTTTTCTATTCGTCTTACTTATCTCAATTGGCCATCACCAAAAGGAATGCTGGATAACCCATATCCCAGAGCCTTGTAGTTAAAGTACAATAGTGAGAAGTCACAGAAACATAGGTTCAAACACTCTTTGGGTGAAGGCGAGAACTAGAATCTGGGTTTTCTGCTTCCCCAAGGAGTGCCCTAACCACTCAGCTATTAAAGCTAAAACATAGGAGGGGCCTTGTCCTTCTGCTGAGTCTAAGGATGAAGTTACAGGTTATATTCAGACCACACGTAAAACACAAGCGTCTACACATTAAAGATTGTTATCTCATACTAAGTGCCCTCTGAGTGTTTCAGTGTTATTCCACTTCAGGTGAGAGCTAACTCTGGGCTGTGTTACCTAGTTTGTGTTTGGGTAACTTCAGTCTGGTCCACAGAGATAACACAAGCAATTCATAACCCTCTAGCATCCCATACTTCCCCAACCCAGAACAGGGACAGAGTTCAGATGTCCTGGCTCCTAGCTATGCCTCTGCTTGGCAGATCATCAGTGGCAAGTCAGAGCAATGCAGGCAAGAAATGGTATTAACTTTTAATGTGGGACTGCTCAGAGGCTGTTTTAGCTTTAACACTGCTTAACATTCCAGATTTAGTACGGTATAAGTGTAGCGTGTAATTTCATCCTAATACTGGCTAGT
Source organism: Crocodylus siamensis (assembly GCF_052110815.1). Taxonomy (NCBI): domain Eukaryota; kingdom Metazoa; phylum Chordata; order Crocodylia; family Crocodylidae; genus Crocodylus; species Crocodylus siamensis. The sequence continues at coordinate 44,608,189 of NC_143397.1, read as the reverse complement.
CCTGGGTTTCTGGCTGGCTACATTATGACGTCGACATAGTTGCATATTCAGAATGGGTGGTCCTACGAAGCCACATACATACTCAATGAGTGCACAGCAAACTGTTCATGATTAGCCTACAGGTGCGCAGTTACACATCCATGCTGCATGGAAAACAGAATTGCTACTTGTGTTTAACAGCCAAGAATGCCATTTATACAGCTAGAAAGCTGCCATTTAGACGCACAGAGGAAAATAGAATTTCACCCTATGGGCTCAAACAGACGTTATGCAGGTTGCATGATTGGTCCTCTGAAAGTGCTCTACAGTTGTGCCGTGACAGGTTCACAGCTGCAGAGCACTTTTAATTTGGCCAATAGCACGACAAATGAATCCTTATCAAATGAAGGTGCTCCACTTTGGAGCACCTTAGGGAACTGTCATGCAATAAGTCATAAATTCACAACTTTGAGCACGTCCCTACCCCCCCCCCCCCCGACCCAACAGACATTTGCCTGATAGGTCCCGGGCGGGGGGGAGGGGCTGGAATCAAGCTCCACTTTGGAAGAGGGGATGGGGAATGGGGGTGGAGGGAGCGAGCTGCGGCTGGGATTTGCCCAGTCTGAGCTGGGAGAGGGTGCAGATGTATTGGAGCACCTCCCAACTGCCCCCTTCAGCTCTGACCAGGCAAACCCCAGCCACAGTTCACTCCACCTCTCCCATCCCTCTTCCCTTCCTGCAGACAGCCACAGAGCTGGGAGGAGGGGTAGGGGTAGGGGTAGGGGTAGGAGTAGGGGAGAGAGGCTGCAAGTAGGCTCCTCAGGCTTGATCTGCTCCAAAGTGAAGCTCAATTCCTGCCCCTTCCCCCCACAGCAGGCAAATGTCTGTTGGGTTGTGGGGAGAGGTAGTACTCAACCTTATGGCGCTTTAGGTAAAATGCCATGAGTTAGAACAGGGTCTTGCACATCTGTCAGCGCTCTAAGTGTCCAGGACAAGGTTAACTTGATTTATAATCAGAGATGACATTTTAAACAGCTACAGCAATTTTTTTTTAAATTTAGACAATAATGGCTTAAATAAACACTTCTAAACATTCCTAAATATTTATTAAAAAGTCCCAAGTTATAGAACCAGGTGGGTTTCAGGACTATTGGTTTTTAAATGAGCAATATGCAGTAACAAAATAGGGTAGCTGGTTTGCCTTGATGATTTTTGTTTCATGGCTTCTAACCAGATACGAGAGTCTGGAGAAGGCTGTACTATCTTTCCAACCTTTGACATATGCCAAAAGCATTCAGTCTATAAGTAGATTACATACTGTGGAAAGATACTTTTGCATGCTAGAATTAGTGTTAATCCACAAGAAGATTATAAAAACTGGTAAATGAGCAGTAAAAAGAAAACCCTCTTAGTTCAAAGTGTGTATTTTTACTGCAATCAAGAAACTAAAGCAGACATAGGAGGAAATTAGGATTCTCTGCAGGTATTGTTAGTTTTGGAAGGTATCACATGGCTATGTCATTAGAGACTATATTTTGCACTCCTTGAATCCTTTAACAAAATTGCATTTGGCAAGTGAAGGAACAGTATCTTCTAAACACACAAAAAATATTTCAGAGACTTTTCTAAGGTGATGTTTCAGATTGCTCTTTTGCCTTGCAATTTCTGGCAATCCTGCTCCACCATCAGTGTTTACAGAAGGTCAATAAAACCAGCATATTCCAATGCTATGTAGCATGAATGTGAGAAAAAAATGCTGTTGTTGCGGTAAATGCAGTGTCCACAAATTCATTAGGAATGCACTCATTCCTGGAAGTGCCAGCTATTCCTGTAACTGGCCACCGCCAATGTTTTTAACCATATTCTCCTTTTATGCACACATTACGGAACAGAAAACCAGACTTACACTCTTGCTATTCTTATCAGCTTGTAGCTTGTTATTGGATAAGATCATTTTACATTTTGTCTTGTATAAAGGGCAGTCTAAAAAGCTTTATAGGACTTAGGCTCTGCCTGTTGTTAACAGCTAACTTTATGACTGTAAAGGGCTTCCTAAAAGTTTGCATTAAGGCCAAATCTAAATTTACTTAATCTGTTTAATAAAGTAAATAATTAAACAATGTGGGTAAAGAGAAGGGGAAAATAGCAGAGAACAGAGAAATTAAAAAAGGATGTTTCTCTGCATCATCTTTCCTTGGCTTGTGTTATTTATAGACAGGATGCAAACAGAGCTGTACTATAATGCAGGCTGTGGTATGCATCCTTCTATTCAATAGGCCCAATCTTTATTTTAGGGTGTGACTGTGCGTCAGCTGTGAAAACAGTGATAAATAAATAATGCCATGCTCTCAATCTCTTGGATTCATAGATACCATAAGAAGTTTAATGCAGTATGCAGTGATTCTCCCAAAATGGTTGCAATTACGATCTCACAAAGCTGCATAGTTTGTGTGTACAGTACTTCCACTATACTATAATATGTAATGAATGTTTATCATTTTCAAGTTATATACTGATGGCTTTAAACTTGTCCTTATCCTCCATTTGCCATTTTTTCCTCTTTCACTGGTTAGCTTTACTGAAAAGTTCAACCTCCTAAAATACCCAGCAGGAAACATTTAATTAAAAATATAATGGATTTCTCTCCATGGTTAAGCCTGATTTATGGATAGATGTCTGAAATAAATGGTGACAGAAGAAAAATATTTCAAGTACATGAAAGGAATAATCATTTTGTTTCCTTTATCACATATTTATGTGGATAATTAAGGGGGGGATTACTGACATAGTCACTCTATAGCATTAGCTGAAAGCAAACTTCCTAAGGTAATGGAACTTAACCAATTTGTGGCATGTTTACTGGTATCTACAATGTTAGTATTTTTCAGACGTTACCATTGGGAATGATTCTTATCTATCATAGAAATATTCTGCACATTACTGAAATTATTTTAGTTTAGGTGTCCCTTGAGTGCCCTGTGGTTGTACTTTGTGTCAGAAAAGTCGCTATCATTGCTTCTCTTTTATGTTTATGAAAGTCATATAATTTTTCTTGCATTCTACCTTTATTAAAACCTTTACAAGGTCTTTCATTTACTATTCACAGTGACATATATAGGAACCCTTGAATGACCACCTTCAGGTGAAGGTTTCAACCCTGCAAACCACTTCAAAAACTGTTACCACACTGAGATGTTCTGCTCACAAAGTAACTCATTTTCCATCTTCCAGATCATAGAATCATAATAAATTAGGGTTGGAAGAGACCTCAGGAGGTCATCTAGTCCAACCTCCTGCTCAAAGCAGGACCAGCCCCATCTAGATCATCCCAGCCAAAGCTTTGTCTAGTCAGGTCTTAAAAACTTCCAAGGATGGAGATGCCACCACCTCTCTGTGGTGGAAAACTTGTTTCAGTGTTTTACTACTCTCTTAGTGAGGAATTGTTTCCTAATATCTAACTTCAACTTCACTTGCTGCAACTTTAGACCATTGCTCCTTGTTCCATCATTTGCCACCACTGAGAACAGTCTAGTTCCATTATCTTTCGAACCCCACTTCAGGGAGTTGAAGGCTACTGTTAAATCCCCTCTCAGTCTCCTCTTCTCTAGACTAAATAAGCCCAGCTCCCCCCCCACCCCGTCTTTCCTCACAAGTCATGTCCCCTAGCCCCCTCACCATTTTGTTGCCCTCTGCTAGACTTCCTCCAATTTGTCCACATCCTTTCCATAGTGGGAGGCCCAAAACTGGACACAGTGCTCCAGATATTCCTCACCAGTGCTGAATAGAGGGGAATAATCACTTCCCTTGACCTACTGTCAACAGTCCTACCAATGCAGCCCAGTATACCATTATTTTTTTTTGCAACAAGAGCATGCTCTTGGCCTATATTTAGCTTACTGTCCACTGTAATCCCCAGGTCCTTTTCTGCAGAGCGGCTGCTTACCCAGTCTGTTCCCAGCCTATACTGGTGCATGAGACTTCCCTCCTGAGTACAGAACTTTGAGATTTCATGAGATTTCTTTTGGCCCAATCCTGCAATTTGTCTAGGTCACTCTGAATCCTAGCCCTACCTTTCCATGTATCTGCTATTCCCCCCAGCTATGCTGTCATCTGCACACTTCCTATGCCATCTTCCATGCTGTTAATGAAGACATTGAACAAAACCAGACTTAGGACCAACCCTTTGGGCACTCCACTTGATACCAGCTCTGGCAACTAGACATTGAGCCATTGATTACTACTCTCTGAGCCTGATGCTTCAGCCAGTTTTCTATCCACCTTACATTTATCCAGCCTGTACTTTCTTAGCTTACTTGTGAGAATGTTGTGGGAAACTGTATCAAAAGCCTTGCTAAAATCAAGGTATATCATATCCTCTCATCTTCCCACATCCACAGAGCCCGTCACCTCATCATAGAAGGCAATCAGGTTGGTCAGGCATGACTTGCTCTTGGTGAATCCTTACTGACTGTACATAAGCACTTTCTTCTTCTTCAACTGCTTAGAAATGGATTCCTTGAGGATCTGCTCCATATTTGTTTCAGGGACTGAGGTGAAGCTGCCTGGTTTGTAGTTCCCTGCATCCTCCCTTTTCTCTTTCTTAAATATGAACACTATGTTTGCCCTTTGCAAACCATCAAGGACCTCTCCTGATCACCATTATTTTTCAAAGATGATGGCCAGTGGCTATGCAATCTCATCAGCCAACTTCCTAGGCACCCTTGGGTGCATCCTGTCCAGCCCCATGGACTTGTATATGTCCAGCTTTTCTAAAGAGTCCCTAACCTGTTCTTTCACCACTGTTGGCTGCTCATCTCCTCCCCAAAATGTGCTGCTTGGAGCAGGAATCTGGGAACTGACTTTACCTGTGAGACTGAGGTGAAGAAGGCATTGAGCGCTTCAGCCTTTTCTGCATCCTCTGCCACAAGATTGCCTGCCCCATTCAGTAAGGGACCCACACTTTCCCTGATTCTCCTCTTGCTACTGACATACTTGTGGAAACCCTTCTTGTTATCCCTCATATCGCTTGCTACCTGCAAGTCCAATTGCACTTTGGCCTTCCTGACTTTATCCTTGCATGCCCGAGCAATGCTCTTATACTCCTCACTATTTATTTGTCCAAGATTCCACTTCTTATAAGCTTCTTTTTTGTGACTTAGATCGCTGCTAAGCCAAGTTGGCCTTCTGCCATACTTTCTAGTCTTCCTGTGCATCTGGATGGCTTGTTCCTGCACTCTCAGTAAGGCTTCTTTAAAGTACAGCCAGCTCTCCTGGACTCCTCTCCCCCTCAGACTGGCTTCCCAGGGGTTCCTGCCCATCAGTTCCCTGGGTGAATTGAAGTCTGGTTTTCTGAAGTCCAGGCTCCTTTCTCTGCTGCTCTCCATCCTTCCTTTTCTCAGAATCCTGAACTCAATCATCTTGTGGTCACTGCTGCCCAAGCTGCCATCCAGTACTACAGAGGTACTACAGAGGTTTCCAAACTCGGGTACGTGTACCACCAGTGGTACATAAATACTCTATGAGTGGTACACAGAAGGCCTGGTGAGGGGCAGGGCATGCACACACACAGGTGGGCAGGAATGCAGCCTGGCCATGTGAGAACCGTGCCCAGTTGGTAAGTGTTTTGGGAAGAAGGACTGGAGCTGTACCCCACCCCTGCAGAGCTGCGCAGCCCAGGCCGAGCCCTCTGGTGTAGCTGAGCACCCCTGCTGCACCCGAGTCTGCGGAGCCCCGGGGCAGCCACCACTCTCCGCCCAGCCCCTGCTGTCTTCCAGCTGCCACCTCCCAAGGGCCTGGCTGGGCCAGCCTGCCCACAGTGCATTTCCCATGTCTGCTTCTCCCCACACCTCTCTTTTCACTCTCTCTTTTCTGTCTTCTTTCTCTCTTTCTTCTCTCTCTTCTTTCTCACTCTCTCTTCTTTCTTTTTCTCTCTCTTCTCTCTCTCTTCTCTTCCCCCCACCCTCATCATAACATGCTTAACAAAAAAGAATACACAAGAAGAAAGGCAGTGTATAAAGTTTTATTTTCATGAAATTTAAAATTTTTAGAAAACCCAGTATTTACTGGGGAAAAAGCGACAATATTTATGATTATTAACTATATTAATATGCAGTGCACCCTGCCATGTACCCTTTGCCCCAGTTTTGTTTTTCTGGTGTGCGTGCACTCTGGCACCTTACTGGGTACACATTGTGGTTTTCTTTAGTACTCCGGCCAAAAATGTTGCCTACCGCTGGTTTACACTGTTTTTTTTTCAATGTACAATTGCTTTATATGGCTACTGCAACTGATAAAGCAATGTTTTATGATTACTAAATCTTCTGATTTTTTTTTAATACATAGTCTGTTACCTATGTGTATGAAAAATTTGCCAGTGGTACTTAAGGCTGTATCATTTTAAATTGGTGGTACTCAATCTGTCACAGTTTGAGAACCACTGCACTACTACATTCCCCACCAATTCTTCCCTATTTGTGAGCAGCAGATCAAGAAGAGCACAGCCCCTGGTTGGCTGCTCCAGCACTTGCAACAGGAAGGGGTCCCCAGCCTTCTCCAAAAACTTCCTGTACTGCCTGCACTCTGGTGTATTGCCCTCCCAGGAGATGTCAGGGTGATTGAAGTCCCCCATGAGAACCAGGGCCTGTGATCGGAAAACTTCTGCTAGCTGTTTGAAGAAAGCCTCATCTGCCACTTCCTCTTTGTGTGTTGATTTATAGCAAACACCCACTACAACATCACCCTTGTTGCTCTCCCCTCTAACCTTAACCCAGAGACTTTCAACAGGCCTATTTCCAGTTTCATACTGGAGTTCTGAGCAAGCATACGGCTCTTTTACATAAAGCGCAACTTCTCCTCCTCTTCTTCCCTGCCTGTCCTTCCTCAATGGTTTGTACCCATCCGTGACAGTGCTCCAGTCATGTGAGCTATCCCACCGAGTATTCCAATCATGTCATAATTCTTGGACTGTGCAAGGACTTCCAGTTCTTCCTGCTTGTTTCCTAGGCTCCAAATCTGAGATATACATTTCATTTAAATATTTCTACAACCTGTCTTTTAAATAAGACAGAAAAATATATTTTTTTAAATAGCCCCTGTACCTCCACCTCCCAACTCAACTCACCTTGCACCTCTCTTCTCTGTCAGAGATAGTTTTTAGCCTTAAGGTGTGACTGCTCCAAACTTGAGCTAGCACTAGGTACAATCAACATTTGAGCGGTTCAAAGTGCAGTGTGTAAGAATGCCATTATCCAGTTTTCTGATTCTAGGCCATCTCTCTACAGAATAAAGTAAGGTGGGGAGTGAAGAATATCATAACCAATCAGAGTGGCAGGGGATCTAATAAGGCCTTGTTACACATTACATTTTGAGCTGCCCAAAAGTTGAGCAGTGCTAGTGCTAGTCGAGTTTGGAGCAGTCACACTTTAAACCTAAAAATCTTCTCTGACGTGAGGTGTGGTGAGGTGGCAGCTGAATTTAAATGTTTCCCAGGGTGGCTGGGGGGTGGGAGCAGAGAGGGAAGGCTCTTTTGGGGTAGCTACTGTCGCTGTCCCAGGTAGGAAGCCCCAGCTAATGGAGACCCAATGCAGACCCCTACCATGTCCCCCCGCCCCTCCCTATACCCCACTCCTGGACCATCCATCCCTGGAACCTGGCTAGCTGGCATATGCTCTTCAGGCTGTTTGCAAAGGTTTGCACCTTGAGGGGACGGGGGGGTGGGGGTGGCGGGGGGTGGGAGGAGAATTTGGTTTGGTGCCAGAACCACCTCCTGGGCAGTAGAGTTCAGGGGGTGGAAAGTTTGTCCACATGGAACAGGAGGGTGGGGAAGGGGACACTTTATCTTGAGATTCTGGAGAACTGCAATTTAAGCAGTTTATCTGTGGGGAGTGGCCACACATTAATCAAACACAGGAACCACCTAAAATTAATGTGTGACAAGGCCCTAAATTACTACTTCCATCTCTCGGAGACTCTTACTATAAGTCATCAACCTGAAATCATGGAACATAAATGACCGCAAACACTGGGAAAGTCAAGATTAGGGACTCAATTTGCATGGTCAACCTTGCAAATTGGTCCTGTCTGAAATAGTGCTGCTATGTCTTGTCCTGTGGATATGGATCATTCCAAATTGCTAATACCCACTGATGCATAAGATGTGCCTCAAGTGATCAGGGTGACCAGCTGTGGGCTGGCTCTGTGCCCATCCTAGCTTGTAAAAGCCAGCTAGGGGAGACTAGGACCACTACTGGCAGGGGTTGTCAATACTTCCCTTTGGGAGGGCAGGGTATCAAATACTCCTAAGTTTACAATTCTCTGGCCCCTGCCCAGGAAGCTCTCACTTAATGATGATTCCTTATTCAGTTATCACCCTTGTCTCTGACCTCCCCTTTTTGGGGAAGTCTTTGAATAGGTAGCTGCACATTTGGATGCAACTGGTTTTCTGGATCCTTATCAGTCTGCCTTTTTTCCTAGATATAACACAGAGATTGTTTTCATGGCCTTGATCTCCTGGAGGTGATGGGAAATTGTGCCCTACTGACCTTACTGAATCTTTCTGTGGCCTTTGATACAGATAACTATGTGGTGATGATTACATATTGATTTAAGAAACAACTCATGGTTAATTGTAATAAAAGGACACAAAAAGTTTAAGTAAGAATCTGATGGGTATTTGTGTGACAGCTTTAAATTGGTTTCACCTTTTCCTAGCAAGGAGATCCCAAATAATGATGGGCAAGTGCTTGTCATCTTATTGATATCTTTCCTGTGGGGGTCCCTCAAAGCTCCATCTTGTCACCCATACTGTTCAATGTATATATGAGCCTGTTGGAGAAGCTTGTATGGAGATTTGGATTGAGGTGCCATCATTATGCTGATGGCATGGCATTCTACCTCCCCTCTGCTGCCTCTGGCCCTGTGATGTCAGTCCTTTCCCAGTACATTACTGCAGTCGAGGACTATATGCAGATAAACCAACTGAAAATGAATCCAGACAATTCGGAGGTGATGGCAGGACACATGACCTGGGGTGGAGGGGGGGGGAAGCTGGGATCTAATCATTGGGGTTCAGTCTCCCCTTTCATTCAGGTTTGTAGCACTGAGGTGCTTCTGGATCTTCAGGTGGTGGCCATGGCTAAGAGTACCTTTCACCAACTGCGTTTGGTGAGAAGTCTGTGATCCTTTCTTTCAGATTCCGATCTGCCCACTACCATCCATGCCTTCATAACCTGAAGGCTAGACTACTCTAATGTGCTCTACAAGGGGCTGGCCTTGAAAATGATCCTGAGGCTACAGCTGATGCAGAAGCTGGTGACCTGCATTCTGATGGGGCTGAGTCACAAGAAGCTAATAAATCCAGTCCTCCAGAATCTGCACTGGCTCTCAAAACATTTCCAGGCACAATTTGAGGTGCTACTTTTGCCTTATAAAGCCCTAAATAGCCTGGGACCTACATACCTAAGGGACTGCCTCCTCTCCTATGCCCCCTTGAGATCCCTAAAGTCAGGTGAGAGAAACCTCCTGTAAGTGCCATCAGTATTACAAGTCTCTTTTGCTAAAACACATGGAAAGTCAATCAAAGCAGTCACTCCTGAACTTTGGAACTCCCTCCCAGCCTTTCAGAGCCCAAGCATGGGCTCCTTTCAGAAGTGCTGCAAGGCCTTTCTGTTTGACTATTTATGAGTCTGAAGCACAAAATTCAGATTTCAAACCTAAAAACATTGACAAATCTGTAGAGCTAGGGTTTGGAGCTAAACTTTCTAAGGCAGCTTGGGACCTTTAATAATGGGAGGTGTTATATACATGTAATATTATATATTCAGTGAAACTGTTTGTACCTTTGTGGGTAAAACTGAATCAGCACTTTCATTATAAACTCAATTTTTCATGCAGTTATAGCCTGATAAAGCTGCTTCAGGCTATAACTTGGCAAAACAGCTTGGGAATGACTTATTTGAAAAAAATCAAATTAAAAAAAAAATAGGTGCTTTTAAATTATAAGAATCCAAAAAGAAAAATAGCCAGAAGGAAAGTACAATACTTTTCTAACACTATAAACTGTAAACTGCTTGTGTGTGCTTGTGAGCATACATTCTTAAACATTGCTACATAGTTGTGTGGGGTTTAGCAGGCAATCTGGCCCACCAGTAAGTAGACAAGAGACATGTCTACACATTCATTAATGCACCGTGGTTACTGCACATTCAGTTTAGTACCTGTAATAACAGGTACTAACTGAATGTTCAGTAACCAGCGCTACTATGCAGTAGCACTGGTGCATGGTTTTTTTTGTGACACTGATGCTCAGTAGACTAATACTATTCTACTGCACATTTAGCATCTTGTGTAGACATGCCCAAGGATTAGTAGCAAACCATAGGCAGCAGAAGGCTGGGGCTAATGGGGCTTAGCACCTCAAAACTAATTTTTGCGGCAGCTGGTGGCAGTATCACTACCATGCCACAACGCTGTGTCCAGCACCCCCACTACATGCTCCATTGCTGCCACGTGTACAGCACCAGTGTGCTCCAGCCCCCTCAATGGCCCTGCGGGAGGAAGGGGCAGGGGTCAGGTGGGCACACCCTGCACTGCCCAGCCCCTACAAATAACATTTTCACCTGCCACTTATATAGCAGACCTCTGAATGTGAGTAGTGTGTGTGCATCCATGCATTATGTGTTTTTCTCCTACAGGGTAAAGTGTTGCTCAGGCAATAATATGGATACTTATAATACTTTACTTTTCCTGGCACCTCAGCTAAACTCTTTGCTAAAGTGCAGGCCAAAATTCTGTCTTTTGAGAACTTTTCAAAACCCAGGGTTAAACCTCAGGGTTCTTGTAAAACCCAGATATGTAGGTGTTAATAATTCCTAGTCAATTAAGAAAGAGAAAGTACCATGGAATTTGAAATAAAACAAACAGCTAATACATACAATGAATGTTGTAAACAGTATTTTGGATACAGTGAATAGACACAAGTGGTTAGACAGTAAAGCTATTGATGTTTTGCATACAGATTTCTGTAGTGTTTAAATATACAACTTGAACATAATATTTACAAATTTGTATTTTAGTGTGCACAGACACATGCATTCTCTCCAGTCTTCTTCTAGGGATAATTTCTCATTCTCTATAATCTGACCATAATGGGTGCATCTACAATTCTGCTGAGTTGACTAACTACCTCTGCAATAAAGAATCACCATCTATGCCTGCACTGGTATTAGGGTTCAGTAAATTAATAAATTCAGCCATAAGATAGTACTATTGGGGACAATATTATCTTACCACGGAGTACTTAATTCTGCAAAAACACACCCTGTACACTGTCACAGGAGCTGGCTAGGGCACAAGGGTGTTAAAGTGCGTGGGGTGCCTGCCGCCCCACACTTCAGCAATGTCATGCAGTAACCAGCCTCTATCCACTCAACACCACCTCCCAGAGTCCAGGGAGAACACAGCTTTAATTTGGGGCACCCTTGCTGAAACAGTTGGTCTCCCCTCCCACTTACTACCCTTCCTGTTTAAGCTGTTTCACCATATATTCATGAATTAAAGACTCACTGGATCTGGGAGGGGATACAAGAGGGCCCAAAGCTATCTAGCTTTGTGGTTAAAACACTCCATTGAGATGGGGGTGTAGGTTGTAGCCGTGTTGTCTGCCTCAGTTGAGACAGAGGATTCTTAGGTTCCAGTAACTGCCCTAAGGAATATTTAGTGTATTTTATCTAATGATTATTTAAACTCCTATTATATTTGCTGCCTGCCTAGAACTCCCCTCAACTTAAAAGCAAACTGTTTCTTTATCAGGTGAAGTTTCCCAAATTCAGTTGCTCTTTTGGGAGGAGAGTAGAAATATGCATTACAGCAAGAAACCATATAGTGGTGCTGTAATTCTAGATTGGTTGTATATCCAAATACTTGATCCCTAAATGGGTTCTAATTTTCCCCAAATTGTTAATGTGTACACTGGGACTGCATCTTCACTGTAAACGAGAAGTGTTAACCAGACAGACTGGAGTGTCTGTATCTTATGCAGCCTAATATCTAATCGGAAGGGTGGACACCTGGGTAATAGTGTCAGAAGAAGCTAGTCATCTGTGAAATTCTTACTGTCTTCTACCCATTCAGCCTAATTGTCCACTCCTACATTATTTCACCAATGCAAGTCTAAGAACTTAACTGGCAAAGAAATGATCCAGAAGTGGGCAAAGGCTGTTAAAGAAATGATCCAGAAGTGGGCAAAGGCATGCTAAGATCTGGAGCCATGGGAGCTTTGACAGTGCATAACCTACAGCATAAGACCATTTTTATAATAAATTTATTGGGGTCCTAATTTCACTCCATCTTTCACTTTGTGTATTCAGTTAGACCTGGGTAAGGCAGGCACAAAATATCTCCTCTTGTACCACTTTATGTTCACTTCAGACTATTGTCTGGCATTTCTGAATCTCCCTTACATTTTCAGTCAAGATAGTCCCCCAACAACTCATCTCTGAAGCAACTGTATAATAGGAAAGATGAAAGTATATCCTGGTAAACTCAATAAGATTTGGTGAGTGTAAGAATTAGCTTTCTCAATAATACTTCTAGTAGTTGTACTGTCATTTTAGCTAATTCTGTCAGATGTCTCTTGCATCTTCATTGCTGAAGTCCCTCTAACTGCTTGCAAGATGAATTCAGAAATGGCTATACTTCATATTTTTTATAAGCTTGAGAAATTACTTCCTTTTATTTATAAAGCTATGAATTATGGAAAGGTTGCATATTTTTAGTGGTTTTATGGTCATTTAAGCGTCTGGGGTTTTTTTTTCTTTTTTAAAGAAACGATAAATAACTTTATGGCATAGAAATCATGATTACCACTCTTGTTATTGTTGATAATACACTTTTGTGCTTTCCTTTTAAGTAATATTGAAGTTAGGGAAGTACTTCTAAATCTTATCTCACTACCATCACAGGTACAAGGCATAGTTTGAATTTTCTCAGGCAGAGCCAAAAGCAGTATGTCCTTTGTTTGGTCTAGGTCATACTCAGAAATCCTTGTTCAGTCTTAGCAATCCCTGCTAATGCATGTTATGATAATCAGTGAAAGCTGGTACCTAATTTTATTGTGACCTAGCAATAGGGAGCCCAAGTAAGGAGAATTCATTTCGCATTGAATCATACAGAAGTGGGGCAGGAAGGGACCTTCAGAGGTTATTTAGTTCAACTCCACACCTGAGGCAGGATCATCTCTATCCAAACCATGCCATATGAACCATAAGGTAAACTCTACATAAGACTCTGATACAACATAGACCTAGCACCCTAACCTACCATAGGTAAGGAAGGGGAACTGTGGGAGCCAATATCCTGCTTCTATGAAATATTGTCCATATATGCTTAAGAGATCCTGAGTAAAGGTCCATTCCCTCTGCTACAGAGGAAGGCAAAAAACCCCACAGTTCATACCAATCTGACTATGGGGTAGGATTCCTTCCTGACCTCAAATATTGCAATTGTTCTGACCCTAAGTGGAGGGGCAAGAGCCTCTAGCCAGGAACCTCTGGCTGTGGTCTCAGCAGGAACTTTTGAACACCCCAGTCAAAGTCCCCAGCCTTGGCTGTAGCTAGCACCCAATGCCTCCAAGGAAGGCTTAAAAACACCCTGACACCTGACACATGTAGTAGAAAGGAGGACCAAAGGCAACCAGCAAAGTCCAGAAGCATGGGAAGTACCCATAGTAGAACACAGGTATAGCTATGCCTAGATCATCATTGATCAGTGGCTGTCCACCTCCAGTTATGTACAGTCCATAACTTCCCTAGGCAATCTGCCTCACTGTTCTAACAGTGAAGAAGTTTTTCCAGATATCCAGTCTAAACTTATTTTGCTGCAACTTCAAGCCACTGGGTCATGTTCTCCTTTCTGTTGCAAGAGACAAAAGGTGCATTTGCTTTTTTTATGGCAGCCCTTCAAGTAGCTGAAGACTGCTATCGTGTCCACTCCTAAGTACCTTTTCTGTAGAACATGCCTAGCTCCTTCAGTCTCTCCTCATTTGCCTTGCCTTCCAAACTCTTGAACATCTTTTTTTACTTACCTCTGGACCTTCTCTAACTTCTCCAGGTCCTTTTTAAAATGTGAAGCCCAAAACTACACACAGTACTCCACATGAGGCCTAACCAGTACTGGGTAGAAGAGCACTATCACCTCCCATGTCTTGCTCCTAATGCTTCTATTGATGCATCCCAAAACCACATTTGCCTGTTGTAGGGCTGGGTAACACTGCAGACTCATATTGAGCCTATAATCTACCAAGACTCCCAAATCCTTTTCCATAGTACTGCCATCCAGCCAGGTGTCATCCTTTTTTATATTTGTGTTTTTCTTATTTCTCACAAGGTGTAGCACCTTGCATTTGTCCGCACTGAACTTCACCCCGTTAGCTCTGGCCCAACTTTCCAATCTGTTGAGATCCTTCTGAATTTCACTCACATCCTCTGAAGTTTTTTCAGTTCTTCCTAGTTTCATGTCATATCCAAACTTGCTGAAGAAGCTTTCTGTGCCAGCATCCAAATCATTAATAAATACAATGAACAGCACCTGGCCCAGAGCAAACTCATGTGGTACTCTACTTGAAACCTCCTGCCATTCTGACATGAACCCATTAATAATTACGCTTTGTTTGCTGCTATTGAGCCAGGTATCGATCCACCTTGTAGCAGTGTTTATGTATCCCACATTTCTGCAATTTGTTTATGAGAAGGTCAGGAGGGACCTTTCCAAAAGCTTACTGAAGTCCAGATACACTATATCTACAGCATTCCCTTCATCCATCCAAGTAGCTACTTTGGCAAATAAGGAGATCCTGTTTGTTTGACATAATTTGATTTTCATAAATTCATGCTGGTTACTTGTGATCAGCCTTTTATCTTTCAGATACTTAATAATGGCCTTCCTTAGGATATGGTCCAGTAACTTCCCAGGTATTGAGGTGAGGCCAACCAGCCTGTAATTCCTGGATTCTCCTTTTTGCCTTTTTTTAAAGAGGGGCACTAAGTTGGCCCCCTTCCAGTCCCCTGGTACTTGGCCTGTGTCCCACAAATTCATGAAGATCATTGCCAAGGGCTCTGCGATCTCCTCTGCCAGTTCCTTCAATACCCCGGGGTGAAGCTCACTCAGCCCTGCTGACTTATTCAGATCCAAGAAAAGTTTTCTAACTGCCTCTTGTTTTCTCTTCCCTCAGTTTCCCTCCTTCTTTATCCAGATAATTTTTATTAGGTATCTGGCTGCAGCTTGCTCTTTTTTTGTGAAGACAGGCAAAGTAGCTGTTGAGTAGATCTGCCTTCTTTGCATCTTTGGTTAGGAGTTCCCTCTGGCTTAACAGGATTTAACAGAGAGTTGTCCAAAGCTTAATCTAGCTTAGCTACTGGTAAACTGACCTGAGATAAGCTTTATCTGAGGCTCTGTTTTGAAGTATGAGTTTAGTTAATTTCTTCAAATTGCTTGATTCTCCTTTTTGACTTCTTACATGTTACTAGTTTCTCTACTCTGTAGACACCAGCTTACAATTCAGCTTCCTCTTCCTGGGCTCTTGGAGCAACTTCACTGCTAACTGCTGAATAAGCAACAATAGGTTAGGAGCTATTTCTAGGCCAGTTCTCCTGATAATCCAAATTACTGATTGTCAGAAGCTTAGGGGTATTTCTTAAAGCACAACAGAATGTAATATTGTTCAATCTCTCTTCTTAATTATGACAGTACCCTTTTTCTTAGGGTTACTGTGGAATGAGTAATTAAAGAAATATTACATGTAAGTCATCCTGGTCATATTAGCTGTAATTCTTTTAGCTATTTTCCAGGTAACGCTCACAGACTGGCCCTTACAATATAAAATACAGAACGTTCTCCTTAAAACAGTGTTTGTGCAGTAGCTGTCAAAAAGACATTTGTTAAGGTGGAGTGAGAAATTGTAGAAGTGATGGCTTTAAAAGTTCACAAAGAATATTTAAAACTTTTTTTCTGGAAGATGCTTTTGTGAGAAGTATTGTGAAATAGTGTTTATATATTTTTAGAGCAACTATAGATACTCTTTGCTACTGCATTGCCATTATTTCAAAAAGCACAGTTTCTTGTTTGGTTTCTTGTTGTAGTTGATGAAGAGAAACAGAGCTTATTTCTGAAGTCACCTGTGTTGTACATGGTTATGATTTTCATTTGCTTTGATGGGAGTTATTCCAGGTTTCACTAGAGTAAAGAGAACAGAATTTGACTGATTGTTAGGTAAAATGTGCAGAGTTAGGAAGAAACTGGGAAATGGCTAACTGGATGTACATCTATCCAGCTTACAAGCTGTGAGTTTGAGCTACAGGAGATTTTTTTCTATTTGTGGAACTTTTGAACTGCCAGATGATCTGTGCTTTTCTCATCTGGATGTGACTTGAGAAAGCCTTTCAAGCAAACTACGTTAAGCCCTTTTGGCAATTGACTGAAACACTTTGGTGCAGTTATTTTTGCTACTACAACCAACAGCCATACAAACCAGTCAGGTCTGTCTTAGATCAGAAACAGTTTGGGATAAAATGTCCATGCCTAGTTAGCTTTGGATTCCTTGAAACAGGAGAGCCTATATGGATGTCTCCAGCGGGTACTCTCCAGTGGGTCCTCCAAATAAAGTGAAGTTAGTTCTGGCTTCAGGAGCATTGCAGTGGAATTTGAAAATGGTTAGTGGAATTAACCATAAATTAATCCTCTGTTTCTTGATCTAAGTAAAAGGTCTTGATCTAAGTTTGGGTCTAAGTAAAATTAGGCTGAGGGTCTCAGATTGCTCCTTAATGAATATTTGGCTGCTGTAACAAATAAAAACAAAACCAAAGAAATCTACCAGAGTTTTTGGCTCAATAAGTCATCTTGACGTAGTCCTAGTGGAATCCCAGCACTACAGTAACAGTTTTGTGGTTTCAGTGGAGATACATATTCAGTGTAGTTGGGGCCTGAGAGAACTGCAGAAAAGGGGGCAGTCTGCCCAGTCACTTCCTTAATGGAAGTGACAGCTAGGCAGTAGGCTTGAGTGGATGATTTACATTGTACATTTTGAGCAGTAAACGTCCATGAAGAGACTATTTTTCCTTAGATGTATTTGTTTTCCAAATTCAATGGGTTTTTTTTCACATTTATTTTTATTCTGTGGACGTATCAGTAACTATCTGGAGTGAATATGTGGCTGAGTAAATTGCTTTGTCTTTCTCTAAATTTTTTTTTCTTTTGACAGCAAAGACCAAAATTAAATTCTTAATTTTTCAAATTTCCCTTTTTCTTAGGGGAATATTGGAAATTAAGCTCTCCGAGTGTCTCTTGTTTTCAATAAGAAGTGTTGGTTTTTGGTAAATAAAAATGATTTTAAAACTTCAAATTTTATTAACTATTGAAAAACATAACCAGAAGCAACCTTTAAAACAAGAAAAGTGTTCTGGCTCACTTTTTAATTTTTTTTTTAGCAAAGACAAGATTTATTCTAAAATTAGTGGTATTTTTTAGTCCTTCCCCAACATTATTATCTTCCATATTTAATACATTAACTGTGTTGATTAGTTGTGTTTGTTCACTGGACAATCATTCTGTTACTTCAGGCTAGAAATCCCAAGAAAGCGTCATCTTCATTTTCATATGACCTGACTGTGATTTTTCTCTTTTGTCCATTGTCAATGTTTACCTCCTCATCACTCTGGGCACTGTACAAAATGTTTTTGACGAGTAAATTTTCTCAGCTGCAGTTCTGGGGCCATTTCTGCCTGACTAATAGGACCGTGGTGTACAGTAGTTCCTTTCAGAATTATCCCTGAGATGATACATGCTGGACTGATGGAGTCTCTAGCTCTGAATTTCTAAAGACCCCAACAGATGCTTCATTGCTTCATTTCACCTAGCTATATTTGGTTCCTGGATGGTTGTTCAAGTATCTTCATTATAAAATGAAGTAAAGCAAATATTAATCTTTAACTCTAGTGGCTGCAAATGAAAATAGATGGCAATGTCTTCTGCTGAGGGAAGGGATGATCAAACTAGCAAACAGGCTATTAGACTTGGAAGACTTCAGTTCTATTCCTGGTTCCACTACTGATCTTGGGCAATCATTGTGCATGTACTTCTCCATCTCTGAAGAGAGATAATGATACTTACTTGCTTGGTAAATTCTTTTTGACATCTCTGGAGGAAAAAAAAGTTAGTTTTTCCCCCTCCCAAACAGCATTCTCCTATATATTCCATCATTTATGTTTGTACCTCTTAGTAGTTAGCCAGACATCATGTGCCAAGGGCCAATTTTGCCTTTCTAAATGCTTCAGTGCATCCAAATGAATAGGAACATGGATTTATCTTAGGGAAAACTTTGACTGATAGCATCAAAATAAAGAGGCTTCCTTCAGAGCTGGCAGAAACTGAGTTACACCTATTTACTCCAGCTGAAGAGCTGGTCCAAAATACAGACTGCAGGGTTATGAATTATGCCTTGTATTTTTGTAATTCTTGTTCTTTAATAATATTGCACACTTTGGTTTGGCATTTTGATTTGACAAGTTGAACATGTGAGTGAGAGAAATGCTAAAAGTAAAACGGGGAAACAGATCAAGATCAGCATTCTGGCAATGTTCAATACCTGTAATACACCATTTTCTGTGTTCAAATCCTGTTTCTTAGACCATTGTTGAACAATTTGTGTACACCAGGGGTGAAAATCTTGGCTCCATCAAAGTCCATCGCCACCTAAAAATGCATAGGAGCAGTTGGGAATCATCATTGCTTATGCACATGTAAAGTACTGTACAGTAGTCTTCATCAGGACTTTAGTCTCCATGCCTATGGATTACACAACCTTATTAAAGTCAGTAAGTGTCAAGTTTTGAGATATGGGCTAGACAACATTGCCCAATAACCACAATTATAGATTCCAAAATCCATTGTTCCTCTTTTGTAAATCTCAATTATTTCTGTTAAGTGATACCATGCATGCCTGTACATGCTGAAAGAGAATAACCTCTGTGCAGTATATCTAGCACAGCCTGTCTTTCTGTGGTACGGGGAAATCATTTGATCCTACTTCAATGGCAGAAGAAAACATTACTAAAGAAAATTCTGTTACACATTTGAGGCAAACATTTAAAGAGGCTTTTTCCCCTTATATATTGTAAGATTATATTTTTTCTGGTGGCTCATTGCTTGCCTATTTGAGGCAAAATCCTGAGAAGCTTACCAAGACCATAAAATGGGACTTGGGAGAATTTAGTTGCATGAGTCAAAATAAAATTCCAAAAAAAATCTCTGTTCTTGCATCCACAGAACATCACCTACTGATGCTCACCTCTTCTGCAGCCCAGAATGCAAGAGCTGGAGTCTGAAGGAGAGCAAGGAAAAAGAAGTCTGATTCTGTAGCCTATGAAAGTTAGGTGGGAAGGGGGACTCCTGGGTTCTGGTTCCTGTACCCTGAACTGCTTTATGCATTTTGCATTAGATAAGAACTGGATAAAAGAAAAACAAAAATAGTCTTAGAACAGAGACCAGAACCCAGCTCTCCTCCCTCCCAGATCAGTGCCCTAGATATTAGACTACAGATTCAGCCTTGCTGTTGTTTTGGCCTATTGATCCCTGCATTCTTTGCTAGCCAGTGGCCCTGTTTCAACAGGAAGGACAGAGGATAGCCCCAGAAATACTATACTGTAACCTGGTAGCACACACTTTTGTGAAGTGTGAGATGTAGGTTGAATCTCCTCAGCATGTGGAGGGCCTAGAACGTCTGTCTCTCACTTCTTCAGCAGGTGCTCTAACTATTTTACTATAAGTTGGCAGCATCATTATCAAGATGCTCCTGTTAAGTGCCCGCTCTCAAAGGAGAATTCTGGGTTCTGCATCCTGAGTAGATAGAGGTATGTAGTGTGCAATCCTGAGTCAGATGCCCGAACCCAGGGTCAGTAACATCCATCCCTCGAGCTACTGGATCACTTCGGGAATGACCAATGAGGAGCTGTGCTGGGGCCAAGGAGCTGTGCCCATGCTGCTGCCATTGCCATTAATCTTTCCAGTGGACACTGCACTCACATCACATCTGGAAAATGGAGCAAGCCCAGAGACAGTGGTAGGAGGAGGGGACACTGCTGGGAGAAGCAGCAGCAGTGTGAGTGCAGCACCCAGCCACAGGGTAAGTGCACCAAAGCTGGGAAGCTGGAATCTGCTTCCACACTACTACAGCTCCACCCCATCCCTGTCCCCACCCCTGCCCTCCACCCAGCTCAGCCCCACACAACTACCCTCTGGCTAAAAGTTTCACTTGCCCTGATGCTAGGGAGCAGAGGGCTGAGACAAGCAGTGGCAGCACAGGCACAGATCCCAGATGCATGGCACTGGGGGTGCAGGGAAAGTCCCCACCGCATACATGCACACACACATACACCTTACTGATGCATCACCAAAGACACCCAGCCTGCATTGGATTGGAGCTGGGTTGTTTTGTCCCACACTTTGAAGAAGTTTGCCAATCCCTGACCTAGCCCCAGGAAGAGAAAGCATTAACTTTGGCACTTCCCCCTGGCTAGCACTAGACACAAGTCTATTCAGTGTTTGGATTTTGATCACCCTTCTGAGAAGCCTACTTCTCTTAGTGTCTGTAAAGAAAGGCTGTGTGCTTATATCTGTTTCCTTGAATCACCCTGCTATGGACATATGCTTAATGTTCTAGCATTGCACTTCCTGAATTCACATCTAAGCTGCCTCTCTAGATCTGATCCTTGGACTCTCTGTTCATCTTAGGTATCTCTTTGGCAGTACAAGTAACGTGTGGATGCAACTTTGTGGGTAGAGTACCTATTATATGAAATTATTTAATCTATGGCTTATGATTTTCTTTTAAAAATTCATTGATGACTAGGCCTTAGCTGTCTGAGCAGAAGGAGACACTTGTTCTTTGAGCCATAGGAAAGACATATTCCAGTGGGGAACTTACCTCTCCAGGACAGTAACTGAAACATAAATATAGTGGGCCTGAGAAGGAATTCTAAGGCTTTCATCCCCTTCTTCCATCCAGACCACATTTGTCTCCCTGCCTAATCCTATTCTCCCTTCCTTTCAGCAGCAGCTGTGCTCATCACACTCATGTTGAGGTTGGTAAAGTCAGCAGACTCCACTAAGGCTGCAGCATTGTTCCATGGCCAGCTGCTAGGAGATACCAAAGTGCAATGCATGATCCTCCTTCTCACTGAAGGCAGCGAGCATCCTATCGATAGCACCCTTATCCTCACTTATATAAATGTAAATGCCTGGTTGATGAGAATCCAAATGCTTGGATGCTGTGAGAAATGTACATTCACTAAATAAAACATGCATATCTAAAAAATTACCTATTAAAACATTCCAAATCAAGATAAGTTATCCCAGGCTCCAACCACCTGTCCTTGGTGAAGATCAAGACATGTAATGATGGCTTATGTCAGCTGTTGTTTTCCCTCTCTGCTGTTGGTTGAATATCCTCTTGTCTGAGCTTTATTAACCTCAGACTGATGCTGTTTGTGCTACTATTCTTGTTATTTCTATTCCATCAGCCTTCACTATCCCTTCACTATCACAAAAATGACACTACTATTAATGCTGTAAATTCCAGTAAGTGACAAATATCCATCCTCTGCTCCCTTATTCCTTCTACTTTTGGGTCCCTATGCACTTGAAGGGGTGCTAAAAGAAGAAAGGGGATGGGGAGAAGAGAGAGATTACAATCACATGGTAACTGGTCTTTTAAGTTATAATTTATAAAATGTATCATATTAAAAAAGCTTTTAAAAAGGTCAGCTACTGGTCAGAACATTGCATTGCTGTTCTGACCAGTAGTTTACATTTACATTTACATTTCCAACTCACTTTACATTATTAATATATCACAACAGAATTCTTTTGAACTGGAAATAGTCAAGCAAAAAAAAGCTTGAAATGAATTTATAGTAAGAATTTATTTAAAATGTAACAGCTGCTATGCTGCTGGCATACTCAAGTCCAAGCATTTTGATAAGCTCTTTGATACATCACTGAGGTAATCCAACCACTTTGGTGCAGTATTACAGAGATCAAGCTTTTTGATACTGTTATTAAAATGGTACAAGGTTTTTAATGGTTCATGAAAAAATGGTGAAAGCCCTTGAATTAAGAACTGAGCTACTCCAGGTGCTTAGATACTGCAGTGAGGGAATTCAAGGCTTCAGAGAGAGTAGGAGGGGTTCCCTTGCCCTGGAGATATAATCCAGTTCTTTCTTTGAAATACTTTAAATTTTGTCATCATGTTGATCTATTCTTTCAAGGGTGGCCAACCTGAAGTACATAGCCTGTGGATGTGGTAAGTAGCATATTTGAGAAGAGGGCAGGCAGCACAGGCCAGATAGGCCAGAGAGCAAAAAGCAGAGCAGCAGATTGGGCAGGAAGCATAGGGCAGAGAGCAGAACAGCAAATCAGGCAGGGGAAGAGCATTGAAGTAGCACTTAAGGAGGGTGTGAGGCCAATTTGAGGCATGCCTGCCAAAAAGATTGGCCCCCAATGTATTATTTAATGCTGCATTAAGGTGCTCTAGTGTGACAATCTAGAGGTTTTGCTATTGCCTAGAAACAGTCAAATACTTTTAAGCATTTGTTATTTTCCATGTTTTATAAATATCGACCCATAATACATGACAGATGCCAATAGCTTGCAGTACTATTTTTAAAGGACTGATTAAAAATTACTTTCATTTAAAAAAATGTTGAATATGAAAAGTGTCCATCTAAAATAAGACTCAATAGTCATCATCCTACTGCTTGAGCCTAAGTATACAAATGACATCAGCCAGATAGCTGAAGTAATAAAAGAACCTGTGGCTTGCTACATATTGATACTGTAGCAAGGGACAAAAATCAAGCTGTAGGTCTCTCATTTCTGAAACAGCTTGGCAACTTTTTCACAGCTATCTTATCCTATTTGTAAGTTTTATTTTTCATTATTAAATGTGGCTTTGCTTTAAACAATTCCTATTAAATTGCCACAGTGCGATTCCATGTTGATTTACTTAGCAAATGTGATCAGCTTATAAGTAAAGGATTTCAGTCAAACTCTCAGCTGTGTAACTTGATGAAGCTCCACTGATTTCAATGAAGCTATGGAGACAGACTCACCAAGAAACTCACTTTTCTTTGTTATTTGAGCTGAGATCTACAAAGCATGCTATGTTATATATGCTGAATTACATTGACATATGTCAAGTATACAAAAATTTTAAGGACAAAACACACAAGTACTTTATGTTTACAGTTGTGTGTCTAATTTCAGTATACAAAGATAATTGCACAAGCACGTTTTGAAATTTTGAATTGTTCTGTACAGATTTAGGTTAAAATCCTGAACTTCCTTAAGTCAAAGGCCAAATGCACATTGGTTTAAATGACCCAAACTTTTAACTTTGAGTTGTGGATACCAGTGGGATAAATGCATGCAGTCAAAGTTAAAAAATGGTAAAAGCCTTCATTGCATATGTCATAGTATGCATGCAGTATGCATATAGGATGTGATATACTGTACAAGATACTAAATCAGGTTTCATTCCAATGTTCCTATTTGGAAAATCATTTACCATTTTTAAAGTTATGAATTAGTCTATGTCAGAGTTTCTGGAGCAATTGCAGAGAATCCTGCTACACTGTAATGCAAAGAAGTTGTTTTCAGACAATAGTAACTCCCACTATGGAAAAGAAGTGGAAAGACCAGCAAACGTTCTCTGACCCACTTCCTGCCAAGCCTGTCTGATAATCAGCATTATCATGTTTTCTGTAAAAAGGAAAGGAACAGATCACTTTACGCCCTCCCTCCCCCCACCTCCCATGGAGGCAATATCTTTGTTTTGTTCCTCTCCAGGGAATACATGCCTGGCCTGACAGACATCCTACTACTCCCCATGTTTCATGTTTTTAAATTTTTAACAGGTTTGGTTTATTCTAATATCTGTAACTATAACACAGTTTTGTTGCTGTTGTTGCTTGCAGTTTGGAATTTAGTTTCTTCCCCATCACAGGCAACCACACTTGCTTGGCTGCATTTGCTTATTTCCTTCACATTCTTTTTCTGCTTCCGTCTATGAATACAAAAAATAGAAAAGAGTTACCCTGAATTTTCTTTCAAACTGAGGTCACACCACAGCTAATTATGACCAGCACAAACTATGACTATCAAAGCAATGGAGGCATTGACAGAGGGAAGTTCCTGAGAAGAAGTCACAGAGGCTCCATGGGAGATGAACTAGACCTTGGAGCTCACTTCTGCAGATGTACCCACAAAGCTTTTTCAGAATCAGTGGTGTAACTAGAGTGAGGCAACTGGGGCAGCTGCCCTAGGCACCAGCTGGAAGGAGGGGGAGGGTTAACCCCCCTCATTACAGCTGGCAGCCACATAATTGTGCCAGTGGCACAGTGGCAACTGGAAGTCACTGCTGCCCCTATGTCCCGGGCACATAGCCATATGACTACACTGCTGTTCAGAACTAACAGCAAAATGAATTCTTCATCTTACCTGCCCCTCCATAATTTTTTCACTCACAGATAGAACTATATAATAAACACAAAGCCATAAGCAAAAACAAAAAGCCTATAAACTAGACAGAGAGTGAGTGAGAGTGTGTGAGAGCTATTTTCATTTGTAAATGCTTAGGAGGTGCTTAGATTCCATGGTGACATGGGTGATAAAAGGACATAGAGAAAGGAAAATGCATGCTTATTTAAGTCTCCAAAGTTGTAAACTTGTCATAAGCTAATCTGACAACATATGTAATAGTATATATGCACAAGCAATGAAAGTTTTGTGGCAGTACATGCATTTTTTGCAACAGCCATTGTGATATTAAAACTGGCTTATACCATTGTGGGTTTTGGCTATTTAATTTAATTTTTTGCTTTTTTTAATGAACACCTTGATTTGCATCCTAGATGGCTGGTCATGATTAATATGTCGGAATCACATAAGGATTGATTCAAATGAGTAAGAATCCTGCTTATTGGTGACGCGTAAGGGGTGCATGTGGGTGCACGTGACCCCTGAGATTGGTGCACCCCCTGAAAGAAGCACCGCCGACACTACTGGTGGCGCATGCAGGCAGTTGCCGCTTGCCACCACTTCCCCCCCTCCCCACCGCTGACACTGCTGGTGGCTTCTGCGGCTGGTCACCAACCACTAGTCAGTGCTCACCTCCCCCCCCACTGCCAACACTGCTGCGGCTGCCTGCAGGAGCTCCCCAACCATTGCCTCCATGCCCCCGCTGCTGCTACTGTTGCTCCCACCTGTGGCCAGTCACCGTGCCCCCCAGCCTCTACAGGCATGCATCATTCATGGTCCTGCTCTTTTTTACTTTTCCAAGGAAGTCACCAAAATGTTGGATTTATGGTTGGCTTCACTATACCTACACATTCTGTAGAATACAAAATGTATGTATGTGCATCAACAAACTATATCATGCTTGCACTCATCTACAATTTCATTATTCCCTCAGTTAGCTTTTCTTTCTTGCTTGCTTGCTTTCCTTCAAAAGGATGGCTGACAGGTATGTTCCCTCTGAGCTCAGGGAGCTTGTGCCTGTTCTGTGAGGCTTTTCTCCTTCTCTTGCTTTGTTTTCCCTCCCCCAGACAGTCTGACCCCGTTCTCAACATAGTCTCCCCACCTTTCATTACTTTTTTTTACTCTTTTTACTTTTTTAAAGTCCTTTCTTCTGCAGTAACGCCCCTCTCCTCCCCTCCTCTCCCCTCTCTCTGGTTTTATTTTGACCCCCTCCCCCCCCAACTGTGGCTGCTTTGTCATTTCCTTCTTTCTCCTTCTCTTTCTAATATATTTCTTGCCTTTATCCTCCTCTGGTGTTTGCTTGTTAGTTTTTTCCAGCCTCTTTGTTCCCTGCTGGCCAGTGGGCTGCCCACCACCCACCACTCTGGTTCCTTGCACAGTTAACCATTTTTTGCTGTAATGGCTGAATAATGCCATCCGGACTCTCGGATCACAGCCTTATTTGCTGTGAGCTGAGTCTCCTTGGCAGAGCACATCCCAGGGCACCCTACTGGTGCTTTAATACCAGCTTGCTGCAGGACACTTACTTCTGTGACTGCTTTGCCAATTTCTGGCAGACATGGGAGTCTGCGAGAACCACCTTTTCCTCCTGGAGGCAATTGTGGGATGTAGGTAAGGCACAGCTCAGAGTCTTCTGCCAGCAGTACACACAGTTGGCAGTGAGTGAGCTCTACCACCATGTCTGGGGGCTGAAAGAGGACATAACAGAGCCCAAGGCAACCCTACATGATGCTGGTGGTGACATGGGGTTACTTGAGAGACTTAAGCTTCAAAAGAAGCACCTGTGGGAGCTGGTAGAGGGAGAAGCCTGAGGCACGAGGATTTGTACCCAGTGCCAAGAGCTGGCAGAGGCTGATGCCCTGACCCAGTTCTTTTTCAACTTGGAAAGGAAACAGGCCATCCAGAAAGTCCTTGACCATCTCAAGACTCCAGATGGCTAGATACTCAAAGATCCTGTTGAGATCCAACATCACTCTGTACCCTTCTATCAGGACCTGTTTGCAGCTGAACCTCTCTGCCTGGAATCCACTAAATGTTTACACGATGGCCTCCCCAAGCTGTGCCCAATGGCAGCTGGTGAACTTGAGCGAGAGTTGTTTCTGGAGGAATTCATGATTGTAGTGGGATGCCTCACTGCGGGCAAAGGCTCAGGTCTCAATGGGTTGCCCACTGAGTTTTATAAGGCCTTCTGGCCCCTCCTTGGCCCCTACCCCTTGTGCATGTTTCATGAGAGCCTTACTGATAAGACCCTGCCTGTCAGGTGTTGCCGGACAGTTCTCACCCTGCTACCAAAGACAGGGAACCTCAGCTGCATTAAGAGCTGGCATCCAATATCCCTTCTGTGTGCTGACTACAAGATTCTAGCCAAAGCCTTAGCTGGTCAGCTGCATACTGTCATAGCCTCAGTCGTCAGTCCTCAACAGAGCTACTGTGTGCCAGGCAGGACCTTCCAGAACAATTTGGTCCTGCTTCATGACCTCGTATCAGCTACACACCTCTTTGAACTGAACATCAGGCTCATCGTCTTGGACCAGGAGAAAGCCTTTGACAGGGCTAGCCACAACTACCTTTTTCAGACCCTAGAGGCCTTTGGTTTTGGACCTGTCTTCATCTCTGCCCTCCAGGTACTGTACCAAAATGTTTCCAATCTCTTGAAAGTGAACGGAGTGCTTTGTGCTCCATTCCTGGTTCACAAGGGCATCCACCAGGGCTGCCCCCTCTCGAGAATGCTGTACATTGAGCCCCTGCTTCACATGCTGCAACAGTGCCTGACTGGTCTTGTTCCTCCATTGACCTCTGGCTTGGTTGGCGGCCCACCAGTCAGGCTGACAGTGTATGCTGATGACATAACTGCTCTCCTCAGCACCCAGGGTGATGGCCAGTCACTGCTGGACTGTCAGTGTGCTTATGAGAGCATTTCTTCAGCTTGCATCAACTGGCCCAAGAGCAAGGTCCTGCTCCTCAGTGTGTGAACTGATCATCCCCCCCCTGGACCTGCCATGGGGTCTTGCCTGGCAGTGTGAGGGTCTTAAAGCTCTAGGGGTCTTGCCTGGCAGTGTGAGGGTCTTAAAGCTCTAGGGGTATTCCTTAGTCCATCAGTCCTCCCAGCTTGGAATTGGGAGGGCCTCAGCAAGGAGGTGGAGGTGTGCCTACTGACAGCAGGTCCTCATTGTGAACAGTTTGGCAGCTGCAACATTATGGCACTGGTGTACTATGTTAGACCCCCCGTGGACTTACTTGAACAGCTTTAAAGACTGCTGCCGGACTTTTTCTGGGACAGACACCATTGGCTCCCCCAAGTTGTTCTCTATCTGCCTATGGCTGAGGGAGGCCAGGGCTTGGTTGACTTGGTGGGTGGGGTGGCTGTTTTCCACCTGCAGGCTATCCAGAGATTCTGTTATTGTGAAGACTACCTGTACTGGCAGCAGCTGGCCTGTGTGTTTCTGCATCAGGTGGGGAACCTTGGGTTTGACCAAGAATGCTTTCTGCTGGATCCTGCCCTCCTGGACTAGGGCATCTGCCCACCTTTCTATCACAGGCTGCTGTGGGACTGGCAGACCACCTTCCAACTCCAATCCTGGACCAGACAGTTGCTGCAGGAGCCACTTGTCTACAACAGGCCCTGCAGCACAGGCTGTCGAGCCTTGGGTCTGATAGCCTCACTGACTCTCTTATCTGGTCATGTATGGTCCACCTAGGCCACTTTCTTAATATGGCCCAGTTGGACTGGCTGTCAGCTGAAGATCTGACTGCCTGGTTGGGAATTCATTTGGTCCGCTGTGTCCCCTGCCCCTTGGGGGACATGTGGGCCACCCTCACAGTGAAGGCAGTGGCTGCCATTGAGGATCACCTCTGAGTATGGTGGATCATCCTTGCCAGGGATGGCTTGGGAGAGCCCTTTCCACTGCTGCCTATTGTACCAGCCATGACCATTGACCTGGGTGGTGGGCCTAGCACTTTATTGACTCTTCCCATGCCTCCTGACAGCAATGCCAGGGTTCACTTTGATGCGCTTCCCGAAAAAGCCCTGTACACATGGGTGGTTCATGTGTGCCATACTCACGTCCTTGCCACTCATCCTGATATGACATGGCAGTGGCACCTAGTGGCACCGGTGCTCAGGCCAGCTCACTCCACGTGATTCATGATTTACAAACTACCCATTGCCAAATGAACTGGTTACCTCCAGTGGCGGTTGCTGCACAGGATACTGGCCACTGGCATTCTTGTCCACCAGATAGACCCAGCTGCATCAGTGGACTGTCCCTTTTGCCTGGGGGATATAGAAAATGATTTATTCCATGTCTTCCTTGGGTGCCCCTGGCTGCTGCCACTCTTTGCTACCCCTGGTGTCTTGTTTGAGGCACTAGACTTGGACCTCTCAGAGGCTACTTATTTGTTTTCTTTCCCATACCAGGCAGCAAAGCGGGATGTCATCTGCCTGGCCAACTTTCTGCTTGGTCAGGCCGAGATGGCCAACCTCAAAAGCTGCAGAACCAGCTCGCTGGGGCTGCTTCTGATGATGCTATACGACTCTTTCACTTCTTAGTCCAGGACACTGGAATTTGAACATGCAATCCTCCAGCAGACAGTAACTGCCTTGAAGGCACATTGGGCCATTCAGGAGCCCAATGTGGGGTGCTCTGCAGTGTCGAGGACGGCCGTTTAGTCCTCATGCTGTAATACTGCTCGCCCCTTCCCAGGGTACCGTTAGGGGGCTGAGCAGGTTGCTGTTGTACTAGCAGTTTCTGTATTTAAACTGTGAGAGCAGGCCCTGCAGGCCATAGCCCCAGGCTCTATCTGTTGTACCTGGGCCCCTGCATGGGCAGTGTTTTGGTGGGGGGGGGGGGGGGGGGGTTGTTGGATTGCTACTCCCTTTTCCCCTTAATAAACTTTTATAAAAAGTCAGAAAGTCTTTCTTTCTTTCAAATGATTATATTATGAACAAAAAAAAAAAAAACCAACACAAGGAACTTTTAAAGTTTGTAATAATTTAGAATAAAACTGTTTGAAAATCTGGGAAAGTCAGGAGAACATGCAACATATTTTTCCCTTGATAAAATTGTGAAAAGCACAAACGTACTCTTGAGACATATGTGTTTCCTTCTGCTGAGTGACAGCCTTAAGGACAGTACATGTGAAAGAAATTTTTGAGGTAAAAATATTTTTTATTTTAACTGAATGGCACAGAAAGCAGGAATGTATAAAGCATGTGTAACTGACAGTACAGACTTTGTTTTTCATATTATTTTTCTCCTTTGTATCTCCCTTATAAGTACAGGTTTGCTCTCTGATTAACTGTCTCTATTTGGAGTTAAACCAGTCTCAAAAAAGAAAAAAAAGAAAAAAAAAAGAAATGTACAAGGGCACAGGAGCTGAAGGATCATGATCATGATTACAGTGGAAAAGGAGGTCCTTTTATTGACCATTAATTCTGTTTACCCACAGGCCCCTCAGAAATACCTACATAACTGCAATAAGTTCTCAAGAGAGCTGTATATACATCAGGATTATGAAACTGTGAATCAGGATTTTTACCACAGTAATGTCAGTTTTGGGAGTGTCATGCCCTAAGCACAATTACGCTTCCATAAAATATGGCACAGAAAAAAATAACATTGAAGCTATGTGAGGTACATGAAAATGAAAAATAATGCCTATTGAAAGACTCATTGGGGGTGGGCATTATTTCTTTTGATTTCCTTCATCCACCTGCAGTCCATATTCCCATCCTGTCTTCATGGGTTCTAGATATCAAATAAAAGTAGGAGCACCCTACTTATTGGAAGAAAGGGGCAGAACCCACCAAAGACGATCAAATGAGAAAGGAGTCACGAAAGCTAAATGAAGGAGGGTATTACTGACTGTATCAAAGGTAGCCAAGAGGTCAAATACAGATGGAGTATAGGTCTTGGGAGCTAGCCTTCGAGATATTTCTAGAACCTGACTTAGAGCTACCTCAATGAAGTCTGGCAGGGGGGGATAAAGAATGCATGAAGGAGTTTGAGATGAGAAATGCCAGATCATAAGATGATAAAATACAAGAGAACGAAGAAAGGTAGGGGTCTCAATGTCAGTATCAGGGAAGTAACCATGGTAGAAGACAGGGAGGAAGGAAGAGATCATAATGGCGTTCTTAGAATCCATGTCTGTCTGGAAGATATCATTGTTTCAGTTCCACTGGCAATGACTCTAATATTTTTATATCAGACAGGCTGAACTGAAGACTATTTTGCAGAATTGGGGATTAGCCAAGGCATGATATACAGAGAACTCCATTTCACACTTGAACCCAATGAAACTCAATGCAAATGGGTTTGTTTATATCCAGTCCAGCATTTGTCTGCAGAAAAGACGGAGTGCAAAAACTATACATTGAATGATTTGTGTGCAGAGATCTGAAGTTGATTGGAGGATAATTTTAATTTTATGGGAAAACAGTCCCATAATATTCTCAGTCTGTGTAGTTTTATTTGATCACCTCACAGCAGCATGGAATTACTTAGAGAACGAGTGCTGTATAATGCCCCAAAAGACAGTAAATGGCGTTCTTATGACTATACGTATGCATGTAAACAAAGCTACAGAACAGTGATCCCAGAAACTATATTTATAATTTTGAAAAATGTTTCAGATCATGAGTTGGCTGTTCTCCACCACTTAGCCTCAAAGCAAAAAGATAAAAGCAAATGGTTAAGAAAGTAACAGAAAAGGTTTTTGAGGTTGTAACCAAAACCTGGCTACAAAACATCTCAGTGAAGCTCTTTCTGCTGGTGGCATTTATTCTGCTCAGCAGCCACATGATTCACACACCAGTTCATGGTTTTTCTCCCCACCCAGAAATAGAATCAATAGAGAACAGAAACCCACAGTTGCCAGTTTGTACAGTCTTGTGGTTTTTGTTGAGGGCTCCGGGCTTACACAGGTCTACTAGATAATGAAGACAAGCTATTTCAGTTCCTGTGTGTCCATATGCTCCTCTGCTGGGTTCTAGTTATCAAATAAAAGTACAGAAAAATAAGTGGTGGTTGAAACTGCCTAGCTAAAGTTTACTTTAAGAAAACATTGTTTAAAAGCCACCCCTACATTCTCAGCAATAGTCTCTTTGAAATATATTTCATTAATCACTTGTAATTTATGTTAAAAGCCTTTTAACAGAAAGTCAATATGTTTAGGCAGTTATGAAAGCATACCATGCCATAGCATTAGGTGCACAGCAGTAAATATTGTGCACTGAGTCCCTTGTATTTATTACATGAATCTGACTGTTGCTTTGACTAAACTCTCTACTAAGAAAGTCCTTTGCCCTATGGCAAAATTTTCTTCAAACCATGTGACAAGTAATCTGATCTCCCAAAGACACACTGCTCTTCTATGAACAACAGTGTAAGATCTATGTAAGCAGCAGGACATGAAAGTGTAGTACAGATACATGAATCAGAAAGAAAACTTTTGCCTAATATGTCAAGTAATTAAGCTAAAATACAGGTGCAGACTGCAAGAAAAAGGTGGTACAGAGATTAAATGAAAACTTATAGTGTTATAAATCCACAGAGAAAGCAAAAGTTTGGTTTTGCTAAACATGTATAATTATCTGTAGGAAACCTGATAAGCTTACACTCCAGAGTGCTTTAGTGTCCCTCTAAAATGAGTGAGAAAATAAAAGGCTGGGGGTGGGGAAATTTTGTTCTCTATTTTCTATTGGGGAAAAAAGTTATAGTGAAATTTGTTGGACTAGTATCGTAATTGTGCATTGTTTAATCAGTACCTAGCAACATTGGAAAGGATGAGGTATTGTCGCCATCAGCAATCCTTCAATTCAAGGATGATCCCTACCACGGCTCGTTGATGGGCCTAGAGGTGACTTAAGATCTTTGACCCACAGATCTGTCCAAAGAAGTTTCAGGTCTTTTTGAAGAGGGAGAATAGGCTGCAGGCTGCGATTTCTCTCCTTTTCCTTCCTCCACTCTCTCTTCTTTACTTTGAGGGCAAAACACTTTACCTCAAAATGAGTTGCCACTTGGTTGAGGCTGGAGCACCACTGAAGTCGGTCAGCAGTCAGCTTCTCCCAGCTCATGATGTCAGCATTAGGGCTGCGCGAAATGGGCCATATTTGATTCAGATTCGGCTCCAACTGGGGACAGTGATTCGATTCATTGATTTGGATCAC
Organism: Crocodylus siamensis; assembly: GCF_052110815.1. Classification (NCBI taxonomy): domain Eukaryota; kingdom Metazoa; phylum Chordata; order Crocodylia; family Crocodylidae; genus Crocodylus; species Crocodylus siamensis. The sequence continues at coordinate 44,575,458 of NC_143397.1, read as the reverse complement.
TGTCCCAATTCGATTTGTACGAATCCAAATCTGAAGATTCAATGCTGATTCAGAGAATCAGCGATTTGGCCATAGACAAAGCTTTAAATGTTTTTTCTACATACCTCAAGGTACCAGGCATGGCTCGTGAATGCTGAAATGTTGGGGTGGATGGAACATCCCATGGGAGTGCGAGACGGTCCCCTGTGGGCTCAGCAGTGGACCCAGAATTGGACAAGAAGCACTTTCGGTCCACTTTCGGGTCTGCCGGGGAGTGCGTGGGGGACTCTTTTGTCCAGGGGGACCACCCTGCATTGTCTATGCCTGAATCATCAAATCTTTCCAAATCTCTCTAAATCGATTCGGAGGGTTCTGATTTGATTCAGAGAGATTAAAGGGTCTCCTGATTCGATTCAGTTTTGGAGATCATGATTAATAAAGACATGCTGGAGCAAAATTCCCAAAGGAGGCACTTGTGCACAGAATCCTGTGCTGGATCTTCTCATCAGTGTTCACTGTCTGAGGGAGGTGACCGCCAAGATAGAGGAAGTGTTTGATTACCTCCAGGGTCTTTCCCTCCTCTATGGTAATTTGATGAAGGGTGGGAGGGGTGGGGGGGTCACATTTCATGGACTGGAGAAGGCTAATAGAGCACTTGAATCTTCTCAACGTTGAGAGAGAGGGGCATAGTTCAGAAGGCTTCTCCAAAAAGATCCAGTGTGATCTGGAGGTTTTCCTCAGCATGCACAAGGATGGCACAGTCATTTCCTCAGTGTGCACAGTCATTGGCTTTGGCACCTGAACACCTGAAGTTCAAAGAAGGCTGTTTTGAATACTTTGGTCTTAAAGCAAAAAAGACCCAGACTGAAGAGCCCTCCATCCATTTGGTACTCCATGTCAGTTCCAGAAGGAAGGCAGTCCTTTCTAAGAACCAGGATGACTGTCAGCAAAATAGAGAATAGAATTGAGGTGGTGATGCTTCCTTGCTTGACTCCAGTTTGGATGATAAATGGAACTGTCTCATCTCTAAACTGCTACATAGAATGGTTACAGTCATCTGGTCATGGAGGAGCCTCAGGACCTTGATGTACTTTTCAGGACATTAAAATATGGCCAGTATTTTCATGACTGATGGAATCAAAGGCTTTGTATAATCAATGAAGGCCACATACAGGTCCTGATGTTGTTCTTGGCACTTGTCTTGGATCTGGAAGGCAACAAAATCATGTCAGTTGCCCCACAGGACAGTCTAAAACCAAACTGTGATTCTAGCAGGACTTCATCAGCATGAGGCATTGTTCAATGACTGCTGAACGCAAAACACATGAATAACCCCTGGCAGGAGGGCTGAAACCAACCCTCACCCCTCTTTCCAGCTGAGTGCCTTAACCAGAAAACTACAGAGTCCCTGTTGCTTCCTCCCTGGACTCCTAACATGAAAAAAAAAATCAGACTGACTGGTTAAAGTTTGTCAAAATTTCAATCATATTATATATTAAAATGCAAAAGTGAAGCCAATAAGTTCAAATATACATGTAGAGTTGAAATTAAATATCATTTTGATTTTTTCCTAAAAGTTCTGGGATTCTCATTTGGTTAGAATTCTAAGACTAAATTTTTGTTCTGTTTTAAAATGAAAAAATACTAAGTATCAGAATTTCTCATGGAATTGGTATTCCACTTTTCAACTAGCTCTAATAAGTATGGTCACAGCCCTCTAATTTACTCTTGTTTCATAAAAACAGAAAACAAAACAAAAACACTTCATTAAAATGTATGAACCTTCTCAACAGCCTTACGCATCGTTATGGAAGAAACAGTCTTGACCAGTAGATCATAACTATTCCCCCTCGCCCCCACACTCCCGCCCCCCAACTCTCTTTCATTCCAATTGATTTGTAATAGGCTTCACTGGGAGCAGGATCAGAGCTTGCTGATATATACGGTAGCTCACAGGTTCACAGGGAAGTATTTATTTCTTAATCAGGTATCTCTTAGATTAATTGTTTGGGATGATCAAAGGCTCAGCAGGTGGTGTGGATGATTTAGAAACCACAAAATTGGTGTTATCTTTCTGATTGACATCCTATTAGTGTAGCATATATTTCCTGTTTGTCAGGAATGTAAAGTCTGAATATTCTGTAATAATATCTAATAATATTTTGGAAAGGAAAACCATTGGCTGACTATATTTTAACAAGATGAAAATTTTTTTAATTTCCTTCTGTCAGGGATGAAACAGAAGCTGAGCACATGCATCCCAACCTTTCCTGATAGAAAACCTATCAACAAAGCAGCTGCCACTGCCTATTACTGCTCCTATCTTGATCCATAATCTTTCTCACAGAGTTTTCCCTTTAAAATATCAATTTAATATCAAAAATATCAAAAACAAGCAGAAAAAAGCAAATAAAATAACAGTGAAATATAAGAACAGTATTTGGCAGAACAGGTTTGTTTCTGGTCCTAGGACTTCCTTCCCCTCAAGCACCTCTTGATGGACTTCTTTCCCTAGTTCTGGGCCAAACCCTTTCTTCTGTAAGTATTTAATAGATTTATAGATTCATAGATGTTTGGGTCAGAAGGGACCTCAGTAGGTCATCGAGTCCGACCTCCTGCCCTGGGCAGGAAAGAGCACTGGGATCAGATGTCCCGTCTCCTCTTGAGGACCCCCAGAATAGGGGAGAGCATCACCTCCCTTGGAAGCCCATTCCAGATTATGGCAACCCTTACTGAGAAGAACTTATTTCTAATGTCCAACCTAAATCTGCTTTCCGTCATTTTGTGGCCATTGTACTCTATGGGGTGCCCTAGTAAATAGAGCATCTCCAATTCCCTGCTGTCCTCCCCTGATGAATTTATAGACAGCCACAAGATCAGCAGCCACCTGATCATGCAAAGGCTGAAGAGATCTAGGTCCCTCAGACTCTCCCCATAGGGCCTTGCCTGCAGGCCTCTGACCATATGAGTGGCCCTCCTCTGAACCCTCTCAAGATTCTCCGCATCCCTCTTGAAGTGCGGCACCCAAAACTGGACTCATACTCCAACTGTGGCCTGACAAGTGCTGCATAGAAGGGAAGCATCACCTCCCTGGACCTGTTCATCATGCATCTGCTAATGCATGATAAAGTGTAGTTAGCCTTGTTGATCACTTTGTCACACTGATGACTCATGTTCATCTCGGAGTCAACTATTACTCTATGATGTTTTCTGGTGCTGTACTGCTGAGGTCATCCCCCAGCCTCCAAGTGTGCTGGTAGTTCTTTTTGCCGAGGTGCAGCACTTTGTACTTGTCTTTATTGAACTGTATCCTATTTTGTTCTGTTCATTTTTCCAGCCTGTCCAGATCCACCTGGATCCGTTCCCTACCCTCTGCTGTGTTAACTTTGCCCCATAATTTGGTATCATCTGCAGTTTGGGATGCAGCAAAATAAAACACCTCTGAGGTGTTTTGGTTTGTTACCTTACAGCCGTGGAAGGAAGCAGCAGGCCTCAGGCAGCTCAGGGGCTGTGCAGGCAGCCTATGCAGGTAAGCTCCACTGAAGGAAAAAAATAAAAAGTGGTGAGCCTTCCCTGATCTTTTTTTTTTTCCTTCCTGGAACCTGCCTGCCTACCTGAGCTGCATGGGGGCCCAGTGCTTCCCTCCACAGCTGCGGTGGCCCCCGCGACCTCCAGAGCCGGGTGCATGTGGGCGGGTGCCGCTTGAAAGGCACCATCACTGCCATGGAGGGAAACACCACTTCCCCACTCCAGCTCAGGGACCGCTCAGCCCACCAGCAGCTCACCCTTCCCCTCCCACCACTGGAGAGGCAGGTGAAAGATCAGGCCTGACCCTTGTGTACATGCCACGATTTAAAAAATCCACTGCTTCAATTTAAGGCAAAGTAAAGCCCCGTGGTATGTACAAATGGCCTTAGGTTCTTAATCTTATTATAGCAGTACTTTACTCCAAACTAATTGATAGAAGTAGGAATATTTTCCCTTTCTTTCTTCCTTCTTCCTATCTTGGGGAACAACAAAATGTATTTGAGTGATGGACTGGGACAGAAATAAATAAAGAAATAGAGAGTGAAAGAGGGTGATTGTATAGTTTCAATAACAGAACTGGAGAAATGAAAATTACAAAAAATTACTAAAATGATGCTCTTCACCCTCTTCTGTTTTCAACAAGTTATGACTTTGGGGAGAGGCATAACTTAATTACAGCTTTAGCCTTTTCTCCTTAGTTCACATTTCTCCCCAGACATGGAAACATTTTTCCAGCAACCACCAGAAACATTTCTTCAAAGGTTCCAGTCAGGCATACCTTAAAAACAAAAATGAAACCCCACAAAACCTGTGCTTAGTCTAGCCCAACTAGAATGAGATACGTACCTTTTCTCTGAAAAACAGAGGTCACTCTAAGTCTGTGGTTCTTAACTGGGGTACCATTACCCTTTTAGGGATGCTGTGGTATGGGCTCCACTGCAGCCAGGTTCAGGTTCAGCATGCACCTTTTGCACAGCTAAACCTGGAAGGGTTGCAGCATGAGTACATGCTTCTTCTGCATTAGGGTTATCTGATAAGCCTAAAGAAGGTAGGAGTGCCCACTCTTGCCCACCCTTCCTAGACCAGCCCTCCCATGGGCCTCCCAGAAAGAGGTTGAGAGGACATTTCCACATGCTATGTGCCCCTCTGTGTTTCCAAGAGACACTATGTAGGGTCAGACCAGGAAGGGCTGTGGCAAGATTGGGCACTACTGCCTATTTCTTTTCAGAGAACCCTAATGCCCCATTTTTGCTGTGTACCACATGCATAGGACACTTCCACCTTGTGGCCACTGTGGCAGAAGCACCCTTGTTGAGAACCCTTGCGTTAAGGTGGAGTAGTACAATAGTCATTCCCAAAAAAGTAATGGAGGGGCACCCTAAGTCTAAAAAGGTTGAGAACTACTGCTCTAATGTGATGGTAAAACACATACAGTGGCAAAACCTTTTCCAGTTGGCAGAATCGATCCATAGAGTGGGGATCCAGTCTGCTTCACAGAAGATACATTCCTAGGATCAGTGACTGCTTACATGAATGAGTTCCACAAGGAAGGAGGGTAATAAATCCTGTGCAATGGCAGGCTCCTCCATCCTGCCCTTGCTTCTTGCTCTCTCTTTTCATATCAAACCCTCATGCACTATACCATGTTCACACAGTGCAGGGAGTGTATTCACCATTCCTAAGTTATCCTTTTAAGCCTTTGTTCAGGAATACTGTGTTACTATGATTAGATTTGTCTACAGACTTGTGAGAGATCAGAAGGCATTCGTAGTGTTCAGGAGGTTTATTACTTTACAGCAAGTGTATTAAAGATATGACCTGTAGGCTGGATCCAACCTATGGAGCCCTAAGACATGGCCCAAGGTTCGTGGACTGACCCCATGCACTGTAAACATTCCAGGGGGCCAGTCCAGGGCATGTGCTACATGAGGTGCCCACATCAGACTGGCCTTGTGTGCTGGTTCCAGGTGTGGTCCAGGTTGGACTCCCAGACCTGTTACATGCACTAGAGCCAGCACTCAGGGCTGGTTCAGTACAGGCACCTCATGCAGTATGTACCACATACTGGCTCTGTGAGTGAACCCTGGACTGGGGCCCTCCCGTGCTGCATGCCACTGTCTAATAGGACTGGGTTCCCATTGACTAGGATCCCAATGACTGCCATTAAAAGCCATATTAAAGTTCTTAGTATTTGATCAGATCAATTACAGTGGTCCCTTGCTGCCAAAGGATTATGTCACCATGGTTTTGCTATTAGTAACACTTTCACATTTGACTTTTGATACTAAGACTATAATTTACTTTTGAAACCCATCACAGAAATAATGTAATCTTCCCCACCAATTATTAAACACCTACTAAGCAGGATCCCAAATTGATTTCACCTGGAAGCTGGGCTAGATCCAGATTGGTTAACTAGGCACTTAAACAGGATTTAAACATAATCTAGGTACCTACATCACAAAAAGTTAGCCAAAATAATCCTGCTCCAGTAGTTGCCAAACCCTTTATGCACCTATACACACACATTTTTGACCACAAGGCTTTCTGTCACCTTAAACTTAGATTTCTGTACATGTGTTGAAGCTTCTTACAGCTAGCAGCTGGAATCTAGCTTTGATCTAAGTTCCAGTGCAATCCCAAATACGAAGGTTGGTGGCACCTGAACTCTCCTTAAGCCTGAGACCCAATTTGGTAGATGTGCAAAACTCTCAACATTAAGCTACATAGTCAAGCTGGTTCTTGCTTGCTGTCTCTCTGGCTCAATGGGTTCTACAGTCTTGGCTGCACAGAGGCCCAGTGACAACAGAAGTGGAAGATCCTCTTTTCCACTCTACCCATCTACTCCATAACTTGGTAGTTAGGGTGCTCTTACTGGGAACACAGATGTGGGTTTGAATCCGCTCAGGATGATGAAGATGTAGAAGTTAGGTCTTCTACTTCTGGGCAAGTGCTCTTAACCACAATGCTTTCAGACATCATCACAGAAACATCTTTAAAAGGTTGCAATCTGATCTGTTCCTTCAAAGAAGGCTCTGGGCTCTGGATCCTGAGTGGACAAAGGGTATGTAATGTGAAGCCCTAATTCAGTGAACTCATATCCTGGGAGTGTAGTGAGAGAAGTTTAGAAACACCTCTATGCTCTGCACTTCCTACTAGGGCAGCACACTAGGAAGAGGTGGTGGGTGGCCAAGGTGCCCATGCAGAACACACAATGCAGCAGGAGGGGCTGGGCTATCTTCTGCATGAGAAAAGCAGGTGCCAGGCTGACCACAATGCAGGTGGCCTTATGGCTCACAGGCGAGTGGGGCTTGGGGTAGCCAGGCTGTCTGTGCTAAAGGGCCAGGGCAAGATGCCTGCACAGCTGGGAGGGAAGCTGGGAGCCAGGCTGCCCACTTAGCATGCATGGCCAGAGGGGTAGTCAAACTGCCCCTACTGTTGATGTAAAGGAGGATGGGCACACTAGGCTGTCCATGCAGTTGGGGAGAGCCCAGGTGGGGGCTGGACATGCAACAAACAGCCCTCAGTCTATGGCCTATGCCTCATAAGGCCTCTGGGACTGCGGCCCACACAGTGTGTTGCCCAGAAGTTAGACAACGCATAAAGAACCTACATGCCTAACTCCGGTCCTTTGACTCATTCTCTTGAGGCCTGACATAATCAGAATGGCCGATCTGGATTTGCACTCTGTTTTAGCCAGATAAGATAAAGATGGAAAGACATGACACTTTCCAAACCTTCTGTTTATAGGTTCTGTTTGTTTTGTGGTAGATTTTTGTTTTAAGTTTTTTTATAAGAGTAAAATAAGATTCCTTCTCTTCCTTTCCTGGTTTCTTCTAATCAAATATGCTTGAGGCATATGTTTACATATACAGTGCAACATCAGTTGCAAAAAGCTCAGCAGTGGTAGCTCAACACCAACTTAGTCATTGCTAAAAAAAAAATAACCAGCCCTGGAGTATGCTAATGCAGGGGTTAGAAACCAACTATTTGTGGTTTTGAGTGTGTTTTATTTAAAGGGTCTGAATTAATTTGTTGTTTGCTGAAAGTGGAATAAGAGAATGCAGAATAACATGTTCATATCAGACACGGCTGCCTAACTGGCAGCCTGCAGGCACATACCTGGTTAACCTGCAGCCCCCAGGCTCGCAGTCTGGGCATCACTCTGTCCATTGCACTTCTGCTTCTGCTGTCACAGTCTGGACTCCCCCTCTCTCCTCCAGCTTCTGCTGCTTGCCTTCATGCAACACAGGGCAGGGAGGGCAGCATGGCAATATGGGCTAGCACAATGAGGAGGTGCTGGCATGATATAACAGTAGGTCTCATAGAGGGGTGTAGCCCATCCAGCTACTCAAGAGTTCAAAGAGCCCAGATATAAAAACTGACTCCAAAGTAAGATTCTCACTCTTGTTCATGCCCCTTTACAACAATTAAAGGAGCAAAAGTGGCATACAAGAACTTGTTCCAGCTGAGGTGTGATTCTTCTGATAAAGGAACCACAGAAACCAGGCAGTCTTCTGAGAAACCCCTTGCAAGCCCTGCTATGAGGGCCAAGCTGAGAATAGGTTTGGGGATGAGAGGCCTTTTGTCTGGCATGAAACTAGCAGCAATTTTGCCATACAGATTCCAAGTAGCAGTGCAGTCATGGTAAATTGGGCAGGACCACAGTCAGGAATTATAGAATCCCTCATAAGCAGGCAGGTCTGAGGATTGCTTAATGCCACTATGTTCTGCATGTGTCCTTAAGCCTCTTAGGATATCTTATCTTAGATCTGACTGGGAGTTAGAAGGAGTGTTCTGGATTTAAATCAAGATCCAAATTTCACATTTTGCTGTGGCTGTAATGGGTCGCAATAAAACACATTTCTAACCATCCAGACATCCGAAGAGGGAGACCTATTTGCTGATTTGCAATAATATTCTTGGGGTGAATAATTAGTGGGAAAATAGGCAAATGCATTACCATTTCTGGGAGCTTTCCAATTATGGGTAAAACTAAAACATTTGTACTCATCATAAAGCTTCTGGGGCATATCAAGAAGCGTAATCATGCATAGCTTTAGTACTTCCTCTCTTACAAATACTACATTTAAACTCCAGCATAAATTATTAAATCTCTTTGTAATGGTTGTGATAAATCTTTTACCAAACCCTTAAGCTATAGCTCCCCATCACAAATGTAACTTTAAGAATAACATCTTTATGCACTGCATAGTGAATTCAGTCACTAAAAATACCTGACCAATAGCTACACAATGTTTGAACTTTCATATTAAAATTTGGTACTGGCTCCTTCTGTGCACATTAAGCAATATTTTTTACACCAGGGTGGTGCCAGAGTGGGTAAGGTATGCTGCAATGTAGCACAAGATTTGAGTTTGAGAATTTCTCGGGACTTATGTTGAAGACTGCTGCAGCTGACACAGCTGCAAATAGATTTCTGGTTATTCAGGCTAGGGAATAAAAAGTAGTAGCATGCAGTGCTAGTCATAGTGCTCCAACTATGCCAGCCAAATGGGCCATACAGGGTCAAGTAGCATCAACTGTTGCTGAAAGGAGGAGTAGTGGAGTTGTGTAAACTCTATGAGGAACATACTGGTCAGCAGCAGTACAGCCACGTGAGCAGTGAGGTAACTGCACCAAGCCTCTTAACATAAGGATGTTAAACCATTAAGTGAGGGTTTCACTTGCTGTCTGTAGCTGCATGTGAACTCTGATTTGCCTTAGAGCATAGGCTGTCTGTTTCTTGGCTTCACCGACATCTCCTTGATGTGACTCTTCAGCAGCAGCCTGCTCAGTTTCATCTCATTGCAAAACTTTTCTGTTGCATCATCCTACTTTAATTCTCATATGATACCTTACTATCATATGTCAGTAGGAAGTGGTGGTATCCTGAACTTCTCACAGGACACTCAGCACCTTGCATGCATTGTAATGAGAACAGATAAGCATTCTGTGATCCTGTTGCCCCTCAAGCAGTATCTGCACCTGGTATGGTCATTGCATGGAAAGGATTCTGTCTTTATTAGACATAAAGAACCAGAATTTTCTGAGTGGTAAAGCCTCAGTTTGATTTCATTGGGAGCACACACTGACTTACAGCTTCTTAACATTGATCTCTTTGACAGGTTTAAGGCATAAATGTGGCTGGCATATGGATTTTGTTCTTTTTGTTTTAATTTTAAGAGGGTGTTTTTTATTAAAATATTTTTGGTTTTGTTTTCATAATGTTTCTCTTGTATGGCAACCTACAGTGCCTCTATGGGAAGGCATTTTATTTGTTAAAAGCAGTATTTATTATTTCAAATATTATTATAAATACTACTTATTAGCAGTATTTATTATTTCAAAAGGCTAAGTTGGATCATTTGTAACCTCAAGTCACAAACATGTTCAAGGATTCTTTTCTAAGATTTAGATTAGGACAAACTTGAGTCAGATTCTAAGAGGTGATAAGTTTCTGTAATAATAATAATAATAATATAATTAGACATCTATACACAAGTAAAAATTAGCCCTAAATGGGTATTGTTGTGAAGTCATGAGATAAGGCTGTAGCTTTTTGTACTAGGCATTCTACAGACATCATAAGGGATAGTTCCTTCCCCCAAAGGTTTGTCTAAATAGACATATTAAAATAGACTAAATAGAGAGAAAGCAGCATATTCTTTATTTCACAGACAGAGAAATAAGGGGGAAAAAGAGAGTAAATGACTTGCTCAAAATCACAAAAGAATATCAGACTGAAGAACTGGGCCTCTCAGCCAGAAGACCATACTACTTCACAAGGTTCAGCCATGTGTTGGTGAACAGTAGGGGGAAGTTAATACTAGGGAGGATGCAGGAAGACTTCTCCTATATGGTTTGGCCTGTGTAGGGGCCCATGCAGGGCCATAAATACTGAGACTGTTCTATATCTACTATTCTGGCCATATCTAAAGAAGGCAGGGAGCACTAAAGAGAATATAGGGACACAGCTTTGCTCTCGCATCCCTCCTCCAGCGGCTGACCCATGGAAGTTAGCAGCAGCTGAACTCTCCCTTCATTCTAGGGCTATGGGGAAGAATAACCTTCCACACACAGAAGTCCTCCCTGGATTCATCTACAGGCAGTGTAAGATCAACCTCAGAGGTGAACTGATAAACTACAGGACTTCTAGGATCTTCGGAAGAAGATCTCAGGGTGTGGCCCAATATTAACTGTTTTCTACAAGTTCTGTTGCCGTGTTGTCTATTTCAGACATCTTTTAAAATACAATGTAAATCCCAACCCCCAGTTCCCTGGCATTTAATACTATAACATAGGGCTTTGCTGTCATTTCTGGCAGTGGTCAAGAAAAGACCACAGAGAGAAAATATCTTCTGTTTTAAAGTAATTTTATAATTACAGTGAATGTATTCACACCACTATATATTTTTTCAGATGTTAACTTCTGAAATGCTAGAGGGCAAGGTGCTCTTTGTTCTCATCTGTTGGTGAGCAGGAGAAAGAATGCCCCCCTAAGATGCTTCATCTACAGAGATGGCCTTAATCTAGTAAATAATAAAATGATGTAGAGGTACAAATAAAGCTTTATTTGCATATGATTTCTACACAAATGTCCTCCAGTTACAGTCATCCTAACTGGATTGAAACAGGATTGGTTGGGTAGTGGGCATGAAGTGGCTCTGTTCAAAGGTCCTGTATGTTACTGGTAGTGTTTTGCTTGGTCATCAGAGGCAGGACCTCAGGGGAATACACTGCAGAGAAGAATCATTGCTAATCATTACTAAAACCAGAAAAGGTAGGAGAGGAACTGACTGAACTGTCAAAAGGTTGTTCACATCCAGCCACTAATAAAAGATGGCATCACCGTTGCTGCATGAGGTGGTGGACAGGGCAGCATTTTCAAGGAACTGGAAACAGGCCTGACCATGTGTACCCAGGGAAGTGAAGGACTGTTGTGCTGATAGAAGTTATGATTTAGAGACACTCCTTAACTGAAGAAGCTCAGGACGCTGAGATGGGACAACAATGGGAGATGGTTCACTAGCAGCTAGTTAGAGACAAAGGGTCTGCAGATGTTTGTCTGCTGCTCCACAATAACGTCTGTTGTTTAGCTTTTCTTCTTCATGCCTGACTGCCATTATTGAACCCAGTGATCGCTGTAGTGGACAGGGCAGCACTCTCAAGGAACTGGAAGGATGCTATCCACTAACATCAACCTTTGAGAGACATTGGTGGATGGAAGAAGGGGGAAGTAAAGGGATGTTTGGCTACTGGACTTTCACACTGGGAAGTGGAGATCTGAGTTAGCAGACTATTGCCAAAGTTTTGTTTTTCATTCAGATAGAAAGATTGTTAATGTGCTTTCCCTAAGTTGATGTGTTCCTTTTCGATTAGTACAGTTTTTCTTGTTTCATACACAGAAGTCATGCTATGTAGAATTATTGCCAAGTAAGGGGCCCAGGGAAAGCAGTTAATGATCCTGGAAATTGTGGGGATTGAGCCAGTGGTATTTGCTAATTGGAAGAGGAACCCCTAGCCATTTGATCCTATCCTTTGTTGCTGATGACAGCATCTGACAGAAGGACTACAGAGGAAAATAAAATCATAGAATTAGAAAGGACCTCAAGGATCATCCATACAGATGAAGGGTTCACTGTTCCTAAATCACCACAGATAGAGGCCTCACCTTTGTATTCCATTCTATCATTTCATGTATATTCAAGAGACAATGTAATCTGGTTTGCATTTTTAACACAGCATAAATAGCAGAGTACTCTTTTTTCATTATTTGTTTTCTTTAAAACTGAACTTAGCCCTAAACTGGAAGAGAGCTCTTCAGAAGACAATGCCCAATTTTAGCTTTTTTAGGTTAGTTTTCATTAAATACAAAATACGTAAGTGTCTGTACAGGCAGAAAAGATTAGTATTCTATTCTTGGGTTGAATGTAATCTGACTGACAAAGAATTAGGTTTTCATAGAATTTGACAGCAGCTTTTTTGTTGACCGATACATAATGTATTTTTTAAGAAGGAATTAGTTTAAATTCTGTTTAAAACAAATGATTGTACAACATTATGCTAGTGAAGTTCAGTTAATAAAAACTAGTATCTTGTAGGGATTTCTTCAGGCACTCTTACTGGCTCTGCTACATAGGAGTACAGTTGTGAAACAATAATGGGTTTCATCAGGGCATTGCTACAGTTTTGTGCTAGAAGTACACTGGTGTGAAACTGGAGCAACAAGGTGATGAACCAAGGCCATTTTAGTTTTCCTTTTATTTGTTTGTACCAAATGTGGGGCCTTGATACTAAGGGGGAGTAGGTGGCTGAGGTTCAGACAGCTAAAATAACTTTTGTTCTCTAATTCAAGGGGGTTATTAATAAAGGAGGTAAAAGTTTCAGAGCAAAAGCTCCATTGACAGATAATGCCCCTGTACAGTTTCAACAACTTGGTTCTTCAAAAGAGAGTTGGGTATCTCACGAGCACATATTTTCTTTTTGGATTACCAGTACTTTGAGATCAGCCTGCATCACCTCATTATGGTGCTTTGGCATCTATAAAAACAGGTAATGAAAGAGTGGTGAAAAGGTGTTAAGAAAAAATTTGGAAACTTAAATAAGTTTCACTTCAAGTTTATGTACATCAATCCTTAATTCATCTGAACCATTTTGCTGATAAATATTTTATACTTTGGGAATATTTCCTTATTTAATCTCTTTTGAGTTGCATACTACAAGGTATCTATGTGCACTATACTCAAAACAAAATACAAGATAAAAAAAAATCTACCAGAAGAGCTAACAAGCACACAGCCAGACAGTCATAAACACCGTGACATAGGACAAATTAATAGCCATTAGAGAATTCATCCCACAACCAACTAATAACAGAAATGAGAAAACAAAAAGTTAGTAGATATAACAACAAGTAGGGAAGGGGTAAAACAGGCCAGCTGAAATAAATGAGACTCATAGCATGAACTGATCAGAGTAACTGAGACATTCCAGTGGATCGCCTCTGGGATAAATTTCTATGATTGAGGAGTCTCAAGCAAGAAGATCTGCCTCAGGGCTAAGTTCTGAATAAACCTAAGGTCTGAGAGCACACCAGCCCCAGATGACTTGAACTGCTTCCTATAGTTCAAAAATGTTATAAAATGAAAACATTTGGAGCCCTTGGCTAGAGAGATCTTCCAGTACTCAAGTGTGGCCTTGGGATTGAAACTCATTCAACCCCTTTTTCTCTACTTCTAAGGGATACTTTTGCTCTGCACTCTAGAGCTCCTGCTTCCACTAAAATCGGGGCAATTCCTATGTGCTAGCCATGTACATATTTTTAATCAAGGGTACAGATTCTTCTACTTTTCTGTTAAATAGTATCTTATTTTATGAATAATCTTTCTTAAATGAGAGAAGTCACTTGCAGAGAAAGGCATTACACATCATGTCTAAGGGTGGCAGAATTGGTTGCAGGTCAATTTCCTTCTTTCAAGTGACCCTACTTTTCCGCTGTGGGATCAGAGCAACACCTATTAGGTGCGTCTACACACAATGTTTACTGAAGAGTTGACTATTAGCTCCATAGTAGAATCTCAGTGTCTACACATGCAGCCCTATTAGGCCACAGTAAACTAATAAATGCTTGTCAACACAAGTACTATCCTGCGGCGGCATTATTTACTCTGCCACAACACATGTGAAGACACTGGTGGGGCTGGCTGAGGCATGAGGGTGCTTCAGTGCTGGGGCTGCCTGCTGGCTAGCCCTGCACTGAAGCACCCTTGTGCTCAGCCAGCACCACTGCAGCACATTAAGCCAGGTCCGGGCAGCCCAGGACTGGCAGGGTGACCCCCCCGGGCTGGGGCTGCTCCAGTATGGCTCAACATGCTGCGATCCCAGGTACATGTATAAATTCAGTGCCCAGAAGCAGTAAACTCCTGCGTGAACTGCTCCAGAATGTATTCAGTCAAATAATAGCACATGTAGACATGGCTATTAACTTCAATAATGGGTAAGGAAAAGGGGTAGGAGCTCTTTTCTCTATCCCTCTACCCTTCCAACACCAGGATCTTTTGATTCGCTCTCTTTTGAACATATTCTAGATTTCTATCTGCTAATCCTAGCCTGTTTATCTATATTTCTTAGCATCTTCACTATTCTTCATTGTTTTGAAAGAGGACCGTTCTCACCTACACATAAATCACTTAGACTGGATTCACAAAGATATTTAGGCACCTAATTCAACAGAAATCAAATGTAATGTAGACCCCGAACTCTCATTGTGGATCTAGGCCTTAATTGCTTCATACATATTTTATCCTGTGTGGTATGCACATTTGATAATTTACCACAGAGTAAAAAGGGGTGGAGCTTTATTGCACATCTACTGGTCTGTGAAAACTGCACACACTCTTAATCTTCATTCTTACCCATGTGAATGTAGACCTCTTTCTTTAAAGTGTAAGTTACTATGAGATAAGGATGTACACATGTGCAGTTACCTTGAGGCAGTTATCACGCAGAAAAACTCTGCCCTTTTTTGACCTGCTATAAAATGCACACATACTCATATCTCCTATATCCTAATTTATTTGCTGGCATGGGCTAGACATCAGCTTTTGTGTGGTTTGTAATATCAATCTAACAGAAAAATAGAAATCATCAGACTGCACAGTACAGCTGACAAGGTGGCACCATTTTTAGCTTAAAATCTTTTACAGTTTGTCTTTATGGCTGAAAAAAGTCAAGATATGCTTCAGTCCTTTCATTCATCAAACAAAGCATCTTTTTAAACTTGATTCTGTCTCATTCTGTTGCAAGTGCAGTATGCAGATAAGAAATTGTGGCCGTTCCCCCCCTTTTCAATGATCCCATCCCTGAGGACTAGGAAGAAGGAAGTCACACACTTAAGAACAGGGATTGCTTTTTCAATACACAACACTGTGTTCACACAGGGATATGAGGTTCAGAGAGGTGGTGACAGGAGGTGAAGCCAAGTCTCTACTCCTCGTGGCATACCAGCCAGAAAGCCTGGACAACTGTAACCCATACAGGAACGTAGCACTGGTCACAATTTAAACCACTGTCCTGTATGTCCATTTAACACCCCCTCCCCTACTCCACCAAGGTGGAATGTCCTGCACCCAGCCACTGCAGGATTCAACTTCAGTGCCATAATCAAGGCATTTTTTTCTCTTACAACTCTATTCTCCTACCCCACTTTTAGCACTGCCCACAGACAGCCCAATCTCTTTGAAATCAAAAAGATTCTTCTACTGTGTTCAATAAGCTTTGTGTCAATTTTAGGTAAGACTCAGTGGGTGCGTCTACACATTGCCATATGGTGATGTTGCTTCTTTTTGGAAGTACTAAAGCACAGCACCGTATGTGTGGTTACCGCGCTGTGCATGCAGCATGTGGTTAAATTTTGCCATTATGTCACTGTAGCGGTGCACCGTACCTGGGGAGCGCGCTGCTAGGGCGATGTGGATGGCGATCACATATGTGATTGTTATGTCGCTGTAGTGTGCTGTACAGTGATGTAGTGTGCTGCTACATCATCATAGGGTGATGTGTAGATGTGCCCAGTATGCATAGCATCAAGTAGAATCAGGCCATGTGTGAAAAGGACGATTTCTCCACTGTATAAAATAACCAGACCATTTTGTCATTGTTCTTATGCATATGGCAAAACAGCAAGGCTTTTAGACTAAAAATAATTACTTCACTTTATACACAGGAATCCTTCCAGTACATTTATTTCCTTTCTTCCTCCCTATTCCCCATTATAGCTATGTTGAATTTTATCTTTTCTTTAAATATCAGTTTGGCTGCTTGTTGACTAAGGTGCACTTAATATCAGAATCAGGCCTTCAGTGAGGAAACCATAGGAAAATGGGGCAGTCTCAGTGGCAGTAATCTATAAGGCCAGAAAGGCAGACAATGAGACAGAGTCAGAGTTCAGTTCTTCTATATTTAGTTCCTAGCAGCCACACTATCTGCAAGCTGCTAGTGAACAGTAGAATGATATCTGTTTCCCCACTTGGTGTAACTTTTTGCATTATTTTAATTTTCAAGAAAATCTGAAGTAGATCACCATGCAAACATTAGAATAACAGCTGTTATTCTGTTGGGCATGAATCCCATTTGCAAATATGATGAAGGAGATCTGGCTTGTGTTAGATGTTGCTTACTTCCAAGAGATGTAAAGACTAAAGAGCACATGAGAAGAAGATACAAACTACTCTGTAACTACCATGTAAACTGGGCTGGTTCATAAAGTTAGGAACAGTATTTGATTCAGGAACATCTTAGTAGCTGCCCTGTAGCAAAGAGCAAAACAGCTGAAGCTCAGGCCAAGGCTCTGCAATCTTTTTTTTCTCCACCCCTGCCCTCATCTAACCACTTTTCAGTGGACGTATAAGGATCCGTCAGAATCTGTTCCATTATAACTAGAATAGACACCTTGCAGAGAAACCAGCCTCCCCTTCCCCCACCTCATATATGTTTACGTGACCATGTCAATATGAATGAGCTCAGAAATAGCTAATAAAGGTAATTACTTTTAAAAGAAACTAGATGACATATGAGGAAGAATTAGATGAATAATTTGAAATTATTTCATGGATTTTTTTAAACATGTCAGTTTAAACCTCTGTTGTCAGGTACTTCACCACTACGTAGTAGTCCCTGTTCTACCTCTAGTTGCCGCTCTTTAGATTGTGAGCATGCCATCCTGTGGCACAGCACATGACCACTGCTGGAAGTCAATCATTCAAATAATATTAATAACAACTGTTATAATAGTTAATGCAGGTGCAGTTGAAGCAAACTGAACAATCCTTATTTCAACTTGCTATGTCAGCTCAGAGCCAACCTGTCTCCACTCTGTCATTGGCAGGGCCTGGAACATCATTAGGCAGGCATTCCCAAACATGCAGAAACTACCTGTTCAAGCTCCTATATACCTACCCCAAAAAATGAAGCTGAGAACATTCCCAAAGATCGCTTGCAAGTATATTGGAGACTAAGATCTCAAGAGTGATCGTAGACAGATTCTCTCAAAGCAGCTCCACTACCACGTTTGTTGGTTTAGCATGTGCAAATGAGTGGGTGGACAAGGCATCCTCCCTCTCAGGACATGCTAGGAATGCAGTGCATGTGTTCCCCATATTTCACCTTACAAGTGTTAACATCAGGGTGTGAGATGAGCAGAGTACATGCATTTTCTTTGGTTATTATTTATTATTTCTATTTCCTAACTAAAGGCAAGAAACACTTAAAAGCCGTGCTTAAGCAAAGAAGGCTGAGCCTGTTGCTGACACCCTGCCTACCAGCCTCTTCTATGTATGCATATAGTACTACTCTCCCATGGTCCACTCCTAGGAGTATCTATCTCAGCATTCCCCTACAACCCCACAGCCCTTCCACATAACCCTGGCTGCCTGCTGCATCTTATCTCTGCCCTGTGCCTTCTCGCCTTTCTGTTGTTTAAGGGGTCTGTTGTGGGCGTTGCTGGAGGCTAAAGATAACAAGTTGTTTTAAGAAAACACTGTTTCTTGCCATTTCTATAGATAAGTCCAATCTCCACTACATTTCTTCATTCATTTCCTTTTCTAAAATCTTTTCTTGGTGAGAATGACTTTTCTGAAAAAATCCCCCACCCTCTCTCCATTTATTGTGACAGCTGTTGTAGATTTAACAGAATGTTTGGATACATTCGAGACCAGATTCTGGTCCCAGAAATGCTCATAGAGCCTCCTAAAATCAATTGAACTGTGCATGAGGCAAAATTTGGCAATGTGGGGGTTTTCAAGGTGACTTAGAGCGGTTCAGATTTTTCATAGTGCCCAGCCAACCATGGCGACAGCATCAGAAAGAAAATCTCTGGCAACTACTTTATTTTCCATCCTGGTTAATAAGCCCTTAGGTTGGTATTAGACTCAAGCTTATACTGGGATCAGGAAAGGATTTTATTTTATCCTGGACATATATTTCTAGTGGTCTTTTTTATTTTCATGAGCAGTTCAGCCTTTATACTACTTTAATCCTTAAACTCTTTCAATGGTGCTGGTGATACCATACCAAATGCAGAGTGATTATGTAATGTGGACAGAAATCCAGTGTGAAATTAGGTTATCAGATCAAATCCATTTCACTTAGGGTCTTGTATAGCCATTTGATATAATGATGCTTGCTAAAATTTGAGGTACTGAAAGCTAGCCAGTGAGATTTAAATAAACATGTGACTTAGTAAATGAAACTGTGGGTATATCATGGTCCATTACAAGACTGTTTTACATAAAAAATAATGATATATATGCAAAATCTAAATTCCATGACAAAGTTTTTGACTCACTGAGTTTTACACAGTTTCCTGTTAAGAAATGCTTCTTTTGTACATGTCAACAGTACCTTCAGTTATTTCTAATCAGTTTTTTTTTACTAGCTGCAAAATGTAGTTTCCCAGTTTTCCCCCTCACATTCTCATTTTTATTAATTTATTAATACTATATTCATCTATGTATGGAAACAATATATAACAAGTTAGACTATCTTTTTAACTTACTGACAGTATTGGACATGTGCTTTTCTGTTGATATGCCCAATCTGACGCACATCATATGGCATACTAATAAATATAATAGTTCACAGACTGGTCTAAATGTTCTTAATATCTGCTTGTTATGGACATTAGAGGGAAAAGCACTGCAAAACTCAGATAAAAAATTCCACAGTACTCCAAAGGCTTCTGTGCTTTTCATTACCACTGCTTTATTTTCTTTCTAAATTTTTTAATGACTTTGGTATTTGTGAAAAGTGCTAGATTGACAATGCTGGTGTCTCTATTCACAGCTGTTGTCAGTCATTTCCACAGTGAAGGAGAAAAGCGTACATTTTGGACATACTAAAGCAGAAGTAGACCCTTCTCCTGTGCATTTTATTCTGATGACAAAAGGGGATTGCACTCTATCAAAATTGTTCTTGTATATGGTCAGCTTTCATAGACAATGTGCCAAATTCTATGTCAGTGAAAACCTACACAGCTTTACTGAAAACAGTGAGGCTCTGTTAATGTACAACTACAGTATTTGGCTGAGGATTTTTTTAGAGCAAGTGCGAATTTTTATTATAGAATAACATAATTTTGCAAATTCATTGATAATTTGGTGAGTCATGCATGAAATCTTCTAAGTGCTGTTAAGTTTTTCCACGTAGCATATATATATATATATATATTTTCCACATACCGTGTGCGTACGTGCATGCATGCGTGTGTGTGCGTATGTATATGTATATGTGTGTATATATATATATTTAAAGCAGACTAGGTTCCAGTGATGAATTTCTCTGACAAAGCAAGCTGGGTTACTTCATCACCATACCCTTGGTTGGATTCTCCCCCTCCACACGCCCCCTCACTTTAATGCTAGTATAAGATGCCAGAATGATATCACTGGAGGGTGGACTCATAGCTAGCTCAAGGAAATAGTAACAAGATACAGCCAGCCATCATTATTATCCTTGGATTATCATATCCTTCCCTGTTGTATGTTTTTTAAAAGAATTTGATGTCTTAGATATCACTAGCCACAATTTTGCCCATGTGCTACCTACTGAGAATAGGTTCCAGACAGAGGCTATCATGAGTTAGACTAAAATCCATCATTGCTGGGAAAAATCAATGAACTGTGCCAATATGGACAAGATGTATAAGAAATCAATAAAATAAAAGATTGCCTATAATATTGAGGAGATCTTGTTTCTGAGACAAGAGCTATGTGCTTGCTTCCTTGAAAAGTAAACATTATTACAACAATAATATCAAGTAAAGTAAGCACATACATGGCTACATATTCACTCTAACACACACAACCATCAGGGCCCAGGCCGCATTGAGAATGCAGCTGGGGAAACAGAAGATACTTTCTCTGCCTCTTTGCCAAAGTTTATACTATTCAGTAGTCTGGCTTAGCCTGAGGCATTGTTGTAGCTGATGATTCTATGGATGAATGAATGTCTTAAATTCTCCATTGCCTTTCTGAGTAAGTTTGCCTACAAGGCTTTAACTTGGATTCATCATATACATATTACGAAAACAGCATGGGACTTGAATGCTCAATTGTAGTTGATCTGATAGAGAAGGATCTTGTACAGGAGAAAAATCTCAGTGCTCTTTCATTTCTCATACATTAGGTTTAAAGTAAGCAGTAGGAAAATGTCAAAGGAAATAAAGAAGGCAAAATAAGGTACTTAAGGCTTAAGATGTTTCTTTTCAAAATGATGCATGGGTGGTACAGTACAAATCCCATTATTTGGCCTGTTTCTGAATGGGATTTGTGTGCACCTCCCATGCACCATTTTTTAAAGATACTTTCAGCCTTAGAACATTCTTTGTTTGTCTTAGTTTTAAAAAATGTAATGTAGTGAGTTACCTATTGAAAACAGAGCTGCAGACACGCTGATATGAAAGAACCTTCCTGTAAGAATACATGGAAAATAATACAAGTGCAAATCATAAAAGAATGCATTCTGGCTTCCTTTCTAAATTGAAGTGGTTGATATTTATGCATAACAAGCCCTTATTTAATTATTGATATCATCATTATTATCTTTATTTATTTGTATAGCTCTAGCAGTAGGCTAGGTGCTTTTACAGACAAATAGGAAGACATGTTACCTAGCCTAAGTAACTTGCTTTTTTTTTCTTCTCCGTTATTCCTTTTCAAATTATTCTATAGTATCAAAATCTGTAGTTACTGTGTGATTAGGTACATCTTTAAACATCACAAACATGGAATTAAGACATCAGTCAGCAAGAAGAAAAAGATGAGCTATGATTGAGGCAGAAAATGTTTGTCTTTTTACAGATAAACACCTTAATAATTATCAGTTAGAAAAAGAACAAAGCATGCAGTTGAGAACTAAGCTCTCATTTTAATGCCTTATTACACATAAGAGGTGTTGTGTAAATTGAATTTAGAAAAATTGTTGGTATTTAGGCAAGATTGTCACTTGCCCTATACGCCCACACAGGAAAGTGGGGCAAGACAAGCTCCCTTCCTATTCTGCATTGGTTAACCATATCATGGTTAGCAGTATGTGGGGGAGAGCAGTATTCATGTAGCCACTACCCCCTTGGGATATGTTGGCTCTGGTCCCCAAAGCAACAGCCAGGAAACCTGAGCCAGCTCAGAGTAGGAAGCAATTTGCCAAGTATATGGCTGGCACAGATTGCTTTCCCTCAGACCAACTAGAGCCTAGAGGAAACCAGGATCCAGATTGTGACTCTGTAAGAGCCATTACGCACTGTCCCTTACTCAAGACTTGTGGCAAAGCTGCAACTTTAGTGACAGTGTGAAATTCACCACAGCTCAGAGTGCTCACAAATAATCTTTTGCACCATGAAAGTGCAGTTCAATCTCCAAAGCAATGTGCAACAAGGAAACATGCTTACTCAATAAATCTAGTATTTGGGTGTATTCGGAATGAAATCTGTGGATTGCATTGACAAAAATAAGCATTTTTACTAAGTTTCATTCTGGCTGAGAGTGATGGAAGAAGGATCTAGATTTTATTCATCCTGCACATCATCATTATTTACGTCGTTTAGGTCCCAGACATTTACACCTGTGCAACATAACTGTACATTACACAGCTGTTACTAGGGACATAATTTGACCCATTCAACATTTATCACTGCTACTGATGTTCCAGGTTCTCAAATGGAGTGTTTTTCAGGGTGGCAGTATGAATTACCAATGCTTTTTCTCCTCTGAGTATATTTGATGTGGTTATTATAGTTATCTATTAGGATAAATCTAAAATGTATGGAAAGTAAAACTATGATCACGCTGGGAAACTTGAGTGATCAGAGCTTTATAGAGTGCAAGGTTGAGGAGGCAAAACGCAATCTGGCCTCTCAGTAGCTCCTATTCCAGTCTGGAAACTCTTGTAGGAGCCCCAACCCATCCATAGCATCAAAGCATGACAGTACACTGCATCAAAGTTAAGGTGCAGTTCTTGGTACCTTTCTTGAAGCAATACAATCTTCCCTATTCCTTGTTAAGGCAATTGTCAGGTGGTATAGAGATCTCTAATAGAGACCTCATGTCGTTCCAGTACAGGTTCCTAAATGTATCCGCATTTCATCCTAAGAAATACCTAAAATTTTGTCTAGCTTATTGGTCCTAGAATGACTTATAAGGACAAATTGTAAGGATGCTTGCTTCTGTAGTAACAAAGGTCTAGATGGCAGCAGAAGTGGTATAGTTATCCACTACCAGTGGCAGAGGCAGAAGTAGATGCAAGAAATTGCCCATGGAGCCTTGTCTTTTATGAGTTCTCTATAAAGCATCCTGCAAAGTTTTGATGGGGATAGCCTGTGCAGTGCCACACAAGCCACTGCTATGTGGGGTTTGCTGTCATTTCTGCCTGCGAGGGTCTGCATGATGACCTGGAGAAAGTTTGTCATGTGTTTAACTGCAAAATGTCATATGTCTGATTACAGTGGCCTCTGAAAACCCAGGCTATAGTCATTCTGAAACCTGAGGATGTGCCACGTCCTCTCTAGACTTTCCACTTACCTATCACTTATCCTCACATAGCTACATTCCATGACATCTATTTGTAGAAGCTGTTGCTGAAATACTTGTCCATTAGTTCATAAAAGTTCTCATGCAATACTCAGTGAAGTCAATGAAAGACTCGCATTGATTTCACTGGGCTTTGGATCAGATTCAAAATAGTCATAGAATCATAGAATATTAGGGCTGGAAGGGAGCTCAGGTGGTCATCTAGTCCAACCCCCTGCTCAAAGCAGAACCATCACCAACTATACCATCTCAGCCACAGCTTATCGCACAGTCTACCTGAGTCTTGGGTGTATATGGATAACAAGGATGCCCATTTCATTTTAATATGACTATTTTAAAAGGCACTATTACTAAGGTATATAGAAATAAAATATTTAAAACTGAGCAATGACAAATGGTATGAATAATACATAGGTTACAAATTACAATATAAATCTAGCATATAGGAATGGTCACTCTATTTACAAGTGTAAGATACACAATACATGCTTTCAAAATAAAAAAGGCAAATATAACATTTCCCTCCAATATCTTATAATTTCATATGATTTTTTATTAGTAAATTAAAAGTAGTAACCATGGATGATTCATTTTTTCTATGTGCAGTGCACATACAGTATTTTCATTAATCCCTACAATTTTGTAGGGGGCCCTGTCATTGCTCCTAGTAATGCATTTGGTTTTTGAATATTACTATTTGGTAACTGCAACTTTCAGGAAAGGTGCATGCCTTTCCCCTCAGTCTCTGATGCAGTATATCAGTTAGTATTAATCATGTAGTTTAGATAGAATGGAGGGAAATAACAAGCACTATTTCTTTAATAGTACTCGTGCCATTATACAAATGCAAACCACATCTCATAGCATTCCATGTGAAATTCCACAGACTTCAGAAGGGAAGTGCAGGATATCTAAATCCTCTAACACAGTGGGTATGTCTACACATGTGCATTTAATGCATATTAGTCCAATCTGAAGTG
This sequence comes from Crocodylus siamensis, assembly GCF_052110815.1. Classification (NCBI taxonomy): domain Eukaryota; kingdom Metazoa; phylum Chordata; order Crocodylia; family Crocodylidae; genus Crocodylus; species Crocodylus siamensis. The sequence goes on along the minus strand of NC_143397.1, from coordinate 44,551,388 downwards.
CATTAAGGGTTCGTTTCTACACAAGTGCACCCTTAATGCACCTTAAAATGGTGATTTAAGGCTATGTGAGCCTAAATTTGATACCTACATAAAGCAAGAATCAAATTTAGGTGCAAATAGTTAAGTCACATTAGCACATGTGTGGATGAACTAATGTGCATTAATGCAGTGTGCATCAGTGGATACATACTGTATTAATGTCGCTAGCGTGTTTGCACATGCGCTAATGTGACTTAGCTATTCGTGCCTAAATTTAATATTCCTTAATGCACATTAGCACATCCATACATAGGCATATGCCTAAATCACCTTAAGCAAAGGTGCATTGAGTTTACATGTGTAGATATTTAAATTAAATATTAAATTAAACATTAAATACACGTGTAGATATGCCCAGTCTGTTGCAGAATGAGAATATAATTTCAGGCTGAAAATATAAAGGTGTATCATGATACACTTGTAGTTCAGGGATGCTCAACCCCCAACTCATTGGCCAGATCTGGCCTGCGGAGCCATGTTATCCAAGGCTCCACACGTGGGGCCAGGCTGACAGTGCAGAGCCTGATCTGGGCATGCAGGGCCTAATCCCAGGAGCCGACCCTGCTAGGGACCTAGTGCACACACTAGCCCTATACCATTCATTTGACGTATGGACCAAAAAGGTTAAGAAACACTACTGTAGTTTGATTAATGCTTCACAGTAGTTTATTCTATTTGTATGTCGTCGTATTTCTATAGATTGACATAATGGACTTATTCATGACATATTTATGTTCCAGTGCTGCTATAGGTATGTATAATAAATTGATACCTACACTACTGAAGCTTGATATAACTCCTACTAAAGATTGTTTTGTGGGGAGGAGGGGGCTTTTATCAGAATCGAACCAGGTATTGTCTGTGAAGTTCAACTAGAATACTTGATGCTCTGGCCTAAATGTCCTTTTTGATTAAGTTAGCAATGGTCACATTCATATAAGTGGCAAAGCTGTGACCAAATACAGCAAGTCATCCTAAACAAATACCAGAGCTCTACATCTCCAAAGACCAAAATTCTTGAGAGAGAAGTTACTGCAAAAGTTTTAAACATTTTATTAGTATAATAAAGGCAATTTATCACTAATTTTGTAGTTTGTCATATGCATAGCACTGTTTGTTGAATTTGTATAGTCTTGCCAAATACTTGTACACATGCCAAATTGTTACAGTTAATTAGATATTTGGCCACATTCACAGGCTTCAGTAGAGTTACTCCTGGGATAAAATTGGCCCTGTGTTCATGAATTGCTTAATGAAAGCTACATATAATGTTTCTTGATTATGTTGTGATTTTTGTTTTATGGACTAAATTCTTCTAATTAAACTGAAATGTTCAAACATACTTGAAAAATGTAACCTTCCCTCAGATCAGAACTAGGGCTCCAGAAGCAAAGGCTGTTTTATTTCTTATTATCTATATTCACTGTATTTCTGTTTTTCAAACCAGATCATGTTTCACTTGAATTTTATTTATTTTTCCTTCTTTTTTTCCTATCTAATTTAAGGTTTCATAAAGAAAAGTGAAATGTTCAGGAAATTTTAGAAGTTAAGTAATTGAAAATGTAATGACTTGATCTAGGTTCATATGAATTAAAGGGAATTTAAAAAAGCAGATACTGTTTCAGCATGGAATGGGTATAAATGTTCACTGAGCAGGCTTTTGGAATGAGGAAAGAAAATGGTAAAGGGCAGGAGAAGAAAAATTAAACGTCTTTGTATAACAATCATTGTTTACTTTAAACGCAAAGGATATTCTTTTGAACTGAATATTGTGTTAAGTGTTAAGCCAAAACCAAAATTATATGAATAGAAAGAAAGTAAAGGTTTTGACTCCCTAATGAATTTTTTGAATTCCTGTGGAAAGTTTGATGGGCTGTCTTTCTTCTTATAAATAAACTATTGTGGTTTTGAGACATGTGTTGAGTCTTGGTTTATTTAATTCAGAATAGCCAGAAAAAAGGACCCAGTGGGCACATATACATGAGATGCTTTACTGAGCATTAGATTAGCATAACCTAATTTAATTAGACTAATCTAATTAGAGTAAACTAATCTAATGCACAGTAAAACATCACCATTTACACATGCATGGGACTTACTGGGTATTTAATTAGTCTAATGCATTATCTGCTAGTACCAACACAAACAGGTGCTGGACAAATGGTACATTAGTCAATGCGCCATAGCGTGTGTGTAGATGCTGACCAGGAGCAATTTCCCAATTAGCCCAGGCAGCAGGGGGCCTGTTGCTACCTGATTATTAAGCCATGTTGGGGGAGCTGTGCCAGCTACAGGGGCAGCTGTCTCCCAGACATCTGGGGATTGGAATGGGTTCTGATCTCCACATGGTCAGGGGACAGCTGCCCCTGCAGCTAGCACAGCTCTCCCTGCCTGGTGGACATTCGGACTGGCTCCCATGTCCCCTGCCAGGCACTGAGCTCCTGCTGGCTGCTGCAGGAGAGCAGAGCAGGGCCTGGATTGGGCTGCTCCTGCCAGGTGAAATTTACTCCTGATAGGGGCACACGTGTTGACATGTCCTGGGAGTGCATTAATGAGCCTGAATTTTCTGCATAAGAAATTCAGATGCATTAATTGTATATGTAGAGACACCCAATAGGTACTACATAATACATTGACAGACAAAGTAAACTGTGGCCAAAATAAGGCACCTTAACTGCTTATGCTATGGCGTGGAGATAAGGCAGTTTACAGATTTCTGTAGGGGTAGATTATATGCACTTGGCAATGTTTCAAATATTGCTTGAAGCTGTTAGGAAACAGTAATGGTCCTGAGTGGACAACATGCTCATAACAGACCTGCTAAGTCCACTGCTTTCCCTGTTTGGATACTGCTCTATGCCTTTTTGAGGTTCTGCTAGGCAATCAACCAATCTTCTCTTCAGTAAGTGGGCACAGAGGATAAAATTGTGGATGGAAATATCTCTATCTCACCTATTTGAAGACCAGAGCAGCTAAGCCAACATGTACTGTGTAGTAAAATGGACATGGAGATGCAAGCAGAAGCCATGGATGAAATGTGGCCCAGAGGCATGTCTCAGAGGCATACTGTCTCCCGGTACCTCTCTTGGGGGCAACAATTTACACATAACTCATTGCTAATGGCTGTGCCTGAAGTCAAAATCAAGTCTCAACATACAGGTACTAAATTTCTAACACCAAGCACAGAGTAGCTAAAAATGGCTTGACATTTTTATATTAAGTGATAATTAAGTAAGGGCTAGTATTAACAGGCACCTGTTCCCCTTACCTTCTCAGGAGATACCGTCATGAAAAACAGAAAAGAAACAATATTAGAAAAAGAACATGGAAATGCAAGTGCTGTTCTTCCTGTCAAGTGTAAACAACAGTTTGTCACTTTAGGGTTGGCCATTTCTTCACTGGTAGAAAAAAATAATGATACTAATAGATAAGGGAATGACACAAATTTTCCTAGTCTGTTATATTCATAATATGTAAACTAATTCTGTTAACATTGTCCAAAGATATAAAAACTTTATCCAAAGATATCAAAATAGTTCAACTTTGGAAACCAGCTAGAATCCCTATATGCTGACCCTCTTCTCCATCTTATTCTTTGTCTGATCTGCAACATAAGGCCATATGTCCTCTCGGTCTTACAGGTTAGCCAGTGCAACCATTTGACACATCCACTGAAGCCTTGACTCATGCAGTTTTGTGCTCTGAGTGAGTGCCTTAAAAAACTGCACTGCACAAGGCAGGTGTGTCCCTTTATTAAACAAGGCGATGACCCGATGGAGCCTTTGGCTGCAGCATTAAGCATTTACTTCCACACACTGAAAAAGGCAGTGCTTGTGCCTTATTTAGTGCACACCTTAGACTGTCACACAGAGCACAGACGTGCTTCTGTGAGACTGCACTTCATCAGACCAGCTTGTCAAGGAGAGGCATCCCAGGGGCAGTAGATTTACAGCTATAGTAATTCTCCCATTCCCTCTTCCTCCTACAGAAATGGGGCCACGGGGGATACTGCAGCTTCAGGACAGCAGCAATGGCTTTAGAGTGGGTCCTTAGCTGCATTACTCCTTAGGGAGAATGATTCTTCCTCCCATTTCCCTGTGGAGCAGAGAAGTGCTGTGTCTGCATGAATAGATTTTCCCCTAAAAGTACCCAGCTTCCCTGTGATTGACAGCAATAGCACATGTACCTTGAAAGCTCTAATGTTGATGATTAAGCCTTAATAAAAGCAAATAAGGTGGTGTCTGTGTGTACCCCAGTCAGCCATGCAGATATCTACCTGGCATCTTGTTAATTAATCTGGGTGTTTATGCTGCAGATCATGATGAACACGTTGCTATAGCAACGCACATTTCTTCCATTTTTTTTGCTGCTAATTACCCTAACATCACCACCAGCTACTAAATCTTTGAATTTCTAATGAACACATGTGGAAAGCAGTTCCTTGATAGATCTGCTTTACTGTATCAGCAGGATAAAGTAATTATAAAATAATGGATATTGATTATTGAGGGTGTATCGAATCCTACCAACCTTTAATCCTAATACATATGTACTCATACATGCAGAGGGTACAACGGAGTGTACCTGTTCATTTTGCCAACGTTGCTCCTAGTTTTGGCTTGAGAGAGACACTCGAAGGATATGCTCTCTCTACCAGATGCTCAGTGCTCTGCTTTCACACACTCCCAAACATTGCCCATTTGGGAGCCTGCATGGTCCTTGCATTCAGTTCTTCTGACTGGAAGTGTTGTCACTACACCCACGAGCTGACTACATTTGTTTAGTTATATAAAGAAAAAGCAACATTTACGCAATGTCCATGGAAAGAGGAACGATACCTTCAACAAACAAACAAAGCAGTTTCAAGCTGCTGAGGCCTGATACAGAGCCCGCTAAAAAGGCAAGTGGTCAAAAAATGCAAATGGCTTTTACAGTTTACACCAGAGACCTTGAAGAGGCTGTGCCAGTATGTCTTTCCCATGCAGTATACCAGTATAGCTTTGAGCTGTATGGGGCAGTTCACAACTGTCAGAGCTACCTGCAGAATTAAGCAGACATCACTACATTGAATTCATTTGCAGTCCAAAATCTAAGCTCTTCTTTGTAACCATGAGGACATTTTGCTTAAATGTACAGTAAAACAGGTTTAGACTGGATATGAGAAAAAACATCACTGTTAGAATAGTGAGGCAGTGGAAAGGACTGCCTAGGGAAACTGGAATCTCCATCATTGGAGGTGTTTAAGAGCAGATTGAACAAGCATTGGTAAGAGAGGATCTAGGAGTAGCTATACTTATACTCTGCTATGGGTATTTCCCATGCTTCTGGGCTTTGCTGGTTGCCTCATGGGGCCAGAAAGGGATTTTTCCCCTCCTGCTGCTATGCGTGTTGGCGATAGGGGAGTTCACCTCTTTCAGAATCATTGGAGGTTGGCTGCAGCCAAGTTTGGGAATTTTAACTGGTGTATGCCAAAGCTCCTGACTTAAACCCAGAGCTTCATGGCTTGAGGGTCTTTCCCCTCTACTCAGGGTCAGACCAAATGCCAGATATGGGATCAGAAAGACGTTTTACCCGATGGTCAGATTGGTACAGACTGTAGGGGTTTGGGCCTTCCTCTGCAGTGGGGAGCATGGCTCTCTTCCCAGGATCTCTCAAGTATATTTTAACAACCCACCCATGGCAGGTTAAGGTATTATGTCTTGTGGTTGTGTTAGGACTGTGTAGTTTTACTAATAGTTTGGACAATGGATTTGTATAGGATGATTTGGGTAAGGATTTTCCTGCCTCTAGCAAAGGGTTGGACTAATTTCCTCCAGAGGTCCCTTCTAGCCCTCCTTGTCTGAGTCTATGGATAGGAACTTTCTTCAAGGAAATTTTAATTTGGATGTAATCATCTAATTACAGGAGCAAGTACTCACCTACAGTGCCTATGTCTATCTGACCCTCTTCAACTTTCTTTTCCACCATAAACTCTGAACTAAAGAAGCTTTACCTTAGACTGCAGCCTTTAACTAAAATATCACCCAGGTCCAAAGATGTAAGAGCCACAGTCTGTGGTGTGGGTGGCAGTGGTGGCAGCTGCAGCAGGTACTGCCGGAGCTGAGCTGACTGGCAGCTGTAGACCCTGAGCCAGAAGCAGCGGTGGTGTGTGACATTTGTGCACTCACCACTTCCTATGATACTGCCTACATCTTCCATAGGTTGCCAATGTCATTTCAGCAAAAGGAGGTAAAATAGGACCTAAAACATTAATAAACTTTACTGTAAGGATCCATCTGCATATGCAGAAATTTAACAACGTTTATGTAAGGAAATCATAAAGGTAGCAAATATTCTTCTCTTTTTCTTTGAATTTGACTTTTAAGCAATAGTTATTTGAAATTTTTCCTTTTAGTTAACAGAATTAACCTGTGGGACAGGCTATAAAAAGTGCTGATAAAAATTCTGGTTATAAACATTTAACTAATTGGAGAAAATCAGGACAGCAAGGTAAAGTGCTGGCAATCAGGAAGCCATAAATACACAAGTGTATCTATCTGTATTTTTAGTGCTTTTTCTTGTCTTTAGGGAAGTGTATGCATCATAATTATATCTACTTTATGTATTATTTCATTCTCTACTTAGGTGTCAGTGTAGCTGTATGCATGCACACAGTAGACCAGATTTTGTTGTTGGTGATGTTTTATGTTGGTGTAAACTGGAGTAAACTGGAATAATTCCATTAAAATCAGTCTAGATCAGAATCTGGAGTGATAATTCTATGAATTAGAAAAGCCTTTTGATTTTTTTAGTATAAATAGTCACTAAGGACAAAATTTTTTTGGAGAAATGTATTTGAGAAAATTGCCTCCTCGCTGAGACCTTGAATGCCAACTTTCAGCAGAGAGTGAAGTTTTAATGTTACATTATAAGCACCTGGAAATACAGGCTTAATATACAAAAGTTAACAAACCCTTCATTAGAGTTGTATTTGCAGCAAGCCAGGTTGTAATATCACAGTGCTTCACATGTATATTATGTCCACCTAATATAATTACTCTCCACCATAATCAATACAATGAATAATACAATGATTAGCCTGCTTTCTAAATTCATTAAGGTAGCAGTAGTAGTGGAAAAGCATTTTTGTTCCAACATTGCTGTGTGGATCCCACAGGCTTGTAGCACTAGAATGATTCATGCCATGGCAATCCTTGACATACAGTGCCTTACAGTGAGCTGATGTAAGACTGATCCTTCTGGATTTTCTGCATATGGAGATGAACCATATTATGGGCGAGATGTCAGAACAGAGAAAAAAGTGGAATTTTTCAATTTGAACAGGATGAGTCAGGGCAAATAAAGTTATAATAGATATGACTTTACTAACTCTATGCTTGTACTCTTCATGAATTTTACTGGGGAAAACAACTTCCATTTTCCTGGGGCAGCCACTTTCAGTGAGTATTCAAAAATAATGGAGGTGGAATTTAAATGAATGTGGATGCTACTAGGTCATCAATAGAGTTTGCACAATAAAATCCAAAACAAACTCAGACCAGATTTGTTAAAAGTCTGCACACACTTCAGTAACCCTGGCTAAATTTTAATCTAAGCTAAATTTAAAACAAACCTTGAGCAAGTTATAGTTTTGGGTAGAAACCATGTCTATTTCTGGTTTTGCATACCTTCTACCATAAACCAAAAACAAGCTGTTCCAGCTGAGTTTTGCTTTGAGTTTCTCGATTCATCTGAAACTCTAAATGAAACTCATGGGTGTGTGAAGCAAAACTAGAAAAAATAGATTCACACAACTTTGGACAGTATCTTCCTCGCATAATTTTGTCATCATAAACAGCACCATGGACTATAATCTCGCTTTGCTTGTGTAGACACACAGGGTGCAGGGAAATGTTCAGGTTGAGTTACTTTGTCCATGGGTCCCTGTGCAGGGGTTACATCTTTTCTGAGCATAAGCAAGATGCTTCATAGCAACACTAGACATCCTAAGGAGGTTATAGGGTGTGCATATAGAAGGAACATAGCAATGATTATATCAGCTTTTGAAACAGCTGGGTGTCCCAAGCAAGATAATGGATGCAGTTTTCAAAATCACATAGCTACTGTTGTTTTTGCATGCAATTTCAAGCTTGCCTGGAGGTACTTCTGAGGTTATATATTTGTAAAAGAATCATTAACACTGACCACAGGGACAGCAACCGTTTCCTGTTCTCTGACCACCTGCCTCCAAAACCTTCAACCTGTCCCTTTTTCCACTTCAGGAAACATTCACCACACTTATCCCTTCCACATTGTATTCCCAGTTTGCTATGGCCCATTTTACAATAGCACCTAGAAAGCTACATACCAGTAACAGTAACCCTTTATGAAAAAAGACACTGTACAAAATATATAGGATGAAATCTTGGCCCTAGTGAAATCAAGGGCAAAATTCCCTTTGACTTCAGTGAAGCCATGTTTCCCACCCACAGGGCACGTCTATATGAGATGCTAACTGTGCAGTAGCCTAATAATACTGTGCAGTAGTGCACCACAGCACACACTAATACACTGCTAATACACTACTGCACAGTATTATTAGGCTACTGTACAGTAGCGTCACTAAAAAAGTGTGTGGCGGTGCTACTGTGCAGTAACTCTGGTTATTGCACATTTATTTAGTGCTTAATTTGACAAGTATTAAATGCACAGGAACCACTGTGCATTAATGAACATGTAGACACAGCCACAGTCATAGTCTAAACAGACAAGAAAGATAAAATACAGGAGAAAACACAGAAATGTGACTTGTCCAAAGCCACATGGCAGACTTGGGTATAGGCTCCAAGCACCCTGACTGCCAGGGCCCTATCCATTTTACCACCCCATCCAGTTTGATATGCTCCCAAGCCCCAAAGCTTTGGGCACCCACAGATAGATGGCACAGTGTATAGCTGCATACCTTATACTCTAGACTATAAGCTGGCTTCCCTTGCCTAGATTTTTAGGACCAGCTCTACCTGGCAGTGTTTTTGCTCTCCTGCGTTTTCAATAGACACAACATCTCTGGGAAGTCAGAGTAGTACAGCGTCCCATTGTACCCCTCTTGTAACATGACTGTGCTGTCTAGATTTACAGTTCAGCCCTATTCAAGGTGTCAAGTGTTTGTACTTGACTATGTTCACATACCAAATACAGCAATTTCATAATAGGGAAAAAGGGAAAACAAAGGCCCATCCTAATCATTTCATTTATAGGTTCAAGTCTTTGTGCTGATTATAATTGAAAAAATATTTTAAACATTTATCCAGGCTTTCAAAAGCATGTATTAGTCATTGGCTTTTATATTCTCATACATGCACTCAATATTTAGGCAATTTACTATTTTTATCTTAATTAAGATAGATCTTTTCAGCCAGCAACAAACTAAGTCATCTGTACTGTCATAGCAGTCATGTCACTGTGGCTCTGAAGTCTGAGTTGTGTCTGCCTCAGTGGGTGGGTTCCTAGCAGAAACATTCACTGTTGTTGTGCTGCTGTCATTTAGAAACAAATATATATAAACCTGCCTAGAAGTGAAAGACTAAAGAAGCTTGCTCTATTTACCATAACAAATATAAGGTTAGAGTGAGACTTTATAGTCCATGGATTTTTCTATCTAGCAGAAAAAGACATGGGAAGATCCACTAGCTGGAAGATCCACTAGCTGGAATCTGACAAATTCAGACTAGAAATAAGACATATAGTTTTAATGGTGATAGTAATTAACCTTTGAAACAGTTACTGAGGGATTTGATGGATTTATCATCACATAAAGTCTTCAAAGATTGGATGAGATTATCATTCTGTCTTTAAAATCCATGAATATATGCGATCTAGTATCAATATTGTGTAATTGTAATCCTCATTTACCACAATCACTAGTGAAAGCTGTTCTAAAGAACTGTTATAGTGGCCTTTCTGTCTCTATGAAATGTTTCAAGATTTCAGTTATAGTTTGGGACAAGATTACTTGATAAAGCAAAAGACAAATCTCAGCTATCAGGCTTTCTGTTGATCAAACAGATTGCATATTGCCTCATACTGTTAGCATATATATGTCATTCATGAAAGCACAACATCAATGATACCTGGCATTTTTTCCCTCTAGAACTGTCCATAGAATACCTCTGATAATTATGATAATGTTTCCATGGGTTCTTGACTCCTATAAGATTAGATGTACTACATATCACATTCATTTGAAAAGTGTTTAATTTTCACCACTGAAAGCAAAGGCCAGTGTATTTAGCAGCACACCTCTGAAGTTTTAGTAAGTCATTTGCATATATAAATATTTTGCTATTTATCCAGACTTTTCAAACTTCCAGGATTGGTAGTATTGGCTCGGAATCTCTCTAATACTGCTCATGACATCTAAACCCTGGGATATCAACTAGAAAGAATGATCTTGTTGTGATATTTTAGTGATTCTTCTCCTGGTCCCTACAAGACCAGAGAGATGTACAAAAATTGAAAGAATAAAAAAAAATAACTTGAATCTTTAGATAGATACTTTAGTCACTTTTTTTTAATGCAGGGCACTTTACTGACCCTTATTTAGGAGTTCTAAAACAGTTTGCAAAAATCTGTAATGAGTTATAGGTTTGCATCCCTGGATTTTATATCACGTACAGTCTTAATTTATTCAGTCTGTAATAAGGAAAACTGGTCTAGTATTCAGGAATAACGGTCCTTGAAATATTGCATTTTGCAATTGCATAAAGCAAAAAATCACACTTGGTTGCTACATGGAATAAATACTGTCTTGAAAAATGCCTAGGGATACATTCTCTTTCATGTAAGTCTGAGCGGGCATGCTATGTAAAGGGGTCCCTCCCCAAAAGGACTTTTCTGTGTGGTAAGATAGAGTCCCCTATTTCTGTATCTTCTGTGCTGTTGCCACCACAGAAGGAACAGATGGCACCTACAAGATCCATCACTTTTTGCTTCAAGCCCACTGCTCTTGCCCCAGTTCCCACTGCCAAAGTATGAAAGCAGCAGATAATTGAACCTACAAATATTTTTACACCTTCACTAACTTCTCCACTATAAGTCCATCCATTTTCATGTGTACTAAGCCTCCCTCAACCACTGGGACAGTATTTGCTCCCAATAAATTCTCATCCTTCATTGCTGGAAAAGATGACAGGCATTATTCACCAGTCATGGATGTATCTCCTATAGTAACAATCTAATATTTATCTTCCTATACTCTAGATAGCAAAGGAGACTGCAGAGAGAGTAAAACAACCCTAAGTTTGTCAGGGCATAAACTGAACAAGTGTATGTTGATGTTATAAAAATACAACTTATAAAATTCAACTATATTTTAAATGGGCAAATCCTAACATTGCCTTCTTGAATTCTACCAGTTAAGTATAGTTCAGCAGTATTTTAATTTTCTATTATATTCATGCTAAGTGATTTTCATGCGCATCAGATTCACTGTGCAGTCTGAAGTACCAGTGTATATAGAAAACTAAAATCCTTCTAGCTGGTTCTCAGAGATAAAGAGACGGAGTTGTTTTTTTAATATTAGAAGTAGATTCATAGTGAAAGTACATGAATAACTAATCCTTAGACACTGTCCATGCTCACTTCATAAAATGTGTGCTTTCTGTATGGTCTTTGCATATGTACATTTATAATGCTGTCTCCTCAACTCATTACAGTCTAAGCAACATTTGATCAAGCACAGGAAATAAGGTGCGTTGACTATTAACAAAGAACCAAACAAGTTCTAGATCATTGCCAACAAAGGCATGCAAACAACTTTATCCAACCAGCAATTGTGACTTTAGAACTGATGTCACTATATGAAATGCCCGTTGTCCAGTTCTGCAAAGCACTGACTAACATCCTCTCCCCCCATCCTGAAAATTAGTGGCAGTGACTAGACTCAGAATTGTATGGGTCATGATACATGACCCAACAAAATCAAAGAATTTTGGATTAGGCTCTTATTGAATCAAAGGGTTATTAGGCCCTTATTGAATCAATTAGCCAGGATTGAATCAATGGGCTCTGAGATTATGAGAGAAACATCTGAGTTTTCTATTCGCGCTGATGTGAGTAGAAGGAAGAGTATATTGCCACATAGTTCTGCTCAAATACATTTTAACTCCTCAGCTAGAGATATATTGACATTGTTCTGTGATCAGAAATGGCAACGGCCTTTTTTTAATAAACCCAAAGGATACCAACATTTTCTGAACTTTTATTACACGAGTTCTATACCTATAATTTTCATATGCTTCCTTAACCAGCAAATGATGTGGTAAAATTGTGGGTAGTGGCAGCATGAAGAACAGAATCGTTTTAATTTGTCCCATCTGGCATATTAACATTAATAAAAGATGTTTAAAAAGAGATGCCTTGAAAGGCTTTCACCTACTGATTTAACAAGATAATAAGGAAAGCTTGCAATCTGCCACTAAATATAACTGGTAAGAATAAGAGTTTAAGATGATGATCACAGAGATTAACCTCCGAAACACTGATATAAAGAAGAAGAAAAAACCCTGCTGATTACAACATATGAATGTTAAAACTGGCAGCTAAACCCTCTTTTATTTTTGGCTAATTGGGTAAGTCCAAGTATAGAGTATAGCCAATTTAACAAATATTATGAACCATCTAGGGACATTCAACCAATCAGGTCAGTGCAAAGACTGAACATTCCTAACCCTATAATTGCACACAATGGGTACCTCATGCTGTGGAATTAACTACTCTTTGATTGTTCCATTAAAATTTAACCAATGAATTGTTCTATTTTGAGGCTACACTAAGGGAGAAGAAAACAATTTTAATTTCACTAAAATAATTATACCATTAGTTATTTTGTTATTTGCATTTCAATATTTAAATGCCCTAAGTGGTTTATCAAAGATAGCACTACTTAGCCTCTGAGACCTACTGCCCAGACTCATAACGTGTCAAGAAGTAAACAGGGAGTATATGATTAGGTGGCTTTAGCACCCAATTTTGATCTCACATACCTAAATTTAAATGCTGTTAAATAAATGATGTTACTTCGGACTTTTGTGCAGTTTGATATTAAAAAGATATCAAGCCATATCTTTGGTGCTGTTGCAGCCATTTTGCTCTGGTCAAGGAGTAGAAAGGGAGTAGAAAGTCTGCTTACATGGCCTTCTATAGATAGCCCTTGTGCAAAAGAATCACTAGCAGCACAAAATGTAACTGGCCCTATGGCCTCCTCTACATGTTACATGTACTGTGTATTTAACTGGTTAAGAGCACAATTAATTTAAACCAGATACATGTGCAAAGTAACTATGACACCATAAAAAGGTCCAACCAGCTATACAATTAGAGCTAGAAAATGTACAGTAACTTTATAGCTGGTTTCTATCCAGCTTCAATTTGCATGTGTAGCAGAGTCTCTCCCAGCCACAGAAGTGTACCATGTGCAACCAGGACTGGGAGTCCCATAGCTGAAGGGACACACAACCCCTACAGTGCCCCATGGCTCTCAGAGTCCACAGCTGTGGGACTCTTAGTCCTGGCAGCTATGAGGTGCTGCTGGGGCTCTTGGTTTTAGCAGCCATGGGGTACTGCTATGGCTGCAAATCCCATTACCTACAGGGCTTGCAGCTGTGGGAGCTAGCTACTTTTCAGTGCAGGAGGAGCCAGGGATGGTGAAGACACCAAGCTAGCAGGAGTAGTAGATATACTGGAGGGTAGGGTTAAGATTCAGAAAGACCCAGACAAATTAGCGGACTGAACCAAAAGAAATCTCATGAGGTTTAATAAGGACAAGTGCAAAGGCTTGCATTTAGGATGCAGCCTGAGGACTGACTAGCTAAAGAGCATCTCTGCAGAATAGGACCTGGGGGTTACAGTGGACAATAAGCTGAATATGAGCCAGCAGTTTTCCCTTGTTGCTAAGAAGCCTCATGGCACACTGGGCTGCATTAGTAGGAGTGTTGCCAGCAGATTAAAGGAAGTGATTATTTCCCTCTATTCAGTACTGGTGAGGCCGCATCTGGAGTACTGTGTCCACTTTTGGGTCCCCCACTACAAAAAGGATGTGGACTAATTGGAGATAGTCTAGTGGAGGGCAATGAAAATGGTTAGAGAGCTGGAGCATGTAACTTATGAAGAGAAACTGAAGGAACTGGGCTTATTTAGCCTAGAGAACAGAAGACTGAGGCGGGATTTAACAGCAGCCTTCATCTACCTGAAGGGCAGTTCCAGAGAGGATGGAGCTGGACTGTTCTCACTGGTGGCAGATGACAGAACAAGGAGCAATGGGCTCAAATTACAGCACGGGAAGTTTAGTTAGATATTAGGAAAAACTTTTTCACTAGGAGGTTAGTAAAACACTGGAACAGGTTACCCAGAGAGGTTGTGGCATCTCCATCCTTGGAGGTTTTTAAGGCCCAGCTAGACAAAGCCTTGGCTCGAATGTTTTAGTTGGAGATGGTCCTGCTTTGGGCAGGGGGTTGGACTAGATGACTTCCTGAGGTCCCTTCCAACCCTAATTTTCTATGATTCTGTGATCCCCAGCTCCACCTGGACTGGCAGTGAGGCATGATAAAATCTGATGCTGCATCCCACAATCACACCTCCTACCATGCACATGTGGCATGGCAGGAGGCACTTTTGTGTAAATCACACATCAGCTCCCATCACACCTTTACCTGAATGTCTAGAAGGGTCCTAGGTCATATGATCCTGATCTCCATAAACAGATGAGGTATTATGAAGGTAGGTGAAGTTGTAGTCCAAACATGCTGTGCTTTTGCTATACTGGGCTGAAAAAATTGGTCCCTATATTGTCAGCAGCACTCTGTACAAAAGGTTAGAGAAGCCCTGAGTTTTTATTTGATGCTTGCATTCTTCACATAAGCTTTTGACCTCAATAGTATTGTGTAGCAATGAGTACCAAAGGATAACCATGTGTACATAAACATTTCCATTTGTATCACTTGTAAATGTATTACATGTAAGAAAGACCTTGAATTTGTATATATGAGGAGAAAGGCTAAATACCAGTAGTAGTGTATCTTTTATCTTCTCTTTTCTGTTCTTATTTTTTGACCTGTACTAAGGCCCTTTTCCTTCTTACCTTTTCTAAAACAAACCATCCCAGTCTTTTCTATATTTTTTCATATGAACATATAGACGTGTTCATCACCAGCTCTGAACCACTTCTATTTCTGTTCCATTACCTGACTCCTCCTTTCTTTTTTCCTTTTTTGAGACTACCAATCTTATGATTCCAGGTGATGGCATACTGCCAATTTATATAATGGCAGTGCAATATATACAGTGATATTTCCTAATTCCTTTTACAATGCAACCTTCTACTTTTCTTTTTGAACTTGTATCAAATCTTCTCTGGTCTTGAATAATTTTGTGTCATCTACAAATTTCCCCATTTTGATCCATTTCCCCATCCTTATATAGCACACTAGCTCTGATGGAGAAACTTGTTTCACCCTACTTTTGACCTTTCTTAATGTTGAAAATTGGCTGTCTATCCTTCCTCTTTGTTGTCTGTCTGTGAGCCAGTTATTAATCTTTGGCATTACTTAACTTCTCAATGCATGACAACTTAGTTCCTTAACAGACTCAAGTAAGAGGCTTTGTCAAAGGCTATTTGAAGGTCTAAAGAAACGTTTACCCTTCATTCCTAGCTAAGCAGGATACATGTACAGTATGTCTGCCACTTTAAAAGTGACATTTACCCTCTTAGGATAAAAGAGGCCAGCCACATCCCAAAATTCTCTTTGAAAGCATAGAGATCATAGCACAGGTATATTCCTAAATGTTAACAGGGCTAGCACATGCTATATCTGCATTTTATATATTACCAAAACACATTACAATTTTATTTGTAGCTTTAAAAAAACTGAACTATTTTAGTGCACATGAAAGTGAGATTCAGGCTTTCAAGGGACATTATCTGCTTGCCAGTGAACTACCCTGCCCTACACAGTGCCCTTGCTATTCCAATCCTGATTCTTACTTGAATAGATGCTGACTTGTGCCAAATAGTTTTGTTGTTTTGTGATGTGCAGAATGGAAGAGGAGAACTATTTTTGTGTCTTATAAAATCCAATAATGCTGTATCAGGAAGCTATGGATCATATTAGAAAAAAAATCACATGAAAAATATATGAAACCACCTTTAATGTCAAAATATTTTAAATATATAATTTCCATTAGCTGTATAAATAGAACAGTAAGAGAAAAAATGACAATGGCTGTAACATAGTTGTGACAATGAGACAGTGAGAAGTAATAACATGTATCACTGTTTACAAAAATAATAGGTTTTATTTAGCGTATCTATTTTCAACTGGTTAGACAGTATACATATTCCAGTGTGTTTGTATCTCCAAACCAGGGATCAGATAACAGAGTATGACAGATGATGAATTAGGAAACTGGGAAGATAACAAGAGAAAAGTTTATTAAAAGGTTAGAAGATCTTATAGCCAGACTCTGTCTAGACAAATTATACCAATGGATGCATGAAAAGGATGGAAAATTGTTTTAAAATGTGAGATGTAACAGCAATTTTTACATGCTTACTCAGTTCATGAGAAACCTTTGTGGACCAGAACATGGCTGGTATTCTCACTCATTTTTCTTCTAAAGTGCCTAAGAGACACCCTAGAATATGATAGGCTACTTTAGTCCAATACTCATTTTGAGGGCAAATGTAATAATACTTAATGGTGAAAAAACAGAAAAACTGTTTATATCAATGCATCTGATGAATCAAGGATCAGCCTCAACTACTGTGATAGTGAATATGTTTAGAATAATGCTCATGTTAGACAAGCAAATATACCAAATGTCATACAACCAAGTTCTTTGGAAAAATATTTCAGAACATAATCCCTTTCACCAGTTTCCTAGGCTCTCTCTGTCCTTACAGCCATTTGATTTCTGCATTCAGACCTCTCACATGCTGTCTAGAATATCCCTTGAATAGTAATCTAGAATGCTACCTCCTGAATACCCTCATTACATTTCCTTCAATAATAATTGTGAGAGGTGCTGTGTTTTACAATGGGTGCTAGAATACACTTGCATTTGTATCACCTGGATGTCTAAACTAGTTCTTAGCCTGATTAACCATCTTTATAGTATATGTCTCCAAGCCACTAACGTGTATTTGTACTAGTAGTTTCACATAGCTACCACTGGTTGAGCTTGAACATACAGTAACAGAGTTAAGAAATTTAGAGGAGAAAAAGCTAGAATAAACAGGGCCTAACTCTTTCTATTTCATTAACCTTTTCCTTTCTATGGCCTCTTTTCTCTAATATCTTTTCCTCCCTCCATTTGAACTTCTTCCTTATTTCTTATTTTTCATCTTTGCTTGTCTTACTGTGCCCACATTGATCAATCTTGCCAATCTTTCTCCTTATGTCAACATAATACTTTAGTATGACCCATGTTTGCTTACACTAGATTTCCTTGGCAGTGCCAATGAGCTGGAGAAGAAGTGATTCTTTGTACAATCAACATATGGCACTCTTAAACAGCAACAAAAAATTAAAGACAGCATGTTCTTTTGTTATGTATGCACAAGGAGATAATGGTTCATGACTAGGACTCCTATGTACTGCTGTAATAACAAGCATCATAAACAACCCAAATGCCAACATTCAACAAGATTTAAGAAATATTAGTCCATACAATATTCAAACTGGTTCAAAATATATTTATACATGTTCTCCGTTCTACTATATAACTGCCAAAAACCTTGGCACATAACCATTGTAGCTAAAGCATCATGGGCTTTGATTCCTGCAATACCAATTAATACTGCAAACTTTCATAAAGAGCTATCTCAGATAGACATTTAATTAGACATATTTACAATGTGAAAGAAAGAACTGTATACATCTGACTGTTTACTGAATTATAAATCTACAAACAAAATTTACCCAAGCTTTAGCTACTTAGGTGCTTTCATGGCAATTTAGCTTCTAAGTAAGCCACAAGATTTTATTTTATAAAAGGTATGGACATGCATATATAGCTAAATTCTGACACTTTTACCTGTCAAATTCATGTTTCTTCTATAACAGCATTTTTAAAGAAATAAATAATGTATGAATAAGCCATATGGTGTGGGTATGCCCTGGTAAAATAAATATTCATTTAAGTCGCACATTATGGGCTTTTTCCTGGATTCTTTGCTCATTCAAAGCTGCCACTGACATCATTTGAGATTTAGACAGAGAATTCTGAACTTTCCAAGTAATCATGAAATTGTTCAAGTAAGATAAATATATTGTCCAAATCCTTTGCTGATGTAAGTTGACACAGCTCCATTTAAGTCAGAGGAGCAAAACTTATTCAGACCAGTTGAAGATATAGCCCCAAATGTTTCTGTTGCTATACAGCCACTTCACCACTTTAGCTTGACAACAAAGCAAGCAGTGTTCCAGATTTCTTTAGGGGTGGCAATGGAGTATGTTTTCACTCCAGGAACCCAAGCATGATGTGGCATTGCATTAACTAGGAATCTTCATGTGACTGAAAAACAAAGCTTTAAAGGCCACATCTTGTGAAATGCATACCACTTTTATTAAGGTTAACATAAAAGAAGTGCTATTTCCCCCTGCCAAATGTTTTTACAATGTAAGAGCTACTCAGGTTTAATAAGTGACCCTGTATGGTACAGGTGAAATTAAATGTGGAATAATAAACCATTTTGTTGTTGAAGTTGTTTGCTCCGAGCAGGCTAACCTGCAATAAATGTATATCTAATTAACACTTACATGGAAAGAGCCAAGCTTCACCATATTTTGTAATCGGGTGGGGGGGTTCTCTTGGCCTTTGGAGACTGCTGTACTTCCCCTTGTCATTCCTGTTCTGGTCACGCAGCATTATGTTCACAGTTGCAAGAACAAAGACTGTAAAATAACCGCTTACCACGTGCGCACACACAGAGACGCACACACACGTGTGTGTCTATGTGTGTGTGTACAGAGACCCAAGGAAGGTTACACTAATACATGAAAGATCGTCTAAGTCTATCCCAACCATGCAGCTGATCCAATAAAAGATATCATTGATCAAAAGTCTTGCCTCACATATTTCCTTAACCATCATGGCTATAACATCGCATCAACAATACATGCTTATTATAAGCATTTGTTAAGCAACCGTTATTCTGGGTCCAGGTGTTCAAAGGCATTAAGGTGAATAAATGTATTAGAGCATCTGGACCCTACTTCCTAAAATGTACTCCTTTATAGTGGATTTAAACATAAAAAGGAAAAGAAAAGGGGGGGGGGCATGGGAATAGTTTGAGTGACACCATGTCACAGCAGGGATCTCTGAATATTGTGCAAAAGTATTTAAATCCTGCTAACCCTAAATTAATACAATAAAAACACAAAGGAAACAAACAGCAGTGAATATAATAAATTCTTGTTTCCTATGAAATGTGGTAAAAACTGAGTTTTGGTTCAATCTTCAAGTTACTCAGCAAAATATGTTAAAAAATATAAGATGGAAAAGAGTTCCAGAGAACAAATCTTCTTTCACCAAGACTTTGCAAGCATTTCATTTTATTTTAAGATGCTACAAAATAGACTTGATCAATCAACTGTTTTTTTTTCTCCCATAAGGTTCTACTTTAAGACCTCCATATGCTCAATTTTAATAATTTGCTTCCAAAAACCAGGAATGATTCCAAATATGAGTTATGGAAATATTATGCTTCTTATTAAAGAAAGAAATCTAAAGCCCAGGTACCAGATCTTTGAAAGACACTACATTAAATCTATGAAGAAAGATTTTTACCTGAAAAAAACCAAAAACTTTTTTAATCACATTCACAGATTCAGTTAATTTGTTTTCCTGCAATTGGAAACTACTGTAATAAACTTATAATATTACTGTAATAGTCATACGGTAATTTCCTTATGCTACAATGTGGTTCATAATCCAAATATCTAAACTTGTATTTATTACTAGTGTGTAATTTATACAGACATCATTCATGCATATGCTAGAAAACTATTTCCACAATAGCAGAGGAAGATCACTTGAGTATTGTTTGCAAAAGTGCTCAAGTGCTTTGCAGAAAGTATTTACATAGACATAAAATAATAGAAAGACTGTTCTGAATGGTCATGAAGTCCATTTGACTCATTCTGTATTAAAAATAAATCATTCAGCAACAAGTACTGGAAAGAGGTAAACTGGATTGGGGTCATAAGTAACACATCTTTAAAAAAGAGAAACACAAACAGTATTGAACAGAAATGCTTGTAGCAGCTTACCCCTCATAACCCTCTGGAGCTACACGAAGTACAGGTCGTGGATCTGAATATGAAACTTGTCCATTGTAGACCCTTAGCAAACCTGCTATCACTATGAACATAAGTGGTACAACCTGTACTGGTCAATGCCAAATGCTGAGTGGCAGTTAATTAACCTGGCAACCTCAGGAAGCACCAGTGGCTTCAGGCTGATGAGCACCTGAGGGAGGGGAACCTTGAGAAATGCCATCAAAAGATGGATGAGCATAATCACTCAGTGATTTTGCCAATGGGATCCACACAGGGCAGACTGGGCTCTTTAGCCATGGCTGGCAACCAATATAAGAGTGGAGCCCCAAAAGGCAGGAAGATGGAAGACCCACTCTGCACCGGCAACTCCTGCAGCATAGCTGGTTCCAAATATATCAACTCCCACCCTTCCTCTAGACCAAACCAGTGTAGTCGAGAGGGAGACACTGATACATGGGCAAACCAGCCACACCACATGGAGAGAACACTCCGTCCTTGCTGGCAGCATAGACACAACATGGAAGGTGGCAGTTATGGGTCATAAACTCTCACTAGATTGGCATAGAGAAGGCTGCCACAGGTCATCTTCAATGTCAGGAGGAACTATCACATTCCACTGGTCAGCTACTCCCCACCATAATGTTGGGCCATCCCCTGACAGATTGGTCCTGACCCACTACAGTCTTTCCACCTCACTGGGTGCATGGGGCTGGTGAAGAGCTGAAAAGCACACAGAAACCTTGCACCTGGCAAAAATGAGAAACCAAGAAATTTATGGCATGTGTCCTGGCCTGACAGACAATAATGACCTACAGTACATGATCAGCATACGGAAGTCAGTCTTGACTGACCGTGAGCTGTCACTGCAACATTGACATCTATCTGAGATGCCGATTATACCTCCTTTTGGCAAGGTAAAAGCACTGAAGAAAACTGTCTGCACAGCATCGGTTTTGCTGTGAGCAACAAAGTAGTAAAACTTATAGAAATACCCATTGGGTAGTCAGAACGCAACATCTCACTTAGACTTCAGACAACCATCAGCTTTCCGAACATCATCAGCACTTATGCATCAACACTCAACTCCAGCCCTGAGGAGGACAAATTTTATGACACTCTGCACCCAAGTTGTCAAAGGAATACCACCATCTGAATGACTATTCCTCCTCAGAGACTTCAATGCAAGAGTCAGTACAGACAAAAATTCATGGCCAGATTGCCTAGGACAGTTTGGCATCAACAAGATGAATGAAAATGGCCAATGATTTCTTGAATTCTGTGCCCAAAACCAACTGTGCATTACCAATTCATATTTTACTGGAAAAAATTGCCACAAAGTGTGATGGCGACATCTACAACCAGCCACTTGGCACCAACTACACCTTGTTATTGTTAAGAGGAAAGATCTGCCTTCAATGCAGAAGACCCGCACATTCCACAGTGCCAGTTGTGACACCAATCACTCCCTGATCATTAGCAAAGTGAAAATAACAGCCAAGAAATTACATCGAACAAAACCTAGGAGCAAGTCCAAAATCAATACCACTAACACCAAGAACCAGAGGATGTGCCAAGAGTTTATGAAGGCTTTTGAACTCAGCATGTTTGGGAAGTCACTACCAAAGGCAGAGGAAATTTGGGAAAGTTTAAGAACTACAAGCTATGAAACAGCTAAAGCTACATTTGGGGAAAAGAGGCCATCCAACAGGGAGTGGTTTAAAGAAAATGCAGAACTATTACCTCTCATCAACATCAAGAACACAGCCTACCTGGAACACAATAAGAAGTCAACAGAGAGCACCAAAGTGAGACTTCGACAGGCAAAAAATGAGGTACAGATTGCAACCAGACATGGTGCAGACCAGTACTGGATTAAGCTCCGTGATGAGGTACAGACAGCCTCAGACACAGGAAACCTAAAAGTGATGTGCAATGATATGAAGAAAGTTCCTAGGCCCTATTGTCAACAAGGTTGCCCCTCTCAAGTCACACAGCAGCGAAGCCATTACATAAAGAAGGAAGCAGATGTCTTGTTGGATTGAACACTATTCAGTTATACTCACAAGAAAGAAAAAATCATTAGCAAATCAATGGATCAAATACCCACTCCACAGGTCATTCCAGAGTTAGATGTAGAGCCCACTGTACAAGAGTTAAGCAAGGCCATTGCTTCATTACTAAGTGGCAAGGCTCCTGGAAATGATGGCATCCCAGTAGAAATTCTCAAGTGTGGGAAAGAAAACCTACTGCCATATCTTCATCAGCTGCTACTCAAATTCTGGAAAGAGGCTGAGGTACATGCGTGATGCAAACATTGTCGCTCTGTATAAAAATAGAAGAGATAAGAGTGACTGCAACAACTACAGAGGTATCTTGCTACTAAGTATAGTAGGAAAAGCTTTCACAAGGGTAATCTTGGTGTGCTTACAACAGCTGGTGAGTCATGTCTCCCCTGAATCTTAGTGTGGCTTCAGGACTGGAAGATCAACCATAGACATGATATTTTCCTTGTGGCAACTTCAAGAAAAGTGTAGAGAGCAAAACCTACCACTGTACATCACTTTCATGGATTTAACCAAAGCACTTGACAACATCAGCAAAGTAGGCCTATTTGTAGTCCTAGAAAAGATAGGATACCATGTTTATTATAAAAACACATAGTAATCAATTATTGTCTCTGTTAATTGTCTTTTATTAATTTTAATTACACAACATCAATTAATTAATCTTAAATGGTTCAGAATTTTCTTTTCCACTTCTTTCCAGATAATTTCTCTGGACCCAGGTAGGGTAGGTTCAATATATTCATTTTCACTTTGGGTTCTTTGACTTGTTCTTAATATGGATAAAACTTAAAAGGAAGATTTTACTTGCATCTGCTGGGCTCCTGTGTTTTCATGTGTTTCTCTGGTTTTGTTTATACCAAGGAGGATTATTCTGCACTGGTCCGGTCCTGCAGGGAGCAAACCAGGAAAGCCAAGGCTACAACTGAACTCCAACTAGCTTCAAGCATCAAGGACAACAAAAAGTCCTTTTTCAGATATGTGGGGAGCCGGAGGAAAAGCAAGGGCAACGTTGGACCCCTGCTAAACCAGATGGGGCAACTGACAACTGATGCCCAGGAAAAAGCCAACCTATTAAATAGGTACTTTGTGTCAGTCTTTCATCAGTCCCATAGGACGCCCATGCCTGCTATGGGACAGGGAGATCTGGGTGATGGGGATCCCCTACCCTCCATAAATGCTGACCTTGTGAAGGAACACCTTGAGAAGCTGGATACCTTCAAGTCAGCTGGCCCTGACAATCTGCACCCCAGGGTACTCAAGGAGCTGGCGAGCGTCATAGCCCAGCCCCTGGCACAGAACTTTGAAAACTCCTGGCGCTCTGGTGTAGTGCCCGAAGACTGGAAGAAGGCCAATGTGGTGCCGATCTTCAAGAAAGGGAGGAGAGTGGATCCGGCTAACTACAGGCCCATTAGCCTGACTTCTATCCTGGGGAAGATCTTAGAAAAGTTTATTAAGGAGGCCATCCTTGATGGACTGGCCCAGGCTAACATCCTAAGGGATAGTCAGCACGGGTTTGTTGCGGGTAGGTCTTGTTTGACCAATCTCATTTCCTTCTATGACTGGATGACCTATCACCTGGACCAGGGAGAAGAGATTGATGTCATATATCTTGACTTCAAAAAAGCTTTTGATCTGGTATCCCATGATCACCTCTTGGCCAAACTGGCCAGTTGTGGCCTTGGCTCCACCACGATCCGCTGGCTGGGAAACTGGCTCCGTGGTCAGACCCAGAGGGTTGTAATTGATGGCAGTCACTCATCGTGGTGCCCTGTGACCAGTGGGGTCCCTCAAGGCTCTGTCCTTGGACCCATACTGTTCAACATCTTCATTAATGATGTGGACATTGGAGTCAGGAGTGGACTGGCCAAGTTCGCCGATGACACCAAACTTTGGGGCAAAGCATCCACACCAGAAGATAGGCGGGTGATCCAGGCTGACCTGGACAAGATAAGCAAATGGGCAGATGAGAACCTGATGGTGTTTAACACCGAAAAATGCAAGGTTCTCCACCTTGGGAGGAAAAACCTGCAGCATCCTTATAGGCTCGGCAGTGCTACGTTGGATAGCACTACAGAAGAAAGAGACTGGGGGGTCATCATTGACCACAAGATGAACATGAGCCTGCAATGCGATGCTGCGGCTAATAAAGCGACCAAAACGCTGGCTTGCATCCACAGATGCTTCTCAAGCAAATCCCGGGACAGCATTCTCCCCTTGTACTCGGCTGTGGTGAGGCCGCAGCTGGAGTACTGCGTCCAGTTTTGGGCTCCACAATTCAAAAAGGATGTGGAGAAGCTTGAGAGAGTCCACAGGAGAGCCACGTGCATGATCAGAGGTCAGGAAAACAGATCTTACGATGACAGGCTGAGAGCCATGGGGCTCTTTAGCCTGGAAAAGCGCAGGCTCAGGGGTGATCTGGTGGCCACCTATAAGTTTATCAAGGGTGACCACCAGGATTTGGGGGAACGTTTGTTCACCAGAGCGCCCCAAGGGATGACGAGGTCGAATGGTCACAAACTCCTGCAAGACCGTTTCAGGCTGGACATAAGGAAGAATTTCTTTACTGTCCGAGCCCCCAAGGTCTGGAACAGTCTGCCAGCGGAGGTGGTTCAAGCACCTACATTGAACACCTTCAAGAGTAAATTGGATGCTTATCTTGCTGGGATCCTATGACCCCAGCTGACTTCCTGCTCTTTGGGCAGGGGGCTGGACTCGATGATCTCCCGAGGTCCCTTCCAGCCCTGATGTCTATGAAATCTATATTGACAAGTGTTCAAAACAGCATCAATCTATGCTTGTTGAAACTCTTCTTAATCTAGCATCCAGTTGCTATTCAACTCTCCGTTGCTCCAGCCATCATAATTCTTCTCCCCTTCCCTGCTCTGGGCCACCTCACTCCCCTTTCTTTCATCAGGGTCTTTCCCCATCTCCACCCCTTTCTGGGGCCATCCTAACTTTATGGAGCAGTAACTCTGGAAGTTCTCTTTTCCAGTAAGATCTCTTTTCCTTTGCTGGCTGCTGCCTGCTCCTGGGCAGTACTGGGATCATTGTCTTCTTTTCTTCACAGTCATGCATTAAGTTTAAGACTAAAGTTAGAAAAGTGCTTATCAGGGAGCTTCTATTCACTGATGGTGCTGACCTTACAGCCCACAATGACGACCTACTACAAGAACTCATGGATTACCTCTCAAGAGGTGGCTTGCTGGCTCCTACACTGGGGGTCTTTAAGAGGAGGCGTGATGCCTACCTGGCTGGAGTCATTTGAGCCCAGTTCTTCAAAGGGCAAATTTACCAAGTATGACAACTGCACTGGCTAGGCCATCTGAGAAGATTGGAAGATGAACGTATACCCAAGGACATGGTATATGGGGAACTATTGGAGGGAACAAGAACAACAGGACATCCCAAGCTTTGCTACAAAGACACATGCAAGTGAGATATGACAGCATTTGGAATTGATCCTGACCAATGTGAAATCTTGGCAAGCAATCAGAACAAGTGGCATCATTGTCTCCACCAGGGCATCATAGTCCATGACAGGAATTGGCTCCAACAGCTTGAAGAGAAAAGAGTCCATAGAAAACAAGCAGCTCCTGAACCACCCAATCATGATACGTACACTTGCAACCACTGCCATTGATATGCAGATCTTGGACTGGACTATTCAGTCACATGAGACACTGCAAACCATCTATGTTATAGGCTGCAATATCCACTATTTCTCACAGATGAAAGGATGTCAATCAATCAATCAGTCAATCAATCAGCAAAGCTCCAATGGAAAATTGAACAGAGAGAGCTAGCCATGCTAGGCTCAGGGTTAGATTCTTAGTGAATGAGGCAAAGACAGGCTGTATTGGTATGGAACCAGCAGAGGGGAGCGTACCTGGATGAGAAATACGCATCGCAAGAGATCAGGTTTTCTGTGCCATTTCTGACATTTTGTTTTGACAGTCAGGTGCAGGTCACTTTCATGGTTCAGATGAAAATCCAGAGCCTAGGTGCTAACTTTTGTGGGGCTATAAATGCCATTTCTAAATGGCCCAGCAGAAACAAGGAGGAGGGAAGAAAAACAGTTTAATTATATAACCTGAACCAAGCCTCTTTGCCTTGCAGGTATAACTGTGAAGTTTGAAAAGATTTCTTAACGAAATCTGGAGGTAACAGTCATTTTTACTTTCGATCAAATCCAGATGGGCTGGTACAGAGCCTAAATGGGACTCAGGTAAAATGTAGGAACCTACATTTCTAAGTGCTATCCAGACCAACCACACTCTAGTGATGGCTGAACTCCACAGATATCTAAGCTCATTTGTGCTTACAGATGTGAACATTGGCCTTGCAAGTCTTTGGATTTCAAGCAGAAGCCCCCCAGTTTGAGCTGTTAGACACTGAATACTCACAGCAGCTCCAATGCATTCCAGACTGGAGCTGGAGTAGTGCCTAAACTCTATCTGAAGTCCCAGAAAGGCCCAATTATTAGGCATTTCTGAGCCTGTTAACTAGAACATCCTTACATGGAATGGGAAACTATGCCCTTTTCAGCCTGAATGGATTCAAACCCACATCCCACACCTCCCAGGAGAGGGCACTAAGCATCAAGCTGTAAGACAGCCTGAGTGGGGGGCCTACTCCATTCCTCCTATTGTACTAGCGTTATCAGAAATAGAAGATACAAGACTATGTAGCCCTGTAGTGAAGGCACTCTCTGAGAGCCCGGAAACCTGGGTTCTGCTTCAAAGAAGTTGGTACATTTTACACTAGACTGACAGTGGACAAAAGCAGGAATGATCTTTATCTTGATTTTAAAGACAAGATAAGAAGGATTCAGCCAAGTTTAATTTAGTTCATGTTTGTGTCTCCTGGTAGTGACAGGTGAACCTTAAGAAGGAAGCTGTCTGCTTCAGATAAGAACCCAAAGTATCAGGGGTGAATTCTTGAGCTAGAAGTCTCATTATTTTATATGGCCTTTTCCCTAACATTTCTGGTATTTCCTAGTTTCCTTTAGACCAGTAATACTACAGGAGTCTAGAACTACCTTTCCTTCTAGTAATTTTTAATGTCTTCTTCCAGGTCTGAGTAGAAATAATGAGTGTAGAGGTACCTCAACTGAAAAGCGACAAGAAGACAAAGTTGTCCACATTTTTTTCTAAATCCCACCAAAATATATGATTTAGCTGTTGTTCAAATTTTGGATATAAGAACTTTTTAAAATCAGTTTTCCTCTCCTTGTACAGACGTGCCACACTGGTGTGCAGATAAAAACGTAGAGGTTTGTTTAGCTTCATTTGGGCAGTGATAATTCAACAGACTGGGCTGCTATTTGAGCAAATACTTGGCAAAAAAAAAATCTATTTATCTGCTCACTTATTTCACTGATGTATTTGAGACTGCAATACATTAACCAGGAGTAGGTTTGGGGATTTTTTTTTATGTTGCAGTGAATTTTTACTCGCTCAATGAACATAGAAGTTTAAATCAAACAGCACCTCCGAGGTGAAATAACCTGAATAGTTTCCACTTGGTAACTGAGGAGACTGCTGCACTTTTCTTCTGATCCCTGCCAGCTGGTCACAGAATGGCAGCCACTTACTCCTCACTTGAAGAAGGGTGATAGGTAACAGCTACAGTATCAAGTGGCTAGGGGAGGGAGAGAAAAAAAACCCAAATTCATGGGCCAAGTAGATAACTCTGGTGACAATAATGAGAACGGGTAGTATGACACATGATGGAAATACAAAACAACTTTATGGGTAAGCTCTGGCCATTGTTCTTTTCCTCAGTAAGGGCAGCTCCATGAAGTTTCTTTTGCCCTAATGTATTAGAGAGTTTTTTTTAACTGTAATAGCCACATTCAAGATAGAGTAGTGTTATAAGCTTAAAAAGAGACCTGGAGAAGTGTAGGAGCTTGCTGGAGAGAGGGGACTTCACAGTCTCATTCTGCCACTGCAGAGGATCAGTTTATATTAATAGCTTTAGCCTGGCAGAAAGCCCCTTGAGGTACAGTTCAGTCGTTCTCAGACTGTGGTCCATGAATCAGTACTTGCTACTTTGCTCTTCACAAAATGCTGGCTGGTCACTTGATGTTGGATTCTTCTCATTTCTTGCTATTAAATTGCATTGAAAGTCCATTAAAATGACATGGAATAATTTCCTGGTGTTAGTTTGGGTGTAAGCAATTGTAGTTTCTATGTGATGGAAACATCTGCAGGATCAGGAATGGGAGGAGATGTGGTCCATGAGGCAGTATATTAAAATGTGATCTATGCTATAAAATAGACTTTTTGAAGACTGAAAGGCAAAACATGGCAATGGATCTGATTGCTTTGTTAAGCAATCATTGCTTACTAAGGCACTTTGAAGAATATTGACCTTCAAGTGGTTCTTTTTATAACTTTATTGAGCATTTTTATAGCTTTACAGAAAGGAGAGATTTGGAATGAACTAAAGCAAAATTTAGGCCATGGCCAGACGTGCATCTGAATCCTGAAGCATTTCAAATTTGGTATGCTTCAGTACTGTGCAGCTGTGCATCCCCTCACCCACCAGTCATTAAAGCACTTCAAAATGGCCATGAAGGCACTCTGGAAGCAGGGAACTTGAAAGCAGGAGTCCCTGTGTGTCTCAGCCTCCAGTTTCTGGGAGGTTCCTAAGACAGAGAAAAGGAGAGCACTCATTGCCTTGCAGATATCATTCTGAAGCTGAAGAGATTTCTAAGGGAAATGTGGATGTAACAGTCACTAGCACTTTGGATCAGACCCAGATAAAAACAGTCAAAATCAACCCCAGTCTAGTGACAGCTGAGCTCCATAGGCATCTGAGCACTGTGAAATACTGGAGACCACTGAGTCATTCAAAACAAAGCACTTCAAAAAGGTGCTTATTGTGAGGGTCATTTTTGAAGAACTTTGTCCACTTTTTGGCAAAGTATAGACAGTCAAAAAGCCTGAGGCTGACTTCATTCAGTCTTTGCAGGTTAGTCTAAGCTGCACAGATTAAATTGAAACAGAAGTGAACAGACATTTACCTTTGATTCAGGAAATGCCTCATGGAGCTCAGCCTTCCGGCAGGAGGTGGCAGGAGAGCCAGTGGTGGAGCTGCTTGAAGCGCAGCCCTGGCGAGCACAACCCAGTGGTGGGAGGCTCCGCGGCCCCACAGAGCTAAGCCTGGCAGCAGAAGGTGGTGGAGAGCTGCTGGCCGGGGCTGCACTTGGAGCCAGGGCTGCACTTGGTGTGGCTCTGCCACTGGCTCTCTGCCACCTCCCACCACCAGGCTCAGCTCCATGGGGCTGAGGAGCCTCCCGCCACCAAGCTCTGCTGGCCAGGGCTGTGCTCAGAGCCAGGGCTGCTCGCAGAGTGGCTCCACCACTGGCTCTCCTGCTGCCTCCCACCACTGAGCTGAGCTCAGAGTGCAGCCCTGGCTCTCCCTTACCACCCACCACTGAGCTACACTCTGAGCAGCTCTGCTGGCTCCATGGAGCTGAGCCTGGTGGCAAGAGGCAGCAGGGGGTGGGGGAGAGCCACTGGCCAGGGCTGCGCTCCAAGTGCCTCCTCCGCCAGCCTAAGCTCCGTAGGAAAGACCCCAGCACAGCCCCCCAGCCCACAGCCCTCCCATTATAGCTGGGAAGACCTGGGAAAATGATCAGAGAGCTGAGGGAAAGATCAGGGAGATGAGGGAATGTTTAGGGACCTGAATATTCCCCAGCTCCTGGTTCAATTCCCCAGCCCTGTTTGATTCCTCAGCTCTCTGATTACTTCCCCAGCTCTACCCAAGGGGGGTGGGCCCCCAGATCTGCATGCTAGGCTTCAGCCAGCTGCCACTGCAGTTTCAGTGGCAGCCTGCTGAAACCCTGCACACAGAGCAGGGGCTCCTTTAATCCTGGAGGTTTCACTATGGTGAAGATTGGTGGAGAGGCCCTGCTTGCAGTTTGCTCCTGATCAGCAGGGAGGCAAAAACTGCAGTTTTTAAATATGTTACCATTTTTGCCTCCTGTTGCTGATTGGCTATGGGGCCCTGGACAGCTCTGTTTTGCTGCTGACTGGCAGGGAGGTAAAAATGGTGCCATGGTTAAAGCTGCAGTTTTAGCTTCCCTGCTGCTTAAAAGGGAGGAGCAGGGTCCTCCACTAATCAGCAGGGGAGGGTGGGGGCAAGGGGCAAAGTGCACACAGGGGAACATGCAAGATTAAAGGAGCCACCGTGCAGTCTACTTCTGCTGTGAAATCGGTAGGTCCCTAATTGTAGGCTAAACCAGTAAAAGCTTTCCAGCTTAAAAGATTCTGATGATATTGTCTCAAGAGACTAATAACTCTTTTGTTTGAAATTAGTAGTGAAAAAGTATTTGAGAAATGTTTTCTTTTTATCCCATGAAACTGTGTTAAGATTTGGCTCAGAGAGAAATTCACCATTTACCTTCTGTGATTTGCTTTCATCAAAAAAATGTGGGTGGATGTCAAAATAACAACTGAATATGAATATTTTAATATAGGGCTGGGCCCATGCTGCCACCAAAGCAACAATACATGCTCAAGTTGGAAAGTGTGTAGCCATCTGAAGCATATTAGGGGCATATAAGGAGAAAAGGAGAAAGCTGAGCTAGGTTCACCTTCTATCTAGTCAGGTCCTTTCCTACTTCTTAATCAATCCCCTGACTTCGGTGGCAGCCAAACATGGGTCAGGAGCTCCGCACACAGAAAGGGAGAGAGAGAGAAAGCCATGCCATTCAGACAAAGCTGTTTGTATGTGTGCATTATGATCCAGGCTTTAATTACATAATCACGTGCTATTCATTTCCATAGGAGCCCTGCCTCTTTTAGTCCACAAGAGAACAGGATAAAAATTGAACAGGTACCTGACAATCTGGCATTATTTAGCTGTTGAGTTTTTGACTCTCAGTCTAAACAATATTCTGTTTTTTTAGTACAATCAATGTGTAGGCAACCACAGCAGCCAGCAGACATTTTACAATAACTTGTACACTTCAAATAAGGAACCTGGTCTTCTGTGAGCTGGTGCAAGTGGACTGTTCTTTCTGAGGAGTGCTATGAAATCTTTAACTTTCAGTTGGTTAGACACCAGAGCCAAGCAGAAGGGACCTCAGTTTAACATCTCAGCCAAAGCACAGCTTTTCTTGCAGTGCAGCTTTCCTACTGTTACACTGCAATATTAACATTGGACCTGCGCCCAAATCCTGAAGTGGGACTTTAACTTTCAGTTTTCTGGCTGAGATACAAATAAGCAATCCTGGCAAAATACCGTAAATGGACTAAGCAGACACAAATCCTGAAATTATTAACCTATATTGTATCTAAAATAGTCTAAAAATACAAAGAATACATCCACTAATACTGGTAAGAGAAACAGATATTTATAAGAGAGGCAGCCAAGAGAAATACATAGTTTTATCTGTGTATATAATGTTTTTCTCATGCTTCTGTTATTCAGTTTTGTAAACAGCTGTTAGCCAATGGTAATTCAGACTTGAACCTGATAACTTTGCCTCTGTGGCTTTTAAGGCAAAAATTATAGGTTCTAAATTTTGTCTCCTATAAAAATAAAATAAAGTTGAAATCCAATATTTTTTCTACTATATGGGCATGTCTGCACATCACCATGCTTTAATACTTCCTTCTGGAAGTATTAAAGCACGGCACAGTATGGGCTATTACTGTGCTGTGTGCACAGCACATGGGCAGATTTCACCTCTGTGTCACCGTAGCGGTGTGCTATACCTGGGGAGCACAATGCTATGGCAATATAGCTGGAGAGCACCATATGGCGACATAGCATGTTGCTCCATCGCCATAGAGCAACATGTATTGTAAACTTTGGGAAATGTCTTACATAATGCAACCAAGATTACAAGATTAGTTTTATTATCATGAGCTAAAATTTGTTATACAGACATTAGGGTAAGTATTCCCAATTGTGAGCAGGTGGTGCAAACACAAACCCTACTAAGCAATAATGAAATGGGTATACATAGGAGTTTAGGAACCTCCCATGCATCTTTCTGAAAATGACATAAAAATAACTTGCAATTAAGTTCCATTTGATGCTAGATGAAAAATAAGTGTTTTTTGAAAAGCCATTTTTTAAAATATAATTATAATTTGGTTTACATGTGCACACCAGCCACATTTCATGCAGACTCTCTCATACAACTGTGGCTGAAATCTGCCTTTTCAGGTTTCTATATTCCATAGGTATGTATGGTATTTAAACCATGACAGTCCAACTTCTGAGTGGCTGAGGGCTCCACACTGCAAGAGCTGATGCCATCTGTGCTACATCCTGCCTGGACTGCATGCTATGGAGCATGGGTCCCTCCACTGTTACGCTGTGTGATTCCCTGGCTGCTGTGCCACATGGCAAGAGACCCATGCTCTGCTGCCTTGGCACCCCCACACTGCCAAACCTTATTCCCAGGGATGGGGGCCAGAAGGAAAGAGAAGGAGGGATGGAGAGCACAGTGGCAGGAGAGTAACGGGGGGGAAGCAGGACCCAGAGCAGGGACCCAAGGGGCACACAACCTCTTGGGGGCCATCTACAGCCTATGGGTTGCCATTTGAATATATTAATAATGAAAATAAGTGATTGGCCAACTCTGAGCACTTGGTTGTTTAAGGGACTGATCCAGTTAAAAACTTAAGGATGCACTTAACTATGGCTAGGGACAGACATTCAAAAAGCTGGAGCCTGAATTGATATAATCTTTGCAGGTTAATCTAACCGGCATAGATGAACAGATCTGAAAGTGAACCATTTCCTTTGGATTCCAGAAATGCAGGCATGTGCCTGCAGTGGCTCAGGCTAGAAGCCAGGATGTACTAGAGCAGCCCTCCTTTCCCTTCAGGCTGGAGGGAAGCTGAGCTGAGGGGTGGTATGGCCAGGCCCCAGCAGGCTGAGTATGACTGAGGAGGAGTTTAAACCCCCACTCTGGACTGCATGGATCCCATCCAGGGTCTGCCTAGCTTTTCACCCATGCTTGTGGCTCAGCATGGCCTGGAACCAGACCCAGAGACCCCCTCCCAGCCAGTGGGCAATCTCACTGTGCCTTTCCAGTCACTGGGGTCAGGGTTTCACTTGGGGAAGCCTAGGAGCAAAGGCCCGTCTGGGGTGGGGTGGGGGGAGTAGAGGAAAGGGCCCAGAAGCAAAGTTCTGTAAAGGAAAGCTCCTGCCTGGTGGCCCCTTCAAACCACTGGAGAGCAGCACCTGGCCCCCACAGCAGTGAACACAGCGCAGGCTCACCCCCTCAGTCCCAGCACTATTACATGTCCCCAAGGCCACTGGGTGCTGACCTGGGCACACCCTGCTCATTGTTCCCCTACCCAGCAGGGGTGGTAGCACAGCATGGCCCCATCTACCCGGTGCCAGGCATGGAGCACTACTCCTATGGTTTCCCCGCTGCTGCTGCTGCTGCTGTCACCATCAGGGGGTCCTGCTCTGGCTGTACTGGTAAGCACCACCTGCCCTGCTGAACTGCAGTTAGCCACCAGGCAGGTAGACAGTGGAAGGGAAGCTGTAGGGGTAGTGCCCCATGCTTGGTACATGGGAACCATCTGCCAGGCCAGGCCACTGCCTCCATTGTTAACACCCAACCAGGCAGCCCCCAGCTGTGGTCCCCCAGGGGGAGAGGGATGGAGGGGGGAATAAATCCCCTCCCTTTCCCCTTTGCCACAAGGGCTTATGGCAGCCAGCATCTGGCCATGCCCACATCCTGCTTTTGGACCAGCAAGGGGGGAGGAACCCTGATGGGGCAGCAGCACTTGTCATGATGTTTTATGGAGTGCAAGCCTCTTCGTCTTGCGGGGGGGGGGGTGCTGTGCTGCAGCCTGCATGGGGCAAAGAGCACCAGCAGTGCTGGGTGTGAGCAATGGAGGCAGGGCGTGAGAGGTTATGGTCACTGCAAAATTTGGCTTAGCCCCCATAGCCACCCCTTCAAGCCTCACTCCCACCACCCATCCCACACAGGCTGTGGCAGCTCTGCCAGCCCTGCTCCCACCTACAGCACAGCTCTCCCGCACCAAACCAGGAAGAGGTTTGCACTCCTCAGGACACAATCCCTCCTTTGCAGGTCCAGCAGCAGGGCAGGGGTGGGGGCATGGCCAGACACCGGCCAACGTGGCCTCCTGAAATGAAGAGGGCAGGGAAGAGTTTATTCCACACTCCATTCCCTCTCCCCCTGGGGGACCCCAGCTATATTAGTGATGGAGGTGGCAGCCAGGGCTGGCAGACAATAGCTGCGGTCCCTCAGGGGGAAAGCAGATGAAGGAGTGAATAAACCACCTCCCTGTCCCCTTTGCCTCAGGGGGCTATGCTGGTTGGTGTCTGATCATGCCCCCACCCTGCTACAGCAGCAGTGAGGGGAGGGGGGACTCTGACAGGACAGCAGCCTCTGTCATGGTGTCCCTGGGAGTGCAAGCAGGCATTTATGCAGGGGTCTACCTGGCTGGGGGCAAGCAGCAGAGGCAGCAGCCAGGACTGGCAGCACCTGGCTGCAGTCCCCCCATGGGAGAGGGGATGGATGGAAGAATAAACCCCCTCCCTGCCCCCTTCATTTCAGGTGGCCAGGCCAGGCCAGTGTCTGACCATGCCTTTGCCCTTGCCACTGGAGTGGGGAAGGGGTGGGGGGGATGCCTGACAGTGGCTGCTCTGCCCCAGCCAATCAGTTCCCAGCTGGGGTTCCCTGGGAAGAGAGGGGAAGGAGGGAGGAATAACCCTTTCCCTGCCCCATTCACCTTAAGGGGGCCATGCTGGGCCAGCATCTGGCCACGCCCCAGGTGGCAGTGGTGGAGAGGAAGCTGTAGGGACAGCACAATCCTATGTGCATGCTACAAGAACCCCTACAGCTTCCCCATCACTGCTGCTGCTGACTCCCACTGGGCAGCCAACTGTAGTTTGGCAGCATGGGTGGCACCTACAAGAACAGTCTGGGTGGGCCCCCCTAGTGGCAGCAGTGGGGGAAGCCATAGGGGTAGTGTCCTGTGCCTGGCACCTGATACACAGGGCCATGCTGCACTGCTGCCAGGTAGGGCAACAATGAACAAGGCACACCCAGCTCGGTGCCCAGCAGCCTGGGGGACACAGGTAATAGCTGAGAGGGTGAGCCTGCATTGTGTGTACCACTGTGGGGGCTGGGGCCTGCCCAGGCCTCACTCTCTAGCAGGTAGAAGGGGCCACAGAACGGAAACTGCTCCCCCAACTGCATGCTCAGCTTGGCTCTGCTCTAGGCTAGCTCCATGCTGGTTGGACAGGGGATGGAGCAGGGAATTAAGCTCCCCTCTGTCCCCATTCACTTGAGGCTGCTCCAGAGAGGGCCTGGCCATGCCTCCCCCCACTGCCATTTGAGCAGTAAGGGTGGGGGTCTCCTGACAGGGGCTGCTACACCCCAGCCAGGCAGACCCTGGCTAGGGTTGCTCAGAGGAAAGGGGCGGGAGGAAGGAATAAACCTACCAGGTCCCTGCTCTGGCTATAGAACAGAGGGGTGAGGCCAGCCCTGCTCTCTGGAGCAGACAGCACAGACTAGCCCAGGGCTGCAGAGCATGCTGGGATGCTGGGGGACTCTGATTTAACTCAAACCAGGAAGGGGTCTGGGACAGAAGTTCCATAAACTAATTTGACCCAAATCAGTTAAGTCTGTTACTACATTCAGCCAGGCTTATCTTAAACCTGGTTTAAGGCATTATGAAACTGGTTTATGTGCACAGTGTCTGTTGTGTTACAGGTTTAAACCAGTTTCTGATCACTTAAACCAGTTTATGTGTAACTTCTGTCCCTAGCCCATAGGTATATGAGTACCCTTCATTAAAATCATGTGATCAATCACAGTCTTAAAGTTAAGTGTATGCATAAATGCTTTCTTTGCTGGATTAAGGTCCAAGGGTAAGCCTACACTGCACAATGCAGTACCTACCAGAGATATACCAGCTGATTTACCTGGCAAAAAAAGTAAACACTAACCTGGCTATCCTGCTTCTAGGAAGGTATTTCATTTAGACATAGTTTCGGTATTTCTACATAGCACTGTATTGTTCTATATAATTATACCTTCAGTCCAAGACAGGCTCTCCTAACTTTTTTAAAAAGTGGGTTTTTTTGGTTGGGTTTTTTTTTTTTGGTTGGTTTTTTTGTGTGTGTGTGTTGTTTTTTTTTGTTTTTTTGGAAAATGTGCCATAAGCACATTAAAGTAAAATTATGCTTGCTAGAAAATTAACTTTCTTTTTGCTACAAAATCACTCAAACTGCAGCAATTATTTGTAAGCAGCCCATATGGTATGCAGACAGATAACTCCACTTCACTAACGTATACACTTTTGGCATTTTTTAAAACTTATGGGGCAATTCCGACCTGATGTGAGAAGACAGAGTTTTATTCCCTTCAGTGAAGTTAAATTAAGTTTAAATTTTTGTGTCATTGAGTCTTTTATCAATGTATGTACAACTAGCACTGAATGTTTGAGTTATTCCAAATTTATTTTAATGTCTTTATGCACATAAAACATGGTTAATCCAGTATTTTCTTAAGTGTTCTTAACTGGAGAAAATTATTCCAAAGAAAAAAATGCAAAGTGCTTTTTTGAGCTTGCCTGAAATGGATGTACAACATAATTCTTGTTTTTACCTCCTTGAAGTTTAGAAGGCCAAATTCTGAAAATTAACCAAGCAGTATTTTTAAAACTGTGGTACAAATTGAGATCTTTAGAAATAATCTTTTCTAAGCTATAATACAGATTTTGTTCTAATAGGGTAAAATTGAAAAAAAGACTTTTAACAGAATACCATGTAGCTGAGAAAGGGATTGCAGATTGTGAAAGTGTACATTTTCAATATAAAATATTTTTCCTTAAATCCTCTAATAAGTGAGAGTAGTTGATCAAAATTCCATTTTTAATGAAACCTTTAAAGTTTCTTTGCAGCTTTCCAAAGAGATGAGAAGTTTGAAGTCACTTCTGCAGTGTATCATTTGACAGGAAGTCAAGCTATCAGAATGAAGTCTTATAGGTATCAATCTTACACCCATACATGGTGTATGTCCTAGTTACCATACAGATATGAAAGGCCCATTAGGGCTTCTTATCAGCTGTATATTGGTGTAATTAAAGGGTTTGATAGCATTAACCTGAACTGTGAAAGTCTCCAGACAATGCACTCTATCAGTCATCTGACCCTTGAGTTTAAACAGTTATAATAAGTAGACTTTCTCCTTTACTTTCCAAAGGACACACTGAGTTGGCTTATAAGGAAGTAGTGGATTTTTAAACCATTTCATCTGGACTTGATCTTTCCCCTAAAAACAAAATTCTTTTAATCAAATCCTCCACTGCAAAAAATAATTAAGCTTCTTTTGTTCACAAAGGTATTGCAATATTCTGAACAACATTTACAAATAATATCAATGACAATAAACACTGATGACGAGCTATTTTCTCAAGAATTTTAGAAGCTGTAACTTGTTTTCCTTATTGCCCATGTTGTTTCTTGGGCATATATGGGACTTTAGCAACAATGCATGTGTAAAGGTTCTTTTCAACTGCCCACGTAACTAAGATTGTCTCATGTTTTCTCCTCATCTCACCTTTGATTGAATGCAGAGAATCTTTATGTGAGCCAAGAACCCAGGTTAAGTCAGGAACTGAAGGGGTGCCGATCTAAGCAGGCCATACAGGCTACACAGGATCCCCACCAGTGCAATCGGAAGGGGAAACCTCTCATGCTTTAGAATCACCTACACATATGTCCCTATATCTTGCTGACTAGAAAGACATGCCCAGGATGCTCCTGTGTCATGTGCAGTTTACCTTAACAGTTTTTAGTTTTCCTCCCTGTTGCTAGGATAACCTAACAAGAGGTCTGCGTATTATCATTCACAACTCTCATCTTTCTTGATTTTTCCCAAAGACAAAACACTAAGGGCCAATGGGTTGGAAACTATTCTTTTGCTGTTGTAGCTATCCATTTTAGCCAATGAACATGAAGCACAAAAGTGCAGCAAAAGACAGTGCCAGAACCAACAATCTCTTTCCTTGTAGGGCAGTAGCCATCTCAGTGAGCCACACTCTCATTAGCTTCTGTTTTGCTTGGCCTCACATATACCACCTCTTGGTTGCCTAGTAGGCCAGCTTCAACTCCAGGTATGGGGGGCAATGCTAATCCTATATCTTGGTGATAAAAAGTTTGGTGGAAGGTTAGATGCAGATTCAAACTCCCTCTTGGTGAGGAATCTAGAACCTGGGCCTCTCACTCCTTGGGCAAGTGCCATAACTACTAGGCCACCAGGTGAAAGGGCCCTCCTCCTTTTCTAGTATTAAAAAGCTACTAATTATAACTAACATTTTGGGGATATATGCACTTAAAGCTCTACTCAGACACAACAGCATCACCACAGAGCATATGTCGGCATAGTGAAGCCTTCTGAACGTACTCAGAAGGACATGTACCTTCACACAGATGAAAACAGGGCCTAAACTGGGATCTAAAATGCCTTATCTGGCTCCATTTGAGGTCATAGCTCTTAGATGCTTTAAAACTAAATAAGTTGTGGACCTTACTGGATAGATTGCTAGATTCTTATGCACATTGGCCACATCTACAGGAGACACTGACTGCACAGTTGTTACTGCGCAGTCAGTTAGTACTTGCATACACAAATACTAAATGACTGCACAATAACTAGAGTTACTGTGCAGTAGCATCCCTGCATAGCTTTTTTGTGATGCTGACTGCACAGTAGCTCATTACTATTGCACAGTAGCTCATTCGTACTAGTACACAGTAACATTACATCATGCTTTATGCCACGACACTCTTGCGCAGTAGTATCAAGCTACTGCATAGTTAGTGTCTCGTGTAGATGCAGTCACTGAATAGCACATTATTCCATAAGTAGCTGCTCTGAAGTCAGTGGGACAGCTCAATGAGTAAAGAAAGACTCAGTGTAAAAATAGCAACATCTAACCTTAATTTGTTGCAGTGCCCAGGACCCAGGACTGAGTCCTGAATCTGTTCTCAAATCTGTGTCTGGGGATGCAGTTTCTATTGGACAGGCAAAATATAAATAAATATAAAAATAAATAAATCATAGTAACAGCTTGCAAGAACTTTGTGATAAATTTTGGGTATCTGTGGCCACTAAAAGCTGTGAACTGCTCTAATTAAAATGCTCCGCCCTCTCCCCGCCCCCCCCCCCCATGTATGGACAGCCAATGTGAATGTTCCTATTGATTTCAGGGGGCTCTGGCCAGACCTTCTATGTGATGGATATCATGGTATATTTTATTTCAACTGACTTTCATTTGAATTCAATAGAAACCCCAGGTTTGCAGGATCAGGCCCCAAGTGAGTTGATCAAGATTGACATTGTTCATATTCAGAGCTAATACACGAGAGCAATTTTCACTCCCACCACCAACAGTAACGCTGGCCTGGTGGAATTCCTCCTAATATTCAGAGGAAGCTATAAATTGCCACATACATTTTTCTCCATTGATTTATATTTTTTGATGGGCTAACATCAAATCTAATGATACTGTAATTTGTCACGGGTTTTTGTTCACTCTTTGGCTTGGCTGGCTTATATAGAAGCAATAACATTAAGGTCCAGTTCACTCAGTTGGAGGCACAGAATTCATTGTATATATGTTGCAATTATTTAGTTGTAAGAAAAAATATATATTACTAACTGGAAGAAAAAATGCAGCATTATCACTCTATGTCTGCCAGATCTGCTTAGTTTTGCCTCAGCCAAATCTTTCTTCTAGAAAGGAAAAAGGAATTAAAGTCTTATTACCTGAATCATTAAAATTGTCTCATTTTGCTTAATATGCCAGTAAGGAACAGTTTATCAAAGAGTCCATAATCCAGTATGCTGAGATACATGATGGAAAAAATAATTTGACATGTAGCCATGAGATCAAGATAATTTTGAATTTGTTTGGTCAGAACTAGGGAGTGGATTCTTTTATTTCTCTTTGATAAGACAGCCAATGGAATGGCTTGTTTTAGAATGTGATTATGGACTACAGCTTCATTAAGGGCTAAACCACTTTCCAACCCAAAAGGAATCTCAAAATCCAGGAAGTCAAAACATCCATGATATATTCCTTATGTTTCAATGAAATCTGCTGTGAACTTTTTCCTTTCAAAACGTTTCTGGCATTGAATCTTCAAAGGCGTGCAAGTCCTGAAAATGTGAATCTAAATCATTCCCAGTTTAATAACTAGGTAGCCACCACTGGCAGACTACCACTCTGCAATCATCCTTCTCTTAAGTTTAAGATGGTCAAAAAGCAACCACAGTCTATTCTCTTCTTCCAATGGTCACACCCACACACCACTCTCCTATCTAAAACTATGACAGACCCATGAGGTTGCCAACAGCTCTTTTTAAGTTACATAAAACTATGGGTTTTTTGTTATTTTTTGCGCTCTGTACCAGGATAATAGTTGATTGTTCTTGGCCCTTTTTATTCATAGTGTACTGCATTTAGAATTGACCGATTAACCCTATAGATATAAATGCTACAAATGCTAGTGTATGCAAAAGGACCATCAACAATAAACTTGCAGAAGTATTCTCCTCCTTCTCAAACAACTGCAGGCTGAACATCATTCACAAATATTCATCTTTCTATTTTTATATTTATATTAAACACAACTGCAGGCAGGACTGACAGGAAATGTAAAGAAAAATCTGGCAGCAATCATTACAGCCAGATGTAATGTACGCTTTTTCCATATATAGTAATGCAGTTAAAGCATAATTTAACTTTACATTAAACTAAACATCATGTTTAAATTTTTCCCTAATAGAAACCTTACCCTAAATCTGTTACTATTGATCAAGTAGCATAAAACTTTAAAAGAAGAACTTTAATTCAGCTGGAAAGTGATGAAGGAGTGTTTGGTAAACATTATTGTTATCTCAGTAGGCAATAGGCAACTTGAACTTTTTATGAATGAATCATAAATTAACTACGCTAGTGAAACAAACAGCTGTGCCTGGTCTTACAAAATTTGGATGGAACCATTATGTTGTGCTCAGCTGAAATGTAATATTTGTCATGATATGGTAAGTTATCTACACGGAGCATGTGTGGCAAACTTGCCATTGTCACAGTAGCAGTGAAGATGAGTAATTTACCTAAATGAATCAGAATGCGTCTCACTTTGAGACCTATCATAAGGAGATAATATTTTGAATGGAAAGTCTGAACAAAAGTCCAGTGAAATCAATAGACAGACTTACATTCATTGAATTAGAGTTAAGTGAATACAGAGGCATAACAACCAGGGTCTGAGCTGTGGGTGGCAGCGGCAGGGGTTGGCTGGCTGTGGCAGACACTGGCTGCTGTCGTTACACCCTTGTAAATGGACACCAGGGCTGATACTGTAGTTACTCACCACTACTTATCCTGCTAAGTGAGCACATCTACAAGAGATGTTTACTGCAGAGCTGCCTAATTAACTCTGTAGTAAAGTCTCTACATGTACAGCCCTATTAGGCCATAGGAAACTTATTAATCTTTAAGCAGAGTTCTTTAGTATGCATCAACACAGGTGTAGATGCTGACAGGGCTGGCTGGGGCATGAGGGTGCTTCATTGCAGGGGCTCCCTGCCAGCTAGCCCCTCTGTAGCACACTGAGCTTGGGGGAGCAGCCCTAGGCTGGCAGACTGACCCCCTCACCTCCAAACCTGGATATTAATGGAAGGAAGACATTAATGGCAGGATGATTTTCAGCTGCTAAGTAAACAAATTGAAATAGTCATCAGTCTAACATGGACTAACTACATCCAACTTTCACATACAAAACACTATCTTTAATCCCAATTAATTTCAATAAGGCTATATAAAATTCAGCTAAAAGCAGTTGCCTGAATAATAAAACAGGATGCCACATTCTTTTACTGGACTGATATCCATCTGGAGCTGCTCTGACCTGGCTCAACATGCTACAGTCCAGGCGCATGAGTAAACACAGTGCCTGGGAACAATAAACTCTGGCACAATACATTGCTCCATGCTAATAGCATGTGTAGATGCAGCCAGTGAGTACTATAGATATACTGAGGATTTGTGAACACCCAGATTCTAACATTGATATTGCAGGGACATTCATGTAATCATGCTTTGTAGTAAAATAAAGATTTAAGGAGAGCACATTGCAAATGCCATGAATGAGACCATGTGGAAATTCAGTTATCAAACTTGTACATAGGAGCACTCATGTTGGAAGTGCTTGTGCATTTATCCAGGCAAAAGATGGAAACAATGCTAAGTGACTTACCTGCCAAAAGCAGCTACGGTTCAATAGATACAGAGTTCTCTATATGTATCCAAAATTACTTGAATAAAAAAAAGATACTGTTGAATGACTTAAAATAAGAGAGGAAGT
This sequence comes from Crocodylus siamensis, assembly GCF_052110815.1. Lineage (NCBI taxonomy): Eukaryota > Metazoa > Chordata > Crocodylia > Crocodylidae > Crocodylus > Crocodylus siamensis. The sequence continues at coordinate 44,508,577 of NC_143397.1, read as the reverse complement.
CAAAGTAGTTGGAATCTGCTTCTGGATTTCCTGTGAGCAGTAAAAGAAGTCATATCTGTCACATATTTTAGAAATGAATTCTTCAGAGTCCTATCCCTACCACAAAAAAAAATAGATGTGTGTTGAACAATATAAGGTTTAATAGGCACTGCTTGGAACTGCACATTCTTAAAAATAATCATAAATCTTATGACTAGAAAGATTATGGTTTATTGAATATTAGTACCACCCAAATGTGATCACTATGCAGGAAATGAGAATCAAAGTTGCAACCGTGCAAGACAGTAGCAATGTGGATATTAAAGAGGCAAATCAAGCATATTAATTCTGATCAACTGAGTCTCCTTTTCTGTGCTAGCAGTATTTTTTTTTATTTTTGGAGCTTATGAAAACAACAAACTTTCCATGGGTCAGGTCATAGGAAGTGGTGAGCAAACAGCTGAAATATTTATGATGTCACCGATGTTTGTATGTGGTCTGTATGATCTGAGTAATCCTGGAATGAGTCTGAACTGACATGAGCAAAGTTAGTTAAGGCCAACTAGTAACTCTTACAGCTGAGGACTTCAAGAAAGTGGCATATAGTTGAAGATTAAAAAAGACTTCTCCCATACCAGTGCTGGAGTACACAGATTCTTCACTTCAATAGGAAGATTCTTTAGGCCTTTTTCATCAGGAAGTTAACTCCAAAGAATCCTACAGTAATAAACCCAATACCGTTCTTTGCATATGTAAACTTAAACTCAAGCTTTTCAGCAAAGGCAAATGAAATAAGTGAGAAGTTTGACTGCAGAAAGAATGCAGAATAACCTCCAAACGTTTGGCTACTAGCAGCAAAAACCCTATATTTTTTCACAATTTAAAGTAGCAGGTTTAAAAGTAATTTGTTAGAAGATAATAATTTCCAAAGCAACGCTCTAAAAATGAACATTATTTTACAAAGGCCCCTATCAATACTGGCACTAAACATTAAGCTTCACAACAGTCAAGGAAAGGATTAAGTCAAGCAATGAGTGGCCATAGAAAATGAACTGGTCATAGAGTTTTTCCAAGAATAAAACAGGCACAATAGTGTAGCAAATAGGTATCATAATTTGGATCTAGTCCAGAGTACTTTTACATATAAAATCTAAAACTAGAATTGTTGGAAAATGAGAGCGATTAAAATAAATGACCATACGATAAAGAATATGACTAGATCAATATAATATAAAGAGGGCTTAACTTTTAAAATCTCCTGTTTATCAGAGCTAATAGATCTTTTTTTTTTTTTCATAAGAGTAAAAAAAGAAGTATGCCAGCCTTCAGTAGCAGCTAATTTGGGTCCACGTCTGATAATGGCAAGACATGCTGTAACTCCCAATGATGTCAGGCTTATTTGTTGCTAGCTGTGTGACCAAAACAGGCTGATGTCAATGGGAGGCGCACATAACTATGATGGGATAAAATATGGCCTTTAATTCTGACAAATCTAGTGCAGTCCTACTTCTCGGATAACTATGGCATTTTCATAAAGTAACTCCTTGCTCTTTTTGCATGTCTGATTTTCCATATTCTGTAACTGAAAAAGGAGTTATTTAGGGCATATTTCCCAGCCCAGGCAATGCTAGAGAAGTGCAAAAGATACCAAAAATTACCCTGATGGGATCGGGTAGGCAGAGTCATTCAGTCATATCAAGCTAGTGTAGCCAGTTCTGTGTACCATCTACTGCTACTCCCCACCACCGGTGACTGGTCATGTATTATGGGAGGAAAGGGACTAAAGTACACTGTGCTTCAGTAATCCTGGACTAACAGAACAATCCATAAAGGAAATACGAAGTGATCTAAGAGTAAGCAAAACTGCTCCAATCCTAAAACTAAAACTAAATCATCGCTTGGCTTTTCCAAGAATTTGGGAGGCAGATATTACCTTTTCCCCTCCACCCTAGATAGACCAAGCAGAGTCCTGGCACATTTGAGGACCAGTCAAACTACTGCTGCATAAGAAGTAAAAGTGGTCTTTATCTTTGAATGCTATACTTCAGTTATTAAAAATAAATGCAAATATTGGACAAAAGTATTGACTGAATCATCACCTAGCACACTCTCACCTCCTACTTTCACAAAGCAGCTATGAATATGAGCACAACTATAAGAGTCCAACTGTACATGTACACTCGTCAATTTTTAATTTTCTCTTGTGAATTCTGGGCTTTATTGTGAAATAACATGATGTCTTAGTCTGATTCCTTTCCTGAACAACCACGTAACATACTGTAGTCAGATCTCTCTATCTACCTTTAACAAACCAATTTTTATCTTCTTTGCCAATGTGTAAATGCTATCCTAAAAAACAAAGACAAATCTAACATTTGTGAGTATTAGTCATTTATACATTTTAGAGGAAGCTCTCCAAATCCTGGAGCCTAAATTACATCTCAGGATTATTTTACAATTTAAAGTATATAAACATAATAGATAAGCAGCCTTAAGCTGCAAGAAAACATTACCCCTACAAGGGTTATAGTGCAACCATACATCATTAGAATAAATCTCAGACTGTTTGTAACATCCACAAGCCTATTTGAGATGGAATAATTCATTTCTAACTAGGGATAAGGCCAAAGGACAGCACTGGAACCAAATCCTTATATTTGAATTTAGCCACTCAGGCACCCTTAGCAGTAACTTGGTGCAGTCAACTTTTTGCAGCCATTGTTATTCATGGATTTAGTTATAGGACAGTCCTTGTGGAAAGTCTCACATCTCAGTGAGGTGACATTGCAGTGTTTGGAAGGCAAAGCTTCTGTACACTGGGTTGGTGGGATGATGGAGCATACAGGGTATGATCCACCAGCAAGTATTTCTCTGAGAGGTTCGCCTGGTTAAATAAAGAATTATCAAGCCTATTGTGGGTAACCACATACTCCATCTTTTTGTATTTTCTGGATTCAGAACCATCTCCATTTAGGATTTTTACAGTCATTTATGCTGTTGGAAAGTGCATCATTTTAGGTAAGTTAAAAAATGAGAGAAAGACTATTTTTTTCCAGCCTCCACCTTATACACATCTGACTATAAGAGGTGTCATATGAATGGGAGAATGTAGATAGATCAGCTCTTCAGGCCTGCTATCATAACAGAATAATCATGCCATAATGACAGCATAATCATTATAGCATACTTCTCTGTAACTATAGCATGTGGGGAACATTAATTCAGTTTCAGAACTTTGAAGTTTTTAAATGTGTTCTTTGAACGTTTGTCAGGCTTAGTAAATCTAGAAAAATATAGAACCTAAGATATTTTCCATGTTGTATATATTTCTGAGGAAATATAAAAGCCTGATATAGACTGTATCCAATAAGACAGGGATCCCTTTAAAGTCTGATCTTCCTCCTGTTTAAATCAATGGGAGCTTTGTCATGGATTTCAGAGCAAGTAGGCTTGGGCCCACAGTACTGGATATTCCTTGGAACAATATGTGGTCAACTTCTGCAATCAAGGGCCAACATTTTGAATTCACAACCCTCTCTGAGTCATAACTTTGAAAGCCAAAAAAGACTATGATATTCATTTTGTCCTACCATAGCACAAACCACATATCTGCAATCAGTAATTCCTGCAAAGCTTGGATAATTGATTGTGTTTCACCTGAAGAGGCCTCTTTATATTTTATTCTCATTCAGCAACTATTTATAGTAAAAAAAAAATCTCTGGCATGTATAGATGACCTATGGTATCCAAGTTCCAGGTTTTTCCATCAAATACATTTCCTGTGTCCAGTAAAAGAGAAGTGTCTTAGTATTGGACAAATTATTTAACCAATAGAAATGTCATGCCATTAGGACATAATGGCATCAAGACAACTTTGTTTTGCACCAAGGCACTAAACATTAGCTACAACACAGGTTGAAATTATCAGTGCTTAGATAACAATTTCAGGCTTTTATTAAGCTATGTCACTTCAAGAGAAAGCGTAACTCTTAAAACCATGAGATGGAGACCAGCTGGCGCAAAGAAGCAATAGCACTTACTATCTTTGTTTGAGGTCTTCCTGATACAGAGATGTCTCAGACAGTTCCCCTGATGGTAGGCTAATTAAGCGGGGGTTAACAGTTTGCAGACCAAGAATCTAAGGACAATTTTCAACATTCACAAACTTTATTTGGTGAGAAAATTGGCTCACAGTAATTTCCACTTCTACTATCAGCTCCAGTTGTGTTTCTCTAAATTGAAAGAAAACATGGGTAAAGGGTAGGGAGAAATACAACACTTCCAAGTTGCTACTGAAATTATGTCTGGGTTATACCAGATGATAACAGATAAAACAATCCTAAAAGGAAGAAAACAGCAACAATAAAAGACCCAATGTACTGTATATGTTTTGCAAAGGGTCTCTCACACTTTCTCTTGTTACTGTTACTGCTTAATCAGGCTAGGGGTATCCCTACACTGCAGTCAAAAGTAACTAGTTTGGGTGCTGCTAGCAGGGTAGCTGCAGCAGTTTGCCAGAGAAGCAGAGTAAATAGACACTTAGCCTCCCCTGGAGTTCTGTGTTATTGTGTCTATATTGTTAGCTAGTTTAACAGAAGTGGATCCAGGATTTTATAAAGGGGGATATGAGAGCAGCAACCAGAGAGGCTTCCAGCCTCCTTCCTCCTCTCCTCCCCACTGGGGCTGGCACACTGGACCCCAGAAGCAGCAGCTGGGGACTTTAAGTCCTGAAGGAGGACTTAAAGAGGAAGCATGCCAGCCCCTCTTCCCCTTTGTGTCTAGACCCATTCCCCTCCCCTGCCCTCCCCTCTTCCCAGGAGCTCCTTTTCCACTCCTGCTGGGATGCGCAGGGCCTGGACTCAGCCCAGGACAGTAGCAATGGGCAGGAAGGTTCCCCTCCTTCAGGACAAGAGTTCCCCTTATCCCAGGTCAGCAGGGAAACTGGCAGTGGCAGGCAAGGGAGCAGGGAGTGGAGGGTAAGGGGAGGATTCTTAGTTGCTTACCTCCTTTGAGACTTAAAAAGATTCTTGACTGCTGTTCCTGCCACATGGTTAGAAAGGGTTGGGGGGAGGGAGGTGTTGCATCTCCTCTGTACCCTGTAATTTAATGGCATTTGTATACATCTACACAAACTGCAGCTACTCTTTGACTGCAGAGTAATCATAATCCTCAATCCAACTGCTTTGCAGTGCTGATGCAGCTCTAAGGAGCAACTGAGGATTGTCCTTGACAGAGACGGAGCATATCAGGTGAAAGGGGGAAAGTGGAACGGTTCTAAGTTACACCGGAGGAAACCATGAACACCAATTGGCCCTGAACTGATAGAGTAAAAATGTAGCATAGCCCCAACTTTTCCACTCAATTCTCTTCTTTACAAGTTACTGGGGCATTGGAGGATGGAGCTTTATTTTTTTTTCTACAGAATGTACTTGGATTTTGGCTCAGTCACTGGGTAAGGGTTCGTTTCATTTGTTCTCTTTTCTCCTCACCAGTTACAGCCCAGCTTCATATTCAGCAAAGAATGGGCTGGGGTAGTAACTGCTTCTAGAAGCAAGGTGGAAGAAAGAGGAGCTGGAGTTAACAAGAGGTGCACTCATTCAAGAAGGTAATAGCAAGATGGCAATGACACCAGAGTGTTCAGTCCTGTTTACACTCCATTATAGCAAAGAAAAAATTGTTTGATAGGACTCTGGACAAAAAACAGATGATACCTATGTCTCATTTATAAGTCAGGGCTGGCACATAAAAATCACTCTTATTTTAAACCAACTGGACATCTTGACAAATGCTCCTGGGGTGGGGGAGGTGCTTTAATTACAGAGGGTCTTAACGCTGCTCTAATTAAAGCACCCACAGCATCTTGTATATTTAGCATCCCATGCTTCAAAATGGCAGCAGGGGTGATTTAAAACACCCCCCTCACCATTTTGAAGTGTGGGGACACTGAATACATGAGATGTGGAGTGCATTAACTAGCACGCTCCAGCAACCTCGATTAATTGAGTCTGCACCGACATGCTGGAATTACAGCTTGTCAGAGCAGCATCCCTGCATATCTCCAGGCACCCGCTGGTATTAAGAATTCTGACTCAGCTGCAGCACAGTGGGGGTGCCAGCAAAGTAGCCATGAGATTAGAAATCGTATGCAGGCTGGCATCTGAATTAAAATGATGTGAACCAAGAAACTCAAAATGAACAGATACTCACTCTGGATTTGGTTAGGCAAATATGCTCTTTAACACCATTTACTCTTTTGAAACCTCTCAATTTAAAAGGGATGTGGAGATAAAACTCTTTTCAGTTCCATCCATTCCACCACACTGATATAACACGGGTGTGACTGAAAGCCATATTAAATCCACTGAGACTAGCTGAACATATTGTAGCCATCTTAAAGGGTGGGTTGCTGACCAACGTATGAAATTACTAGTTCAAAATACTTTCCTGTAAATACATACATCATCATAAAAGAAATAAATTCAATGAAGTATTTTTTGCCTTGTGACAGGGCTGTGTCCAACACAGAAAGGAGGAAAGAAATTATTAGGGACTTAGTTATGACTTCCTAATTCTCAGTGCCAGGGCACTCCCAACAATACTTAGAGCTTTGCCACTGGCAAGTGGCCGTTATATATTTCATAGATGTCATAGACATTAGGGCTGGAAGAGACCTTGGAAGATCATCGAGTCCAGCCCCCTTCCCCGGGGGCAGGAAGTCAGCTGGGGTCAAAGGATCCCAGCAAGATAAATGTCCAAATGTCTCTTAAAGGAGTCCATAGTAGGTGCTTGCACCACCTCTGGTGGCAGTCTGTTCCAGGCCTTGGGGGCTTGTACAGTAAGTAAGTTCTTCCTTACCTACAGCCTGAAACGGTCTTGGAGGAGTTTGTGACTGTTTCACCTTGTCGTCCCTTGGGGTGCTCTGGTAAACAAGCATTCCCCAGGATCCTAATGCACACCCCTTATATACTTATAGACAGCCACCAGGTCCCCCCGAGCCTGCATTTTTCCAGTCTAAAGAGTCCCATAGCTCTCAGCCTCTCATCATAAGGCCCGTTTTCCTGACCTCTGATCATGCGCATGGCTCTCCTCTGGACTCTCTCAAGCTTCTCCACATCCCTTGTAAATTGTGGAGCCCAGAATTGGATGCACTACTCATCTTGAGGGTCAATCATGACCCTCAAGTTCCTTTTGGCCGTGGTGCTAGCAAGCATAGCACTGCTGAGCCTATAAATGTGCTGTGGGGGTTTTTTTTCCGCAAGGTGGACTACCTTGCATTTATTGGTGTTGAATACCATCAGGTTTTTTTTCTGCTCATTTCCTGAGCCTGTCCAGGTTGGCCTGCTCTAGTCCAAAGTTTGGTATCATTGGCAAACTTGGCCAGTCCACTTCTGATACCAGTGTCCACATCATTAATACAGATGTTAAAGAGCATAGGCCCAAGGACAGAGTTTTGGGGGACCCCACTGGTCACGGCACATGATGCTTTACTTCCATCGACTACCACTCTCTGGGTCTGACCTTGGAGCCAATCCCCCAGCCAGCAGACTATAATATAGCTGAGGCCACAGTAGGCCAATTTTTCCATGAGATGATCATGGGACACCAAATCAAAGGCTTTTTTAAAATCATGATATATGACATCAATCTCTTCTCCCTTGTCCAGGTGATATGTCACCTGGTCGTAGAAGGAGATGAGATTGGTCAGGCAAGACCTACCCAGACAAATCTGTGCTGGGTATCCCTCAGGACATTACCATAAGCCAGCTTGTCAAGAATGGTCTCTTTGATTATTTTTTCCAAGATCTTCCCTGGGATAGAGGTCAGGCTGATAGGCCTGTAGTTCCCCAGATCTACTTTCCTCCCTTTCTTGAAAATAGGCACCACATTGGCCTTCTTCCAATCTTTGGGCACTTCACCTGAGCGCCACGAGTTCTCAAAGATCCATGCCAGTGGCTCTTTAAGTACCCGGGGGTGTAAACTGTCTGGGCCAGCTGACTTGTAGGTCTCCAGCCTCTCAACGTGCTCCTTCACATGGTCTACATTGAGGAACAGTAACAATTCTCCCTCACCCTGGCCGTCCCATACCGTATTAAGCAAGGCCATCCCTTGAGGCTGATGAAAAACTGATGCAAAATACCCATTAAGCAGGTTGGCTTTTTCCTTGGTGTCGGTTGTCTGTTGTTTCATATGGTTTAGCAGGGCCTAGATAAGATCCTAGATTAATAGGCCCTTGATAAGTGGTGCCATGTCCAATCCTCATTAAATTATGTTTGCTGCTACTCCCTCTTTGCCTCCTCCTCCTCTTCATTTGCTTTTAACTCTAGAGAAAGTGGTCAGGGTCTGACTCCAGTACAGAGTTCCCCAATACAGCAGGGAAATAGTGCTTGAGTATTTGTTACTAAATTATAGCCTCTTTCAGGAGAAGATCCAGAGAAGGTGCAGCAGTGTAGTTGTACCCTGCCCTTGGGCCATGCATCGCATGCACAGCAAGCTCTCAGAGCTCAAGAGCGTGTTAGTGGAGCTCCTGCTTGGAGCTCCACATGTGCTGCAAGCAATATGAACTCATTGGCTGTTCAGCACAGCATTTGTTCTCAAGCAGCTCTGGAAGCTTCAAAGCATGCTAATATCTGCTCTTTTCCTCCCTCCTTATGTGTCCCTCCCCACTAAAATTCAGATGCAGGGCAAAGGAAAAGATGAGCATCAGTGATGCTTAGCCTCTGCTGTTACAGAGCCATGAAGTTGTACATTGCCATCACCCATCCTCTCCTTTTCCTTGAGAACTCACTGGCATTTAAAATAGTAGTGAGAGACTGCAGCCATACCTGCTTTGGTTGTGTGTCACATGTGCAATGAGCTGTCTTCACTGCAAAGATGCTACACAGCCAGAGGCGATGTGGCCATACCCAATTTGTCATGACCCTGGGTCCATCCATGCCCTTTTTGTATTAGTCAAGTAATACAGAACCCAGTTTGAGAATCTGGCCCAAAATCTTCTGCTCAGATCTCATTTCCTATTAAACACCATGCCTGATCCATGCCTGACTGAAGTTAATGTGAACTTTTCTATTGGTTTTAGTGAGTTTTTTGATCAGGCTCTGACTAAGTGAAGTCTAGTTAAAAAGTCATAATCTACCTCATCTAAAAAACTGGCTAGGCAATGCTTAATGTAACAGTAATAGCTACAGGCAGAATAATTAAAGCAGTATCTCAGTGGATATAAATAATTGGTAGAAAACTGAGGTTTACAGAAAGAAATTAATTGTGAAAATGGAAATGGTTTTCCTATAAATGACCCGATATGCAGAAGGCCATATTGATTCTCAAATTTACTACCCTGCTTTCTTGTTATTTTTTTTTGTTTGGCCCCAAATCAATTTAAGTTAGTGGACGGACTAGTGAACATCTCTGAATCTCTATTAATCATCTTCCCTACAAACTAAATTTTATGCTTGCTGCTTTGTCATTTTTATCACATATGCCTCTTTGCTTGCTACACTCCCAGTGCTTAGAATCATGAACTTAGAATCATAGATTAGGGCTGTTCATATAATCAGGGAATCACGCCCAGTTTGTTTTATAAAGCTATTGTTAAAGTGAACACCCTTTTCTTAAAACCTTGATAATGTATAGAGCTAATTTTTATAGAAGTGTATAAGAAAACATCAATGATAGTATTTATATATACATCTCTACACATTGTATGTGTGCTTCCTTGCAGAGTAGAATTTGGAGAAGTATTTTCAAATAATTTAAGATTTTAAATACTGAAATCTATCTTTTTGAAAAACAAATACTTCTAAATAAAGTGGAATTTTCAAAGGTTCATTCAGGTTCATTAAATGGATTGTCAAGTACACAGAGTCTTGTCAGACCTATCAAAGCTGAATGTACATCTGGAGGGCACAAGGGCATACACATGTATTGCACACACCCTAATGTGGGCAGCTTTTGAATACAGTTGATGTCTTGACTTCAAACCATGGATGGGAACTTAAGAGGTTACTGACCAAACATAATCCTTCATTGGCCAGAGACTATGATGTGGGAAGACACAGAGAGACTTTTAATGGCACGGTGTTATTCAAGACTCAGAAGATGATGTGGTCTGCTGGAAACATATGTCAACTGTGCTTTCAAAGGAAAAGGAAAAATGAAATCACCCACAAACACATGGTTTACTTCCAGTGCTACAGTACTTCTGATTGCCAGATAAACCGATCAAACCGATCTGGACCAGCCTAGTAGAAGTATGCCATGTACTGAATCTGAATTAGAATTTTGCACTTCGCCCTGGCCTCTCCAGCCTGTCACCATGAGAAGGAAGCATTCTAGGAAAGAATTTCAAAAATAGGGGGGAAACAGGGCCTTCTATATGCTGCAACTATGCTGGCCATGGCTGGGTAATTTGGATAATAAGAAAAACTGTGAAGAATGGTTAATTGGTGCTTTCTGTTTGTGGATATTGTCATATTGTAAGTCACACTGAAAAAAACAAGGATGGTTCTGGCTAGAGAAATAGTGCAGCATGTGCTGTCAAGGAAGAGGAATGGTGAAGTGAAGTGGATAAATGAGAAACCAGACCTGGCAGAGTAATGGGCTTAAAACTCCATGTTTTTGTTTATCTATATACTCTGGAGTAAATTCCAGAAATCTTGCCTAGCTTTATCCCCAGTTTCATACAACAGTCATCTACCATCCTCCTTCGGCTCATTCCCTCAAAAGATACAGACAGCCCTGACCATGCTTGGCTAAGCCCCGGACTTTGAAAGGAAAGGAAAAAAGACAGAGTTAGGAGAACCCTTCATATTTTCACAGGTCACCATTCCCCCACAACTTCTTGGACTTCTACCTTATACATGACCTTCTGGAAAGAAAAAGTCAGTGACCTTTAGTCACATCTGATACTTTCAGTTGAGATGCCCTTTTTAAACAAATTTTAGGCTCAGCAAGTTAATTTGCTTCCCTATGTATACATTTTGACCATGAAGAGTGGGGGAACTAGTATATGACTTCTGTTATAAAACTGAATCAAAAGTCTAACATCTTTATCCATAAAGATTTACAAATCTGGTTAAGCTAGTTGCATGAGTCATTTTGTTCTAAGACCAAGTGGTAATAAAAAAAACTTCTGTTCAATTGTCTTTTGACAGCAAATCCATTGTTATGATGCACCAAGATGTTCACACAGCCTCTGGCAAATGGTTTTATCATTTCAAAGTGTTTAAAATAATCATTCTCATAAAATATTAATAAGCATTACTTTCTCCTGATGGAAACAAGAGGGAACCTTCCTAATTCATTTACAAAGGTCGCACTCAAATGTCATGTTAGTTGCATTATTCAATCAATTCCCACATTAAAAAAAATATTCCCGCCAAATGTGTCCAAATGAATTGTATGGTTCACTGTAAAATCTATAAGATCTAGTATATACAAAAGGAGGTAAATTGCATAAATGGCATATATGTATTGTAAGCTTAAGGTAGCACTACAGAGGTGGTGCTGCTGTCATGGTCTTCTAAAACTTAATACATTTTCACTGTTATTTTAAGTTATTTCAAAAAATCTAAACACTTTATTTTCATTTTTAAACAGTAGAAAACTTTATATTGTTCTGTTATAGAGTACTGTAACTTAGAGGGAAAAATTGGCCTACAAAATCAACCAGGTATGTCATACAGGGCACATCTACACATGCGCTTTAATGTGCATTAGCCTATTTTAATGCACATTAAAGTGTCACAAAAAGCTGTGCTCTTTTGCTAATTCACATTAAAATAGGCTAATGTATTTTTTTCCTAGTAGCTCACAATAGAGGTACTAAATTTAATGTGCATTAATGAATGTGTAGACGTGCCCACAGAGGCAATAAATATGCTTCATTATTCTATGAGTTACCTACTGCATAACTTTCCAGCAGAAGAGATATGAGTCAGACTTACAAATCCTCCATAAGCTATAGAGTGAAAAAACCTTATTTCTTGTCCACATACAGATTATTACATTTATTCTGATTAAGTTTCCTACTTGATATTTTCTCTTTGCATTTTGATTTTGGGATCCCAGCCAATTTTCTATGAAGTTTCTGTGGCATCCAACTGATGAGTTAGGGCCCAAACCAAATCCTAATCCTGTCAATAGAGTCAATATCACCGACTAACTGTTATCCTTCTTGGATTTAGGTGGAACTGTAGAATCACTCTTAGAGCATGGAAGTAGTGTATGCAATGAAAATTTTGCATCTCACTCATTTGAATCTAGGTATTCCATCTTATACTCTAAAATAAAACACCAAAATATTTTGTTCTATTCCTTAGTAATGTGTTAAAAAAATTATGCATGTCCTAAAGGAGTTTGTAGATACCTCCATTTAGGCATCGCAACTTAGGAACCTTGCCCAAGAGAGTTGTCTAAAATGACAGGATTAGGCACTTAGAATACCTACCTAACAAGTGGGAGGTGCCTACAGTTTTCTAAGTGTGACCCACAGCACCTAGATACTGAGAAGAGAGGTGACTAAGGCTAGCAAATGGAAAATGATAGCATGTCTGAATTCCCACTCCTTCTCAGAGGTGAAGTGCCTGACTTAGGGCTGCAAGGCAAACACCTGTCACCTTAGATCCAGAAACAGGCAGAAGGGTCCGGAGAAGAGGCACCTACCTAACAGGTACATTGAGTTCAAGGTAAAGCATAGCAGCCCTCAGTGGTCTTGAAAACTGAGGTGGTAGTACTGTCCAATGTTTTCCCAAAAGCTTAGTGTTTTGATCACTCACTTTGGAAGCAGATGACCTGGATCCTCAGCCAGAGAAAAACTCAACACTACATCCCCTCTTACCAGTAGGCTATAGCTTATACTGGATAGGGCTCCCCTCCATACTTTCTTTTAAAGCTGAGGGAGCATGAGGCCTCTCAGGTTGAGGAAGGCCTAGAACTCTGGTCTTCCATTTCCTGGATGCATCTTCTAACTTAGGCTACTGGGTATAGCATGAGCACCTCTACCTCCTTCTTGGCTGTTTTGTGGTAAGCTGCATGCATATTCTCATCAGAAAACTGTCTTCAGGCATCTTGTTACCACCTAAAAATTGTGGACTTTAGGTACCTTCCACATCAATCTGGATTACAGTAGAGCTCATATAGCATTTAGGCACTTCACTGGCTAATCTGGATTGCTTCTACACATGCATAATATACCAAGTCCAGGTGCCTTGCCAGTTTTACAGCTACCCAAGAGGGTTCAATCTAGATCACTTAGTGACACAAGGATTTAAATTCTTTCCTGTTTAGGTGGTTGTAAAGTTGATTTGGACCTGGTCCTATACATCATATTTGCTGCACTATGAAATTAGGTCTCATTTCTACATCATATTTAGTTTCAATGCATATATTTGATCAGATTATGCTTTTTTTCATACAGATTAGCAAGGCTCAGGTCACACTTCCTTTTGGTGATCAGTATGCATATGTATGTTGAACTATGTGTGTTTAATTTTAAGTGCCTATCACAAGGCCAAGGATGCATTACTAGGCCTCTATGTAAAGTGAGTATTCATTTAAAAATCACTTCAAATTAAATGTAATCCTTTTAGTTTTGCTACTCGTCAAGACCAATGTGTAGCAGTTCTACAATTAACTGCCATTTCTTCACTGTAATATTAAAGGAAGTATATATCTTCAATTGCCACTGAAATGTCTCTGTAAACTATGCAACCTTTTATACATAAGATAATTACGAACGAGCTAACATTAATTTGACCACAACCAATAAATAATTTATGAACTGGGTGTTTGAAATTATGCAAATAGTATAAGTACTTTTTGTTGCCTGTACATCTGAGTAAGTATGATTCAGAAGAAAGTGTGCTATGGATTAATAGATTCAACATTTAGCAGATTTGCATTTTTACAGTGTTCTTTTCTTTGCTGGTTCTTACTATCTTTAGTATCATAGCTCAGAAAACAAGTCTTGACAATACTGTCTCTAAGTGTATTTGAATATCCTGGCATCCCTATTCATCAGTCTCTTTGATGCCTAAAATATTTTTGCCTTCCTTCCAGAGCTTTTTATAAATGAAGAGATGTGTAGTATCAGACTATCCACAAGCATTTTAGCCCTCCTACCTACTGTACAATATTTTTTTTAATGTTTGATTTATGTACTAATTCATGTTAGAACTGGGACCAGAATTACTGTGACTACAATACTATTCTTAGGCAGTTTTCCTTCTACTTAAGACAAAGGTCTGTCCAACAGAAAAGCCCATCAGGTAACACGGTTGAGATACACTCATTTCCAAACAGCTCACAAGGAAGAGATGTGGCTAAAATCACATCCAGCTACTTTTGACTAATCAGCTTCCCATTTACAACTAAGTCAAGTGTGATGGCCTTCAGCAAAAGCCTTGAGAGAAGCCTCAGACTTATGCCTTCTGGATATATAGCAAGATGCCTTAAGTCTCTGACACCACCCCTAGGCTAATGTATAACTGCTATTAGTAACTGATTCATATGTTTTCAAACCAAAATTGCCAACTAGTCTGCCTTGCATACTGTAGGTTATAGAATTCCACCCAGTAATTCATGTAGCGAGGCTAGTAATTTCTGCCCATTAACTTGTGGTTGTCCTAATGACACTTTGGCCTAGATCCTGAACCTGTGCTAACCTAAAAATAAAGGTAATGTGTGCACAAAGAAATATAGGACAAAAATATCTGTGCAAGACACTGCACTAGTAAGCATGAGAGAAATTCTGTTCTATTCAACTGTAGTCTAATTATTTAGCTAATTTAACATATATAATAACTACAGAAACAAAGGGCATCTCATGTGAATACAATAATATTTTTGCACAGTTATGATCAATAACTATGCATAGAAAAATAGAAAAACCTATACTGGATATGACCATCTGGGTCTTACTAGTTTACTGAATTACTTCAAAATTCACTAGGAAATCTGATAAAGCTCAGGAGAATTTTCATTTTTGCCTGATCAGAACTACCTCTCAGTCTGTAAACTGATGCTTTGAAATAAATAAAATAAGAAAGAAGCATTTTTGGTGTGTTTTCCTTTCCAGATTATTTTCCATGGCCTTGATGTCAGTAGCAGGCTTGAATAAAACATTTGGTGATGCACCTGAAATCACAGAAAACTTACTTAAGTTTCAGTTTTTATTACAAGGTTGAAGACTGAAACTAAAAGATTCACAAGCCACCTGCATCCAGCCTCATGTGATTATTTATCCATTGATGGTCCTTGTGTTTTCAACTGGGTTTGGCCTATGGTTCATTCTTGGTTCATTTGAACCCAACACTCAGCATGAAACCAAATGTAAGCCTGACTGGTCTGCCACTAAAGAAATCTGCTCAGCATATCAGAATCTGTTGAGTTTTATACAGGAAGGGATGAAATCATACATGAAACTAAAGAAACAGAAAGTCTAATACATAGAAGGCTTGCATGATAAAGGTTTAATCCTGGAAACCTTCTGTTAGCACAACTTTTTTTTTAAATCAGTGGCATTCCCATATACAGAGGGTTTGGTCCTTTACTTGGCACAGGTTGCCCTTCCATAGGGTTGCTAAGGATTGAGGCAGGCCTAAGAAGTATAAATAGTTTTGAATAGACAGTGGGCAAGTATTTAGAGAACGAAAATAATCTATATCTGTGTGAGCACTTATGCTACCCTCTCTCTACCCACACAAATGCCAATTCAAAGGCAGGACCTGACTGACCTATATGAGCTTTCTGACCTCTTTTTCTCCTAAAAGTTCCTATGTCTCTAACTGCATTGGAAGTCAGCTGGCTTTAATTAGGGGAGGCTGCTGCTTTCTCTGGCTTCCTCCTTGTGCATGTTAGTTGTATTTGGCAGCAAGCAGTGGTGTTTGAAGAGTGCTCTGGCCCCCTGGCATTCAGCAAAGCCAGCCAGTGGAAAAAATGACAATACTGTCTGGCATGGAATACAGGTGTTAAAATACCTTTATTAAAATAGAGGAAATAACACCTATTAGGAAGTGACCATGAACTAACACAGTTTATTAGGGATGGGAGGAGGCATTTTCCCTTTCAGCGTACTATAAATGCTCTTGTTTCTTTCATGGTATTTAACAGCACGAATGGGTGCAATCTATTTTCATTGCATACCATTTTACTGTAGAAACATGGAGCATTGAGCAGTGACTTAGCAGGTTTCATAAAAAGGTGGGGTTATTTTTTGTGTGTGGATATTAAGCCAATTAGAAAAACTACTTTAGAAACTCAATTGGCACTTTTTGAACAGCAGCACAGGAGGCTGACCCTGCAAAGCTCAAGAGAAACAACGATAAAAAATGGTTTGTAGAATAATACATTTGAAACTGACATTCAAGCTGCTTCTGAGAAGTGTCATTCTTTCCTAGCAGGCAGGCATGAGAGGACTTGATAGGAGTGAAACCTTACTCTCTCAGTTTCTTCTGAAACTAGTCCTTAATGCTGGCCGTGTGCATGCTGAGTTATGGGTGCAGCCATGCATATCAAGTAGCCACAACTGCACCAAAGTGCTTTAGAAGAGCATGTAGTGCCTGCTCCACCATCTCTGAATGAAAAATATATTCAATGATTCAAAGATATGTTGATTCAAAGATAGCATTGCTGCCTTATGCTCCAACTAGGGAGTATTATATTCAGAGTGATCTTAACAATATGCCCCTAAAATGCAAAGTTGAAAAAGTATTTCAGATACAAGAGGAAATGTTTAAACGCAGATCTATTTTACTTTACTATTCTTACATGCCCAGTTCATGACAGAAACATCTCAGCACTTGCTTCTTGCTCAAATCTGCTGACTTCATTGTAGATTTCGTAGATTTCATAGACATTAGGGCTGGAAGGGACCTCGGGAGATCATCGAGTCCAGCCCCCTGCCCAAAGGGCAGGAAGTCAGCTGGGATCATAGGATCCCAGCAAGATAAGCATCCAAGCACTGTAGGAGCTTAGGTCTTTGTGTACATGCTCAGTAGCTGCAGTTCATAATCTAAGTTCATCCCCTCTCATTTCTTAAGTAAGATATACACTCTCTAGTTTATATCGCTCCTAGAACACCACATGAAAAACTAGCAAGGCAAGCATATTTTGAAACTATCTGATACGGCACACTTGCAATTGTACTTATCTGGCACATTTTTTTATTTACCAACATTACCAGCCTCTTAGAGGGTCCATTCTCAGATCTTCTTTGAAACAGTGAATAATTAATTTTATTAACAGAAAAAAAATATATAAATCCACTAAATGAGAGGGAAGCTTTTCTGCACACCTGGACATTCTAGGTGGAGGACAGATGGTTTTGATTGAATGTCTAAGGCGGGAAGAACTGTTCTTATACAAATATTTGGTTTATCTTCTTGGGTCTTTCACAGCTTTGGTCCTGGTCATTTAATAACTTACTAAACAGTTAGCAGAAAAGGGAAAATGTTGTTCAATGGTGTCACTGTTAGTTTTTGCAAGCTGGCAGGTCTGCATATTGCGGTGGACATACTGCTTCAAAATTTAGTACATGAGTATAAATACTTTATGCCAACAAGGGTTTCCAGGCTTTCCACAACTCACTCACTCATTACAATTACAGCAAACATTTTCAATTTAAAATATCTGCTATGTCACAGAGGAAAACATTCCAGAAGGCAGCTATTGACCACTTCTTTACTGAGCTTTCATGAAGTCCCACATCATACTTCCTCTTCAATTCATTGAATCATACTGTCTCTTCCTGTGCTAAAAGTTGTGAAAGGGGGACTTTTGGGGAGAAAACATCTTCAAGGATTCTGTCATGTAGATTTGGTCTCTGAATGAAAAGCGTTTCATACCCATGCATAATACTAACAATTCTCTAGGGATCGAAAAATGGTCAGGACCTCCTGTTCTGTGACCTTTATTCTAGCCCAATATCAACCTACAGCTAGCATTGCTTTGTTCTGCACTGGCTTCATCCAGGGAGGGGAAGTGTGGAGATAAAGCAGAGTTAAGCTGTGTCAGTTATTCTAAGTAATTTCCATGAGGCGACAGCAAAGGACCCATGGACCTGGGTTACTTAGAATCTCTGGGTGCATCTACATGTGAAATTAATGTGATGCAATAAACCCTGGAGCAGTTCACACCAGAATTAACTGATCCCTGACACAGTGTCTATATGTGCACCCACGACAAGAGTCCTTTGGGTCAGGGTGGAGCAGGCCCCCAGCTGGCTGGGCTGACCAGGTGCAACGTGAGACCCCAGACACCATCTACATGTGTGTTTCGGCATGGTAAAGTACTCTGCCATAAGATAGTACTGTCCCTGAAGGTAGCATTCTATTCTATGTAAATTTAGGAGAGAACTATATGGTCCCTTAATTTGGAGAACCACATGGTAACTCATCTTCCCCTTTTTCATGTTTTTAAAAATATCTCCCTTACTGTCCACAAGCGAGCAGAGAAAGGTCACATCCAGACAAGAGTTCTGCTCCAGACTTTTAATTAAAAAAATCCAAATGGAAAAATAAAATCACCAGTTTTTATTCATTGAGCTGTGTAATTTATCTGATTAACATCTTCCCTTCATTTACTTGGTTGGGAGAAACTTGATGACATAGCCACTTCAGGATAATGCACTGTTAGGTTTACATATCCTACAGAGAAAAAATAACTTTTCAGAAGCTGAGTTTCCCTGGGTTCCAGAATAATAAAACAGTCTTCTGAAAAGTTGACTAGCATATTTTGGCTCTGAGCACCAGAAAAATACCACAAACAAAATATTTGTATAGCTTATAAAACACTCAAGATGAATATTAAAAGCATCTGTTTTCAAGGAATATACTGTAATTAAAAAGTGCTTGAAGTGGATCAGAAATCTGGATTCACAAAGCATTAAGCATGCCCTAAACAAGTCAATTGATTAGTTCAATATAACAAGCCATAGATGGACTGCAGTGTTATAAGGAAATCTTTCCATCCAAGGACTTCCTTGGAAGCATATGACATAAACCACATCAATAAAATACAAGTCATTCATGAGGTCACCAGTACCCTATGATTACATGTAGGCAAGAAAGCTAAAGAGTGCTCTAGCACTAGAGGAGTTCTCTAGTTTGTTCTCACTGGGTGCTTCTACACAAGATGCTTTACTGTGCATTAGACTAATCTAATGTGCAGTAAAGCATCACCATCTACATGTCCAAAGCAATTATTGAGCAGTATATTAGTCTAATTTACAGTCTAATGTGTAGATACAGGTACTAGAAAACAGCACATTAACTAATGCACTGTACTGCATGTGTAAATGCTGACTGGGAGTAAATTGCTCCCTGTCAGCCTAGGCAGCAGGGGGCCACAGTGGGATGCTAACTTGATTTTGTTACAGGTTTTTTTCGGGTAAATTGCTAAAGACTAGTCCCAATGTCATAGAAAAAAACATGTATTTTCAATTGCGTCTGTGATTCATACATCTATATGTGAGCTGGATAAATACACATGTAACAGGCTAGTAAGTTATCTACAGCATCCTACAACTTCCACTTTCTATCTTCTCTTCTCATTAATTAACTTTTCTATTTTGTTGCCCCATATACTTCTCATTACTTTTTCAAGTATACTTCAGGGATTTGAAGGGCAAAAGAATAGAATTATGCCAATACCAGGAGCCAAGGTGTTTGAGCAGATATTAGCAGGGCGTGCCAAAACCCCAAATCCATCCTAAATCCAAGTGGCATTTGGAGTCAAGCAAAACCATTTGCTCTTCATTTTATTCTATTCCATGAGATACTCAGTCTCTCTTGCAAAACTACTGTAAAGCCTCAAAGCATTTCAAAGAAATCTGCCCTCAATTTGTTTATCACATTGATCTGTGCATTCACATAGTGAGAACACAGCACGGCTTCTTGTATGTAAACTGTGAACTGTAATGGAAAATAAAGGGTTGATTTTACAATTGGTATAATCCTAGATCTACTGCAGGTGGCAACCATTTTACAAGAAACTACCAAAAACAGCCATCTTGCAGAGAATTGTTATTTGTGACATGAGAGGTACAAATACGTTCAGGCTAAGTACAAGCAGTCAAAAAGCCTGCAGCAGAATCAATCCAATCTGCACAGTTTTCTCTAAGCTGCATACATTGAACTATTAATGAACAGAATACACATTCACTCACTCTTACATTGGCCAAGGCAGGCAGTTACTCGCACTGGCTAAGACCAGAAAGTGGGGGATGTTCCCACACTTCTCTTAGCTCTGCTGAGCAGTGAATACCCCAGTCCAGAGGTGGGGAAGCCCCTGAGGTGGGGGCTTTCCTCCATACATCCCAGCTTCACCAGGCAGCAAACACCCCAGCCCCACCCCTTCACTATCCTCCCACCTCTCAGCCATGGGAGGCTAATGTCCCTCCATCCAGGGCCCCCAAATCCAGGATCTGCATAGCAGCTGGTGGGGGGGGACTTCCAGCTCCATTGGGCAGTGAACACACAAGCCCAACCTCGCTGCCAGCCTCCCACTTCTCAGCCACATTTATTGTCAAGCAGAGCCAGGCTTTATGAGGGATAGCTTGCACCTTGAGGGCTTTCCCCCTCCAACACACTGTGCAGACCTTGACTGGGGGGGGCTGGAAAAGGGAGGGTATTACCCCCCACCTTCCACCCCATGGCTGAGAGGTGGAGGGCTGGTGAGGGGGAAGGGCTGTGGTGTGGTGTTCACTTCCTGGCACATCCAAGCTGCATGGGGGAAAGCCCCTGCTGAGGGGGCTTCCCTCACCCCCCCCCACTGTGCAGACTCCTGCTTGGGGGGGCCAGAGCCAAGGTGGGGGTCCATTTCCCCCCTCACCCACCATCCATGCTGCCACCAGCTTGACTGAGGAGCAGAGGCTTTGCTGCCCCAACTCTGTGACAGCTCTGGGATGCGACCACCTGGCTCAGCTGAAGCAGAGGAGCTGGGACAGAGGTGAGTCCACCCCATTAGCAGGGGAGCTAGTGGGAGACTGCAGTGCATCCTGGGATGCCAGGGAACTAAGAGCTAACTTGTGTCAGGTGGGGATCTGGAACAGAATTTCAATAGACCAGTGTAACCTGAAGTGATTCAATCTAATACTACATCCATCCAGGTCTACCTTAAACTGTATTCCACCATTTTAAACCAGTTTATGTGAAATGAACTTCTGTTCTGTTATATGTTTAGACTGGTTTATGATCACTTATACCAATTTGTGTGTCATTTCTATCCCTAGCCTCAGTTTTGTTTGGATTTAAAACAAACACTTATTTTGTAGAGTAATGGTCTGCACAGTCTTTCCCTTCTGCAGAAGCATCAAAGGGAGTAACTTTATATCAATGACTGAATCATAAAATTTTCCATTTCAATAATTAACTAATGCTAAACATGAATGGAAGCTAGTTCACACTGCCCTCATATTGTTGCTGTCACAAATGATGCTACTATACTTTTAAATGGTTGTTACTAGTTGAAAGATTTTAATGAGTCTATGGTTATTATAAAGCATGAAATACTCCCCCTGAACATAATGCAGCCTTCCCATTGACTTCAAAGGCAGTTGGGCCTAATTACGTATTTATTTAGTGAATGGAAGTCCACAAAGCCAAGCATTAGCCTCCTTAGCTGAGTTCAAAGTTATTATTCCACCTTTTAGTTTGTAGGGGGGTCACTCCTCAGTAATGTGCACTATTGTTTGTATCCCTCCACAAGGGCACAATGGGTTAGCACTGAGGCCCCAGCAGTGAAGGCTGACTGTGCAGAGGCCTTGGCCTTTCCTGAACCTGTTTAGCAGGGGCCACTCTTGCCGTGGTAGTTCAAAGCCAGCAGGTTCATGAGTGGGGTTTGTCACAAGGAACTTGTTTGTTACTTCCCATATTTCCCACTCCTTGATCCAGAGGATATCGATAGACAAATCCTGTCAGGGAGGTTGCTCCATAAGGGGCATCGTAAAGGAAGGGAGGCCTTCGGTGGATTCAGGTCATCGTAGAGTGGTAAGTAAGGTGCAGCACAAATAGTTTCAACCAACTTTCAGGTCCTCATCAGTCAAATGTGTGGAGGATATTTGCAAGGACAGGAAGCCAAGGGAGGGGACTTGAGTGGAGGGTTCCAGTTATGATATGCATGGTTGCATTCAGCTGAGTGTCAACAAAATGTATGTCTGATGACTTTTGCCAAACAGGTGCACAATACTCTGCTTCTGAGTATGATATGGCAAGAGCTGAGGTCCGGAGTGTTGTGGCTACAAAAAGTCCTGCCAACACTGCCCCACCCAGACACCTATTTGGAGACTTTAATAGCCATGACACAGACTGGGGATACACGTTACCAGACAGTGCCAGTGAAATGCTTGTAGACTTATCCTCAAGAAATGATCTCTCCCTGATATATGATCTCAAGCAATGAGAAACATTCCCCTCAGTCAGATGTGGCCAGAGCTACTCACCTGGCCTGTTTTGGGTCAGGTCCTCTGATGGCCACCCTCAACCAGCACAGTACTTAGTCCTAGATGATCTCCTGCACAGCCAACATGGGCCGTCACTCATACATATTGGCCTTTGCCTTCCATTCATCAACAGCCTAAAGACGAATCCATGAAGCGGATTGGCCAAAGTACAGTGTGATTGTGGACCACAGCAAAGTAACAATACCCCTCCAGAATATATGTGTAGAAGAGGTATATAACTATTTTTGTGGTGCTATTTATAAAGCCTCTTGCATAACAATCCCTCATGGCTCTTGATCCATAAATGTCCAATACCTCAATGTGGAGAGCACAGCACTCCTAAAGGAGTATGAATCATCTGGTTGCACTTAATAAGATACCACTTTAAAACATCCAGTCCAGTTAAATGTCCAAGTAAAAACCAAAGAACTAGTTAATCCCATCACAGCAAATTATCCTAGCCCCCTTGGGTGGTGCTGGTGGAATATACTTCAAGACATTTGCAAATAAAATTATAATAAAGGAAGATTCATTTCTTCTTCCTGTATTAAGATGTATTATTTCACTTGAGAGCTAACTGAGGTCTTCAGTCTATCTAACCTGAAGAAAACAATGATGAGCAACACTGGTAACCTTACACAACCTAAACAAAAATCACTCTATGGTTCCAATGACATAGTTAAGCTTGCTCTCTCTGTTTAAGCTTGCTAGGAGATATTAGCTTGATTGGCAAAGGGAACAAAGCTTTTATCAAGACATGTAAATTCCCTGGACTAATTGAGAAAAAAATGTTAAAATTGGTGTCTATCTAAGAAGCAATTGGCAAGAATGTTTTGGCTCCAGAAATTATTCATAAAGAATATGACACTAACAGAGTCATGCAAGCAATTAGCTGTATAGGACACAATCATGGCCCAGGTTGCCCCTACACCAGAGTTTTCAGCTATTCTGCAGTGAAGATGGATGCTACAATTAGAAGTCAAAGGTCCACCAAGCTTCATGGCTCACTATGCTAGTATGGCTAAGGTAAACTCATTGTAATAACCAACCAAACACAAGGGAATGATGTGGCTAACAACATGAACATCCATGTTGATGCCCCATCCCCGGTGACTGGCTGGGTTAATTATGGGAAGGACATCCTTCAGAACAAGTCAAGAGAGAAGTTCAAATTCACACCTCAGAGCCATAGTGAGACACTTCAGCTGCTCTTCCACCACACCCCATTCATTAGGCATGCATAACTATATATTGAAGAGATGTCCTATGTATAACATAGTTACCTATATGACTATTCATTCTCACTTCTTGCAACTCTATTTAAATAAAGCTCCTGGGTGACCTTGACTGAGTCACTTAGGATCGATTTTGATAGGAGTTATGTACTTAACCTGCTTAGACACTTATACATCCTACTAGGTGTCTGTGTGCACTCCCAAAGGACTAAATACTTGCTCCATAGCCTCTTTGTGCCTCAGTTCTCAAGCTATAAATAGCAAATAATGGGAAGAATAGCACATCCCTTCTCACAGGAACTGTGAGGATAAATTCACTGAAGATAGTGAGGTGTTCTGATACTACAATAAGTTGGAAGGGGATGGGGCATATACAGACCTAAAATAGATCTTCTTTACAGAGGAGCTTTACCAGACCTTGGGAAAGACCATTATAGGTACCCAGGACAGTATTTCTTCCCTAGAGATGTATCCCATGAAGGCAGAACAAAATACAAACCAGAAGTATGGTCTTACTGGAAGTGGGAGTTGAAGGCCAATACTACTGTCCATTCTTTTACTAGAATATATCCCTGTGTTATATACTGGTGCTTGCACTTGCCATTGATAAATCATTTGTCTTAGCACTAAGTCAAAATGTTTAAAACTTTCAGTTTCTCCATATGATGTAAGTATTTCAACAGACTACAAAGGCATGATTTTAGAAGGACACGCATGACAGGGTGTATTAACAATTTATTCTACAAATTGTTTGATTTCATCCAAATCCTCTTCTGATTGAACAGAAGAAAAGCATTGCATTATATGGAGCATTGCCTGCAGTTCAACAAAGAATTGTATGAGATGGAATCCCCTTATGCCACTTCTTTTATTGAATAGATTCCTTTTTATTCCGTACTTGATCTTTATTAAGATTTATAAGAGTATACCTTGGAATTCTGTGTTCTCTTACCTCTTTTTTTTTACTTAACAATGTGCTAAACACTGGCATGGGCAAATGAAAGACTAACAGCATTCTGTCTCTTAACTATAATAAATGTTACACTTGTCTCTTCTACTGCTGGACATTTTCCGTTTCTTAAATCAAGATCAATAGATAGCACCATTTCACAAATATAAAAGACATTTTGTCCTCTTTCCCCTTTTGATACACTTCAAGTATTATTTATTTGCATTACAGGAGTGCCTATGGGCCCCAGCTAAAAGTAGGACCCTACTGTGCTAGGCACTGTATATATAGTTTTATATATATAGTATGAGACAAAGTCCTTGTTCTAAAAAGTTTACAGTTTAAACAGAGAATAGAGATGCTGTTCTCACAATGTCCATTTTACAGGTGAGATGCTGAAGCACAAGTCCTGAACCACAATTCCTACTGATTTCAAATTGTATAAAGGGATCTTATCAAACTGCAATTTTTTGCTCAGTTTTGAATGATGCTCTATATAATGCAAGACTTTTTTCTATTCTGTTGGATTTCAATCAAAGGGAGCTAGGGGCCTAAATACCTTTTGAGGACCTAGACCACACTGATTTATTTAAGGTCACAGAGTAAATATGTAGCCAAGCCAGAGCGGGACACAGATCTCCATTCTAACTCAGTCCTTTAATGACAAGAATGCCCTCTTAAACCTTTTTTTTTTTATAAATCATGTCTTTTTTAATTGACTTAAGGCAATTCTTTTTAAAATATGAAATTCTGGTCATTTTAATAACAAATGACATTAAGTAAAATCTGCCAGAAACCTTTTTGGTCACTTGGGTGTTTCTATATTGGATGTATGTTGTTTTATTACTGCTTCTGTTTAGGAATTCTTGCTACTATTTGTCATTTATGTAGTTCAGCTGTTACAGAGTTAGGATGAGAGAAAGGAAAGCATGCAAGAGCCAAGGTTTAGGGGCACAGAGCAAAAGAACAGGGGCTTAAGGTTTATGGAATAACAGTGTCAGCCATGTGACAGCAATAAACCACACAAACTACCTCTCTACTTAGAAAAGACATTGTGACATGAGAACAGATGCTGATCTGGGTGGTCAACTGCTATTACAAAGGGCAAGGGTTATGTGAAATATTAGCAGTAGCCATCACTCTTCTATAATTTTGATTCCATATAACACTTAATTATTGTTCACTCTATTGAGACTGGACAGTAAATGAAATGAATGGAAATAAGGTCTCCAAAAGTCACATATGAAATTCACTTGGTATATTTTCCTCTGGTTCTATCTGACAAGAGCTACACATATAATGAACCTTCTGAGAGATATCTTTTGTAATTACTTAAGCTCAGAAGGCTAGAGGAGACAAATGTGGAAAGCAGGCCAATGGGAAATCTGATAGAGACATTTCAGAATTGCGGAGACATTTCCTCCCCTTTGATATTTTCTACGAAGGAGGTGAAAGGGCTTTGTGCCAAAATCTGATATGGTCAAGCATAAGTGAGTGTTGTTGGGGGAGGGATGGCAGGCAGGGATGAGATGAGACTAATGGGAAGCCATTTTGCATCCGGTACCTAGTAACACACATTTATTTTTCTGTGTAAATAAATGATTATTACATCAGCGCTCCTGCATGGGAATTGCCAGTCCAGGGGAACAATGTCTAGTGGAAAAAGGCTAGAGAGTACTACAGAAAGCCCTGGCCATCATGTGGATTCTCCAAGGGTGTCCTAAAGGCACTGCCCCAAGGGTCATGAGAGCTACAAGGGTTAAGAAAGCTACTTCTGTTGTCCCCATGGGTGGCCAAACCTGCTGCTTAAGCATATAGTGCAGAAGAAATGTCTCAGCATCAAAACTGCTGATTTTTCTAGATAACTTTTGGCCCTTCTGAATTTATGCTGTAACACAGATGGTATGACCTGGTAGTTCCTCTGTCATCGAGTGTCTTCAACAGGTCACTGACATACTTCAATTTTCCTTCTACTGGAAAATTTGCTTAAGCATCCTGTTTTCTGCAACAAGAAGAAGTAGACAAAGAAGCAGAACAAATAAATAGATTTGAAAACTAAATATTATCAAGCAGGATAGTCATGTGGGCTGGGATTTTAGAGATTTAAATTCTGTTCCCAGATTTGCCACAGGCTTGTTTGATGTTCCCCCTTTATAAAAGGAAGATGATGATAATCCCTTTTTCCACCCTTTGCCTTGTCTATTTTGATCAGAAACTCTTTGGAGCAAATCGTCAGGCTGGGCACATACTAGGGCTATGTACTAGGCTGCTAATATATACTGAAGTTTCAGGAACTACTGGAACATTAAAAATAATAATAACTGATCTGCCTCTTACAGTGGATCCACATTGTCAGTAAATACAATTTATACCTAAACTCTCATTATACTTTCCCATCCTTTCTTGATATAGGGAAACCTGTATGCAACATTTTAAAAACGTGGGTCAATTCGTACTAGCATTCTCTTTTCTGAATGTCAAGAAAATACCTCTGTGGGATCCAAAATAGTAACAGAAAAAGCATTAAAATCTGCATTTCCCTGAATAGGAAAAGTTTTAAAACAAATATGGTAATTTAATTTCTAACGTGCTACTGCTTCTAATTTAAAGTAGTTTTATTTCAACCACTGCCAAGAAAAGAACCAATAGGAAAAAAGGTATGGGTAATTAATTTGCAGCAATCTCATGATAAAAGAGTGTTTGTTGACTACAAAAATCTAGCTAGAAAAAAAGACTATTCTCTAAAGAATGGTGGATTTCTACTCCTGGATGTTTTTAGACTTCCTAATTGTAGTTTCTCAGGTCATTGACCCAGTTATAAAAAGAGTTTTAAAAATTAGTCAAAAGAAACACTTGAGGATAGGTTTCTCATGCAGTCAGACATTGTACATCAAGAATGTGGTAAAGGAAAAATGTTGCTTTCTATCTACTCAAACCTTTTCCTGCAGCGTCAGTCTGATGAGAAAAACTGTATCTTGCAGACAAAAAGAAAAGAGGTTAAGAACAACATAAAAGATTGATTAACCCTATGTTGTTATCAAGCAAGTGTCAATAACAAAATGCTACTGGGCTCCTGCATTGTTTCCTTCTAAATTTCCAGTCTCACACCTGTCACACCTCAAGATAACTATCCATCATGGAGTCAAAGTGGCAAACAACTGTGTGGTCCTTTGATAAGGAATAGTGACACAATTTGTCTCTTTCTCCTCCCATAGATTGCAACTAATGGGCTAACAGCAGGTTACAATAGCACAAGGATGGATTTGAATGACTGTCAGGGCTAGAAAGCAAGCACAGCTGCAAAACACTTCAGATGATAATCTCAAGTAACATATAAAATTGAAATCTAATCAATTTTTTAAAAAGGATTTAAAGGTGCACTTTAAAATTAATTATTGCACATGTTGGGGGAGTTATTTACGCTATAATCCACCTTGCTTAATGGCAAACTATTGTAGAAGCTAAGATATAGCTCCAGTATGTCAGGGAGTATTATTATAGAAGTAATTTCAGTAGGGTAGAAAGTATTAAAGACTGCAAGATGCCTATAGGGAACCACAAAACAATTTCTAAAGGGGCTTCTATGACAAGAGCATTTAGAAACGACACATATTATAACAGGGCATAAGAAATGTAAATTCAAATACACAAATATTTAAACATGGAATTTGAACCAAATTTAGTGCTAGTTCAATGAAGTCTCACTAGAGTTCATTTTACAAACAATTAGAACACATATTTGCACAGTGATATGTTCTTAGAATTAGTTTAAACCAGCAATTCTCCATTTTTTTAGATTTAAGGCACCCTCAGAAAATGCAAGCTGTTAGTTTTTATTTTTTTAAATTGGAGAAAAATAATAGGGCAGCTTTTTTCTTTTTTGCAAAGAACTCAGAAAGACCGCAACTATTGACTTCTGTTTGCAGTCTCTGGGTTTCTCTTGTAAATCATATTTGCAAACTTAATAGTGTCAATATGGTGTAGCATCCCAAGAAGCACTTGAAATTATTTCATAGCACCTTGGTTGAAAACCACTGGTTTTAGTTCTCCAACACCTGAAAAAGAAATTGAAATACACACGCACATACACACTATCTAGAGTTTGTTTAAAATTGCTTAGCAATAATTTAAAGAAAAGAAAAAAATAAGTACAAAGATACTAGAATTATTTCCCAAAAAATATTCTGAAGCCAAGAAATTCAGAGTTAAGGTTATCTGATGAGAAATCCAAACGTTTACAGATATGACAATCCGGGGCTAAGGAACCTAAACAACATAACTTTTCTTTTTAATGATGCCACAAAGGAGGGGGGGAAAAATCACAAAAACCTTTCCAAATCTCACCTATCTGTAAATAATAAAACATCTTTTATTGTGGGCTCACATCCAGGAACAAGGAACTGGGCATTCAGTGTGTTACAGCAATATATTTGGTATACCTTGTCTAGTGCAGGGGTGTCAAACTCATCTGGCCCTGTGGGCTGGATAAGCAAGGCAGGGCCAGTCCATGGGCTAGATAAGGCAAACAGGTTCATGGACCCCCTCACCCCTGGGATCAGTGCTGTATGTGGTGTGTGTCCTAGAATGGGTAGGTGGGCACTGTGTGGCACATATCCCAGAACAGCTGGAAAAGGTGCTATGGGTGACACAGTCTTGCTGGGGCACACATCACACGTAGTGTGAACTCTGGATTGGCTGGAAAAAGCACTATACTACAAGTGGCACCCACCCCAGCTGGACTATGCCACCCATGACACCTGGTTTAGCCACCTTGGGACCCATACCACGCACTGCACTCCTGCAGCTGGTACAGGACTGCACCACATGCACCGCCTGCACCAGCTGGTCTGGGACGTGCACTGCACATGGAACCTGCAGGCACCATATACAACATGGGTCCCAGACTGGCTGGAGCAGGCATTGTGTGCAGCTTCTGTCTGAACGTGCCAGGGGTGAACACTGTGTGCCACATAGTTCCTGAAGCAGCCAGAATGAGCATTATGAATGGCATATGTCCCTGGGTTTGCCTGTGGGGCTGGTCCAGGTCAATTCAGACCTGGTAATACCATGGGCCATATGTTTGACACCCCTGGTTTAGCTCAGGAGCCTTTCTTGCACAGTAATATAGACAGGCCATGTCCAGAATTGTCCACCCCCTACTCCTTTTTCAATGCAGGTTCTAGCTTTCATAGATTTAGAAAATTCTGATTCAGAGGTTGAACCCTATATTCAATGTCTAATGATCAACCTTTCCTCCATGAATTTGTCTAATCCCCTTTTGAACTGGATTCAGCGATCAGCCTCTAAAACAGTGGTCACCAAACAGTGGATCCCGATCTACTGGTAGATCTCGGAGCCTCTTGGATTGATCCGAGGCTGGGGTGGCAGGGCTGAGTGCCCGTGTGCATGCACACATGCACCCCAGCCCAAAAGGTTAATCCATGGGGGAGGGAAGGGGTGAGGGTTAGATCAAGGCCCCCTGTGCTGAGGGACAGTGCCACAGAGGCAGGAGCATAGGTAAACTGAGTGGGGCACTGGGCAGGTGGGACTTACCTGCGGGGAAAGTGTGCCCCCAAATAATTTTTTCTCACTCTGCCTCAATCTGCCCCCCGCTCTTCCCTCCCCACAGATTTACCTGCTTGGCAGGGGGGTCAGCGCAAGCTAGATCTTGTGTTGCTTTTAAATGCCAAAGGTGATCTCCTACTTAAAAAGGTTGGAGACTGCTGCTCTAAAACATCCAGTGGCATTCTGCAGTACTCTGAAAAAGAACTTATTTTGATTTGTTTTAAACCTGATACCTAACAGTTTAATCATGCTACTATTGTGAAAATAAGGACCCAACCAAAGGGTAGGTGGCCAGCCTTCAAACTACAGCCTCCTAACCCAGAGGGCTTTTTCCCAGGAGGTCTCTTAGCCATTAATTCTTTCACTTTAAAAGTCATTTTCTTGCTGGTGTTGTTGTTGCAGGACTGCCAAAAGCCGCAAATAAAAAAGGCTTTCAAAGGCACCCGTGTAGAGCAGTTTCTGGAGGAGAGATCCCAGGGTGCAGGAATATGAGTGATGATGACAAGCCATTTGGGTATTCTCTTTGATCTGGGTTTCAGTTTGCAAGCTTTTGTAGAAAAATTGTGCCCCCTTATTTCACTAGTGATAGGTAATATAGGGAGTAGGCAGACTTATAATGTAGCTTAATACAGAAAGTATTAGATGACCCTGAGGACTAAAGATAGATAAATGTGATTAAATTTAATAGCACAGCGTGCAAGGTCATTCATTTAAGGAGTAATGAGAAGAATCTCTGTTATAAGTTTGGAACTCATCAATTGGAAAGAAGGCAGAAGGACCTGAATGTTAGCCCATAACAGGATGACTATGAACCACTAATATGATATGGACATGAGAAAGGCAAATGTGATCCCAAGTTGTATCAGGTGAGGTAATTCCAGCAGACATACAGAAATATGAATAGCACTGTGCAAAGCGCTTGACAACATGGTCACCTATGTTCAAGGCAGATGAATTCAAACTGGATCAAGAGCAGAGAAGAGCTTTAGGGATAACCAGAAGAATGGACACCAAGCCGTATGAGACAAAAACTAAAAGAGCCTGGCTCTGATCTAGCTAACAATGCTGAATAGAGCTATTTCTGCTCTCTGGAAACATATAGGTAAATACCAGTAGTATTTAAATTGCGGGTCTGTGTTCACACAGAAACAAATGGGTATAAAATAGCTATTAAGAAATCTAATCTACAAACGTAAAGAAGATTGTCTAACAGAGGAGTGAAGTTCTGTATTAGAAACCTGTTACAAGTAGTGGAGGCATTAAACCCCCACTCTGAGGTATTGAAATGACGCTTGGTCAGTAAATAGAAGTGATTAAGAGATCTGGTTGCCATGATGATATGAGGGGTTCCTTCCAGTCTTATGTCCTATATTCCCAAGTTACTAAATATTCATTGAGGATAGTCTCATCTCTCATTTCTGACCTTCTGATTTCTTCATTCATCTATGGACTTCCTGAAAACTGATCCTCACTTCCCAGTTCCTGGCTTCACACCACACAGACCTGGCCCCTTCCAAGTGGTTGGTACTGCCAAAAAGACATTCCTCTGGTGCTTGCTCTCATAGAACACAAACACGAGGACATTGGCTCTTGTCCTCCTTCTGTACATCTACTCCACACAGAGCAAAAACCTGATGCCTAAAAAAGTAGAAAAAACTCAGATAAGGCTTTTTAGCTGTATAGGTTTAAATTAAAACAGTAAACAATAACTGTCAGCACATTAATCACTGTGTATGATAGGACCATCAGTAAGCAACCTTCAAAAAGGAAATCAGAGGGTTGATGTTGAGAATATATATGGCGCAAACAATAAGTATGATCTAAAGAAATACGAATGACTCGTAAGACTAGGGGTCATATCCATATGATAAATACCAGATCTATGTGATGAAGCATATCACATTGTTCTGTAGTATGTCATAAGCCTTTGACCACTTTACCTGGCCCTCACAATTTGCACGCTGATTTATCTCAGAATAATTACTTTGACCATTCCTGATCTCTGAGCTGCCTCAGACAGACACCTTAAACAAAACTCATAAAATCTTCCCTCCTCCTTCCAAATGTCTATTTTTTATTCCTCAAAACTGTCCCAGCCCAAGGCCAATGATAGGTAATATTCAGTCCTGAAACAGTAAGGAGTTTAAAATCTGCTTTGCAGTTAAAAACTGAGGCTTTATATACTTGGGAAACAGAGATCCAGCTTCCCAGTGTGAACTAGCTTTGGATTATATGCATTGAATGCCCAGTCCACCCCAGCTTGAAATCATGACATTTTCAAACACAGATGAACCATTTTACATTAGTTTGTTATGTTTTTTCTCTTTTTCTTTCCAAGGAGATTGAAAGCAATAGTCAAATTCTCAGCAGCCTACCTGAAGCCCTTTGGAGTTATATCTTTTATGGTAAAAGCTCAGCTAGGGCTTGGGGAGGGATAAATATTTGGGAGTGGGGTTTAGTCAGGGCTTTTTTTTTTTTTGTGCATAGTAGAGGAACATCAATGTTATGATGAAAAGAACTTTAAAAAATAATATTTATGGCTTCTTCTAGACCCTAGCCTGCTGGACTCACAACTAAAACATTATCCAAAAACATCTGAGGTATATAAAGAACATGTGCTGGCAAGGCATAAAGGTATTATAGTCGCTCATTTAAGATGACCAGCATGAGTCACTTGTAGCTTTACCACTTGAGACTATGTGGCTCTCTGTCACAGCGTCTTGCTGCAAAAACCTTCACACCACCCTTTCTGCTCTTTTTGTTTCACACAGACATGTATCTAAACCTATAAATATGTGAACAGTGCCATAATTATGTCTACATTAATTCTACTTTCTGTATTATTTGTTCAAGCATCTGTTTTAGTCTGTATTAAATATTGGTGTTACAGGCTTAGAATTTTTTGGTATGCCCAGCTTTTCCAGACAGATGTTGAAAGCCATAAAGAGGTTTTTAAAAGTGTTATTACTAGTAAGTTATTGCACAGTTAATGTGGGTCGTATTGTAGCAATAGAAGCTCTAGGAAAACATCTTTTCTTTCTGTCTCTTTCTCTCTTTAAACTTTATTTATAGCCTTGCAAAATACTTGCATTCACATAACCCGCCTTTGCTGACTTGCCAGAAGATTAATGATATCACAGTGTTCTTGAGAACAGAAATGTGTCTACCACTGTGTTGAATAATCTCTCCTTTCACACATTAGAAGTGAGATGAGGCCTACTTTAGAAAGCAAGGACAATGTGTCACATAGAATTGGCATACAGACATACAGGAGTAGCTGTCCTGAATCACTAATTGTTTCACGTGAGTTATACAGAGAAAATGTAAACCTTATTCAGCACAGCTTCTACTTTTTTGGCTTGTTAACTGTTTGGGATAGGAGTTGATTCTTCATACAGAGCAATGAGATATAAATTACAGCATTCTACCCCACACTGAAGAAATCCAGGCCATTTAAAGAACAATAAGTGGCTGACTTCACTGCAAACATAACCAGCACTGGCCACATACCCGTTTTACGGGCCTTATCAATTGGTGTGAGAAAACATTGATATCTACAAGTTGAGATGCATGGATGGCCACTCTTCTGATAATTATGCCCTGTTTACAAGATGTACAAAGAGTAATGTCTTGCTGCCAGTCCCAGAATGATTTTTTAAACATAGTATATTGTTTAATTCTTTTTCATGTTTGCCTTCATATTATATACTAGTCTGTTAAGGGCTAGTGTTTTTTGTTTTGGGGTGGGGATTACTTTTAATTTTGGCAATATGATATGTTTCTTTCAACCTTTGCTTATCTGTCACTGGAAGTGGAACATTCTCCTGTCTCTCATATTCATCACTTTGGTTTGTCAAGATTTTTGAGACATCGTAGTGTGGATTCACTCTAGGAGAGAACGCTTTGTCCTTTTTCTTTGTAATCTAGATTTTTTCTACCCACTCTTTGCTGTTAAACTCATTCTATATCTCTTGCCTCCTTTTGACTTCTTTCTCTGTGTCTCTCTTTGTTCATGCTGGCAATGGTCTTTAGTTTGCATGCTTTTATGAACCCTCTGCTTCTTTTCATTTCAGCTCTCTGGTCCTGATTTGGAACAGCCTTGCCTTTTGTCTAGTCCTTTTCACACGTGCAAAGCAGGTGTACAATACTACCAGTCTTATTTAGTCAAGTTTTACTCTATGCTTTGCATAAAAGAGTCAGGTGAGAGAAGAATCTGGACTTCTTTGATGATTGGAAGTAAGGTCAGTAGTATATATTGGAGAGCACTGATGGTATGAAAAAAGTATATGAATGGAATCTGAATGAATTACTAATCCATCATAAACTACCACGTTACTTCTTAGTCTTGCAGTAAACTCTAAATTCTATTGTTTCCAAGAGTGTCTTTAATCCAGAATTTTTTAAGATACAGGATATGTTGCTCCCATTCCTTTGTTTTACATCTACTAGACATCGGAGAACTAAATTGAAACAGATATCACCTGGGTATCTCAATGCAATATTTTTTGTTCTTGAACAGCAAATAATGTCATTGCTACTGCTTCTCTTGGCAGGAGGAGAAACCTACAGCCTGCATTTGAGTTCAGTCTGGAGAAGCTACAACATCCAGTATTCTGTTTATTTTGAAGTTTATCTGAATTTACCCAAACCTTTTGTGTCTGGGGATCTAACATGATCAGGTTTTCTTATAATACTGCAATTGCATTTGGGTTTTGGCTTGGTCAGAAAGCACTGAAAAAAATGGTTTTGTTGCAGTATTTTCACATGTAGAGCAGATTAGGAAGTTCAGTTGTTTACATGCTTGTGGGGTCCTGAAGAAAGCATGGCCTGAATGTTTCAATCATGAAAGGTGGTTCAGGGTTAGATTATTTCAAATTCTGGGCAAAGGCTTTCCTTGGTATCTGCACTTACCCTGTTCTTCACTAATATTTAGGATGTATTGTAAATCCATTGGGTGAACAGGTTATTAGAAAGTCCAATAGATAGAATTTACAATTCTGGCAAGTGGTCCCCTGATACCTATTTGTAAATATAAGAGCAGTTAAGACCCAGCAAAGTGCAAAAATACAATACATAACATCAGACTATAAACCTAGGTTATAATCTTTATTTTGGTCATGGCTTTGTTATTAACAATATTCCTTTAGTTATTTAGCTGTTACAAGTTCTACCACAGACTGCTTCTCTAAGCTGCTTACTCATATGTGTCCCTGTGATAAATTTTATCAGTGCTCAGCTGGACCGTAGTACATTCTGCAGCTGCACAGTGGCTTTTTATCTAGGTTGGCAACCCCCAAATTTTTTTTCTGACTTAATTTATGTTGTGGCATTTTTGTCAGTAGATGCAGAATCAGCAGTTTGTGTTCCCAGAGGAAGTTTATATGGAAACAAGGAACTTCACTATAAAAGATGGATGGGATAAAACAAAATATAAATGTAATTAAAAAGTATTATTGACTATCTACTGCTGAACAACAAAGAATATGTAGTGTCTGCTTTCTTGTCCATCTGTTTTCAAAGCTCACATATTTATGCTAGCAGTGGTTGTAGTGCTGCCATTCATGTTTTTAAACTTGAGGGTAAGTCAGTTTTTCTATCTTATGAAATACTAGTTTGCACATAAAAAGGGCTGCTGACATTGTCAGAGACAGGAAGTGCAAGCTCTCAATTTTAAGTCATGCCTATGCCCGATGATTTTTTGAAAATACATCTTTTTCAAAAGGCTTTGACTTTTTCCTTTCTTCAGATCTTTATTTGATTTTCCATGGTGGCCCTCTACTAGCTTTGCTATTAAGCTGCAGTTCTCAGAATATTAATATACTGTTTATTCTTTTAATCATTCTCTCTTACTATTCTCACTATAGAACATCCCCCTATAATGCTCCCAAAGGCTTGGCTCCCAACAAGGGTGTTTTAAACAGGATGGAGCTTACCATAAATAAACCTTCAGTATCCATGATAATGAATTTTAAAGAGCACCTGCAGGAATAATTTCAGTTTTACATGTTACTTCGTATTTTCTTTGATACCAAAATGTTCCTTTCCCTGGACACAGACTGACAAGAGTGTTGTGTAAGGATTTTAGTTTTAATCTGAAATAATCCCGACAGACTTGATTTCAAATGAAATTTTGCAGGCCATTGGTCTATCATTTGGATTTCAGAACAATAATGATATAAAAAAACTTTATTAATGAAATAACTCACTCAATTTAATGATGCAAACATATTGTTATGGGCAGCATCCAAATGAATATTAGTTTCTATTGGTTTTTAAGAGCCTGTTAAATTTATGAAGTCAGATATCATTGAACAGAGAAATAATGATAGTCAAGTGGCTGAAATGCCTCATTTTATCAAGTGCCTGAATGCTCATCCTTGCATTTTAAAAATGAATACATACACCAACCACATTTGCCCACTCAATAGACTTCAGTGGCTCTGAAGAAGCATATCAAAATATGTATCTTACAGGTACTAGATTATATATTTAACTTGGTAAATATGCCTTTAAAATGCTTCAATATTTAGCCATTCTGAGATATGTATTGACACAGTCTACTGTCTATGTTTACCTAAGTGATTGGAGAAGTCTCTCAGGCAAATAATATGGGGTTGCTAACCTTTCATGAAAGATTTTTTTATTTGCTCTTTGGAAAAAAATACTTCAGCTTCTTACTGTTTTAATTTAATTCTTTTTTTACATATCTAACTTTTTCCTGGAGCTTCAAAGAAGGCACTTTAAAAAGCAGTCCCTTCATAGCATTTGACAAAACAAGCTACTATTTATGAAAGCTTCTGCATCTCTGATTTAATCAACCAATAAGGTGCAAATCTACCCTGCTTTCTCACTATAAAAAGTAGGAATCTTTGGTATTGTTCATCAGCATGTTTTGGGTGAAGGATTTAACATGTGCCTCGCTTCAAACACATGAGGAGTCCCATTGATTGACTGGGGGTACTCCACTGTTTCAAGCACGGTGCACGCTTCAGCTCTTTGCAGAACAAGGACTTGATAAGAATTTGCTACCTTAAAGGGCAGCAAGAGATTTTACTGAGCCATATTAATGACAACAGAGGAAAAAAGAAAGGAATGGAGGAGTATGAGAAATAGATTTTTACCTGAGATTCTAAACTTTCTTTGGTTTCTAACAGGAAAACAGAGGTCACAATGTTCATTTTCACATAGTAGAGTCTTTTCTTTCCCCTTCTCAGTGGAAAAAAAAATGCAACAAACTGGGAGTAAAAAACAATTTAGAAAATAGTGCCATACCAAGCAAACAAACAAGGGAGGTAACTCTCCAAGTGTGTTTTTTTTTAAGTGGAAACCATGAGGAAGAGTGGATCAATCCATTCATGAATTTGCAGTACAAAAAAAATCATACTTTCCCCAAAGTATTCTTCTCAGAATGGCAGTTGCTAAGGGCCTGGTCATCCAAAGTACTGAGCATTTCATGCAAAAAATTCAAAAGGATATGGAAAGGTCCAACACATTGCCATTAGTTCAAGGCATAGGATACATCCAAGAATTCTGGCTTGACCTACCAGCCAACACATGAACCAAACTGACACATTACAAAGATCAAGTTCTAACTTAAATACTAAGCTTACTGTAGGCAAGAAGATGTTATGTCATTTATTGAAACTGAGCCAGAAACCTAGTCTGAGATGAGGTTGAACCTCTATCAGTTAACACACTGTTATCCTTCAAGATCATTTGGATGTCTGGGCCAACTCCTGCAACCTTTAATTTTTTACATTAATATGCCACAAAACAATAGGAAGCAAGTTTGGAGTCAGTAGGTGCATCTATATGAGACTTTTACTGTGGACTTGACTAATTAGCTCCACAATAAAATATCACTGTCTACACATGTGGTGCTATTAGGATGGAGTAAACTAATGAACTCTACCATAGGATAGTACTGTCCAACACAAGCACTATCCTACTGTGCAGTTATTTACTCCACCACAGTGCATGTGTAGACACTGATGGTGCTGCCCGCCAGCTAGCCCCACACTGAAGTACCCTCATGTCTCAGCCAGCACCTCAGGCAGCATGTTGACCCAAGCTGGTGCCACCCCAGGCTGGCAGGCTGATCCTGGGGCCCCCTGTCAACCAGGGCTACTCCACCCTGGCTCAACGTGCTGTTGTTCCAGGTGCACATCTAAACGCTGTGCCCAGAGGCAACAAACTCTGACATGAACTGTACTGGAGTTTACTGTGTTGTGCTAACTGCACTCTTTATTGGGTGACAAGTTTTTTGTATTCACACTTGTAAGAATCAATATAACATATTAAAAGCTTGGGGAAAAAATCGTTTTGGCTACATTGCAAGACCCAATTCTTTAGTAAAGCTCTCTCACAATGAACAGGATGATACACCTAAAAGTATACATACCCCAAGTAGATCTTCTTTGACTAGGAAAGAATGGCAAAAGATTCCATAAAATCCTCTGAAAACCTCATTACACCTGCCTAATTTAAATAGCAAGCAGTACAGTATTGGGAACTATAGAAAACCCCAAGATACTTCTTTAAAATCCTGCTTCTGAAAAATATTTTGATGTTTGCAAACACTTTGAGCTCCTTGGGCAAATGTGCTATAAGAATGCAACATAATGTATCTATCTGTCAGATTTTTTTTTTTAAATAAAGATGTTGAACATATCTGACAGACAATTTTCCCATTTACTTGCCTCCTCTATAATAAAAGATTTATTTGAGGCATGTTTAGTTTGTGCTTACTAAGACATCCCCAGAATTCAACAGTCTTTGACTTCCTCTAGCAGTCTGTTCGGAGAGCAAGTATCTATCTGAGAACATCATCACTCAGGACTATATTACACTAAATGCATGGCTTTCAATACCATGTTAGCACAGCTGTATTGCATGAAGCCTTCATTCTAGACCCCTAAAGTACAGACAGTCAAAAAGCCTGAGGCTGGCTCAATTCAGTCTTTGCAGGTTAGTCTAAGCTGCACAGATTAAACTGAGGAACAACTAGATAGACATTCACTTTTGATTCAGGAAATGCAGCCACATACCTGCAGTGGTTCAGGCCAGAAGCCACAGGGCACTAGAGCATGGGCTCTCTGGCACATAGCCAGCATGGGCTATGTGTTCACTTCCTCCTTCTGCTACCCCTGAGGTCTCTTGGATTTGCAGTCCACAGTTACAGCAGCAGGACTCTGCAGGGTTGCTCACTTCCTCCTGGTTCCAGGTGCCTCTGGGATTTATAGTTTACAGTTACAGCCAGCAGTCAGTTTTTACCATGGCAGTGCAGGGCAGCTCTGTACTCAGGGAAAGCAAAGGTTAACCCGACTCCCTGGCTCCAGCCCTGAGCCAGGGTTTGCCTCCAGGGGACAGTCCCTGCCTCCCCCACAACCCTTCTCTACTGGAACAGACAGCATAGCCCATCCCAGGGCTGGAAAGCATGTTGGGATGCTGGGGGACTCTGACTGAACTTGAACTAGGAAGGAGTCTGCGACACCAGTTTCACAAACCGGTTTGATCCAAATCAGTTAAGTCTGATACCGCATTCAACCAGATTTATCTTAGACCAGTTTCAGCCATTTTGAAACTGTTTTATGTGCACTGAGCTTCTGTTCTGTTACAGGTTTAAACCAGTTTCTGGTGACTTAAATCAGTTTATGTGTAACTTCTGTCCCTAGCCCTAGAGACAAGTAAATGGGGTACCTTAGATACATTCTTAAAAATCTTATTACATAAGCTGAATGCAAGCTAGGTTTAGTACTCTTTCTGAGCAGACGAGTTCTGTAAAGCAATCATCTTTTACTTCTTGAAAATTACAATGCTAATTAAAAACTACTGTGATGCCTATTTGCACCAATAAAGAATTAATATTTTCTTTCACTGAAACAGTTTTAGAAAGATGGTATGTATATAAGAACCTTGCTCACTAGGATCCTGAGAAGGCGTTGTCTTTATTTCCAGTACTTCTTTGTTGTTACTTACTCGGTTTTCTTGACAGTTCAGGACTTTGCAACTTCTGAAACTTTTCAGCAGCACTTTAAAGATAAACAGATTGAATCCAGATTGTCTGCTATTCTGTATCCTGTGTTAAAACTGATGACAGATAGATGAGAAATGATTCAGGTAGGACCCAAGACACATATGGCAAAAATATCATATATTCAAAGGAAAATCTTTCAAAATAATCATGTTTGCCTTATGAATCTACTGGCTTTAAATTTACATCCACAATGGACGACTAGTGAATAATTATTTTTACCTGTAGCTTTGTATCTTTTTAAACCTTAAAGAAAAACTCATTTTAAAGAATAACTTCAAAGTGGATAACTAATGTTCTATGTTATTGTTAGAGGGATTTATTAGGTATTCTTTAATCCAAACCAGAGGGATTTAAGAATTGAAGAGTCACCCTATTCTGTTGGGCATAGTCTGTTGAAAGTAAGACATTATGGCTTTAGCAAAGCAGCTTATTTTGAAGTTGTGATCTCATTTCTGGAAGTACCCATTACACAACTTCCCCATTTAATGTTTACTGCATTCCATTTAGAGTTTACTACAAGGTCCATATCTATCATGTGAACCTTCTAATTGATTTCCATTAACCTGCTATAGCTGATATTTGTTTTAATTATTACCAGCGGGCCCACAGTTAATATCTACTGCTGCTTGTGGTTTTTTTTAAATTAATACTTTATTTATGGCAGCAGTATATTAAAGATGTTATTGGGCAAAACTTTCTTTTCTTTTATATTGCTCTTTTGGAACCATCTAAACAAGTTTCTGAAATAGTGCTTGTACTACATTTACCTTTAATCACTGCTTGAAAGGAGAATCAATTGTTGGCCATTTTTCCTTACATCAGTACAAATTACTTGCAATAATTTGGTCCAAGCAAGTTTTCATAGATAACATGTATCCAAAGTGGCTATTTAAGCTCATCTTTGACAGTCTAAGCCAGGGCAGTCCAACTGGCAGCCCATGAGCCAGGCACAGGCCATGATGAGTTACTTTGCAGCTTGTTGACTCTCTCTCAGGCACTGCTCTGCTCATTGCTCTGTCTGCTGCTTCTGCCAGGGTTTCCAGGCTCTTGCTTCCTCTTCCTGCCCCAGCCCCTGGGGGTGGGCCAGGGGAACCAAGGGGCCCACTGCTTGTGCAGCAGAGTAGCCTGGGTGGCCCGTGGTGGGCTGGCAGGGGCACGCACTAAGTGTTTGTCTCCAGACATCTCAGAAGTTGGACAGCCCTGGTCTAAGCTGTCATGATATCTTTATTAGCTGGCACCAGCAACATTGGTGTGGCACCTATATAATGTGCCAGGTAAAAAAAATATTGTTATAATGCCTAAAAGAGTAGATGTATTTTATAGGAGTAATCGGGAGTTTTGTTTCTAACTCGGTACTAATTGATTCACTTTTTTTCAGAAAATCTGGAAAACACTACACTGCCCTTCAGATAAAAACGGATTCTTCTCCTTACTCATATTTTGCATGTATGTTTTGCTATTTTTTTAAATATACGATATCATAAACCTATGGCAAACCAAAGCTTCACTGTATGATAAACAGCTGCATTTGCATTATATTATCTCTTGTCTCTATTAATATATTTCTGTTGTTTTCAACCTCTTTTCCATTGTAACACTTTTTTGTAGCCCTGCCTGAATGAATTATAACACCAAATTTTGTAATGTCGTGCAGCTTTGTGGAAACTACAGAGGAATCTATTGGCTCACTTGCATCCTCCCTGTCAAAGGCTGGATCTCTGTGGAGGAAGTCCAGAGGTTTTCAAGTGGATAGAATTCTC
This sequence comes from Crocodylus siamensis, assembly GCF_052110815.1. Taxonomy (NCBI): domain Eukaryota; kingdom Metazoa; phylum Chordata; order Crocodylia; family Crocodylidae; genus Crocodylus; species Crocodylus siamensis. The sequence continues at coordinate 44,466,618 of NC_143397.1, read as the reverse complement.
TTTCATTTCCTCAACTTTTGGGCACAGCAACCATCTCCAGAGTATGTCCAGCATGACCAGAAATAGATTGTACCTCAAATCTAACTAGACAGCCTTTTCTAATTTCAAGAGATTAATTGGTTAGACTTTAGAGAAAAAATGTGCATTCTTATCCAAATGTACCCTTATGTTTAATCATTACTAAAAAAGAGGAGTAGTTGATGACTTTTTATGGGTTAGTACTGCTGTTCTTTAAAAAGAGGTCTTGTTGAGTCTTTCTATTCAAGTGAATGAAATGTATGTTAATTTATAAATATTTTAGCTGAAAATGTTCTCTGTGTTAAAACATGTAAAATTGCAAGTAATTTTACAGCCAGGATATATAATATTGTAAGTGAGTTAGGCCATCAGCCATGTTCACAAACCTTTTTCTCAGAATAATGATATGGGGAAGTATATGAATTTAATCCATAATCATATTAATGAACACAAACAATAATTCTCCATAAACAAAGAACAAAATTATCACAAGCATAATTTATATATTGCAAAATTAAAAACTATTTTCATTACTGTATAATACAGAATCATTTAACATTTTTATGCTGATCACATTACATGTTCATTTATAAACAGGAGCAATCCACATTGTATCTTTCACTGAACCACAGAAAATTTAGCCCACTGTTTTGCACCAGTGCTAAAGCCTATATGTTTACTGGGGCTTATTTTCCAAGTAAGCTCATGTAAACTATGTTACCTTTTCTTACAACATGAAAAATACTCATTTTTAGGTACCAATGAACTACAAAATAGTATCAATATATATATTGCTCTTGAGCTGTGACAGTTTAGTAAAGAAAAAGGGAACACTAATCTGTTGCTCTTCTCTTGTGATAAGCTCGATGCTGATACTAGAAATTGGAGTACCTTCCAAAAAGGGAAGGTAAATATATGATTTCAGTGAGAATATCTAGAATGATACTGATCGTCAGGGCTCAGCAAAGAGCACACACTAATGAGGAATGATATTACCAAAGATGACACAGATTTTATTTTTTTTTTTTTTTTGAGCAGAGAGCATGGCTGTGCAGGGAAAAGGCTACCAATAAAATCAGTATAATGAAAAGATGTTTTTAAGCCACTGGAGTGACTCAAATATGGAGAAGATAAATGTTCTCATTTAATCCATAGTTAAAGGTTGTTGAAGTCTGGCTGTGTTTGAAAAAGGTGATGGAGGTTCAGAGATGCCAGAAAAGTGGTTTCAGGAATGTATGACTAAAATGATATAGGCAAATAAAAATTTCACCATTTGCACAAACTAGAGGAGTCTTATTTTCAACTTTTGTGCTGGGACAATGCATGCAATATACCCAGAAGAGAAGACATGAAGATAAGTAGCCATTAAATGAAACTTCAAATATGTGATCAGCAAGGTGGGTGGAAAACCAGAAGAAAACATTCCAAACCCTTGATGATGATCATGAGAAAATTGTAAATCCACTAAGTAAATGGTAGACTTTCACAGATGCAAATATTCATTTCAGAGTCAAAGATACCTCTGTTTACCAAAAGCCTACCAAGAAATAGAGGGTGATCTTGTTCAGTAAAATCCCCAAACAAAAAACCTCTCCCTCCCCCTCAAAAAATGGATAAATCTAAACATATAAAACATGTTTTCAGGGGCAGATCCTTAGCTAGTGGAAATCAAAATAGCTCCATTGACATCAATACTTGGCAATTTTTATGTATTTCATGAAAATTCATGGATAACTGGGTTGTATTGTGGGAACTTAAATCTGCATTCCATTATATTCAATATTCTCTTATATGCAGTTTTAAAAGTGGTGTGATAGATGGAAGAACAGGCCTTAACAACACATTAGTTAACGGCTGAACCTAGTAAAATATCATATCAGGTAAACCAGCCAGAAAGGAACTAGACAGAGCATAGAAACATTATGTTTTTACTATTTTTTCTTACTTCTGTAACAGATGTCTTTGAGTATTTTACCAGTTATTTCTCTCTCTCCTTCTCTTGATCTGCATATACAGGAAACAAAGAAAATATTGGTGATAAGGGTAATACCAGCACATTTTCAACTGCAGTTATTGTGATCGCTGTAATTCAGTATGTTCAGACTTTGTTTTAGATCAGTGGCTAACCCAGTATGACCAATGTTTAGAGATAACTCTTATCTCTATATTGAACTCAGTACTGTTTAATGCAAAGGCACCTAACTATTCAGGTACTTAGATCATGACATTTTCTTTAAAGGATTCTTAAAGATTGCATGACCCTAATATGATCATAGTACTCTGTCAGTACTGGCTAATGAGTTGCTTTTTGACAGTCAATTAATTTTAATTTAGCAAACATTGATTTTTTTTTCTCTTTGCATTTCAACTGGAGATAAAATTTACATGGCTAACATCTTTGTTTAATTGAGCCTACTGGCCAGTAGAAACCACTTTGTCATAACAAAACACTTATGTTTCTACATCAGAATCAATGACAATGCCATTGTAGCTGTGGAAGCAGTGGTCAAAATTGATTGCTATTAAAATAGGAGCACAGAGGGCAGAAATAATTGTTTCTGTAGGTCCTATGAAAACAATGATTTTTTTAAAAGAATTTTATTAACTTTCTTAGCAATATGAGGGCAGGTTTTAAAGAACTTAGCTAATTACACTACACAAGATTTTCTGTATCCAACAATAAAAATGTTCATAGGTCACATTTTGGCATCAAAGTACTATTGACTAGTGTTTCTAGGATTTCCAATGTTTCAGCACATTTACTAAAATAAAGAAAGTAATTCCACTGAACCGCCTGACTCATTTCCCAAGTCTGAAAATGGAACACAACTGTCCCAAAGGTCAGCATTTTGAACTCTGAACTATTTGACCCACATGGAATCTCTAAACTATTGAAGCCAAAAAGAAAAAAAAAGTGTTTTGTTCCACCAGAAATGTCCAAATATAGACTTATTTTGCCTAGTACCCACCAACTTTGGCCAAAGACTTAAATTCTTGTCCCAGAAACAACATTAACTGAGAATGGCATCTTGGCATGTGATATCAACTTCCTATTACATTCCTCTTCTCTCTAACTTACCCCACATATTCCAAGTTTGACTGAGTCACTGACAGAGATATTAAAGCTCTTGTAGGTAGGTGCAAAGGTTTCCCACACGAGCGAAGGTTTTGAAAATGCATGCTTTTCAATTCAAACTGGAGAACAGTAAAGCATGTGTTTGTTCTCTACAAGCATATTTATGAATTTGAGCCAAGATTTTCTGAAGTGGCTAGTCAAGTCACTGCCTCAGTTTTTGGAGGGCCATCTTCACTCACTTTAAAAGTGAGCACCCACTTTCTAAAACTTGGGTCTCTGTAAGATATCTTAAACTAGACCTCCAAAACATTAGACATCCAAAATCTCTGGTCCTTTCTACAATTGTGTCCTAAGTTATGCTTGTACATGGAAGTATTAACAGTCTTCCTCAAGGAAGAAATCTTCCTTCTCCCCATCATTATTTCCTTCAGCACAAAGTTTCATTCCCTTCCCATTTCCCCACTTGTCATACTTCTGCTGTAAGAACAGAGAGAAAAGAATTTCCCTGTCTATGCAAAAGTTCATGAAAGAACTTCTCCTCCCTAGTTCTTCTGCTGGTACAGACATGAAAGCGGAGTTCCAGTATCACTCAGTGCTGCTAGGAAGAGCATCCTTCTGCCCTCCTTCCCACCTTCTGCTGGGAAAATGTGGATGCAAAAGCTTTCTGGGGGAAAGGAAGCGCATGACATTTAAAATTTGTTTTTGTTTAATCTGAAACTGACTATTAGACTCAGATGTAGAGACAGAAGAAAATACTACATCTGGTGGGGGCTGTTATTATAGGTTACATTTAAAATATTTAAAGTTTGTGGAAGGTTGTGTATGCCCTCATAAAATTAGAAAAGTTGCCCAAACATGCCCAGCTGCCTCTCCATTGGGACTTTGGCCGGGGAGGTGGGGAGGGACTGGTAGGGCATGCTACACCTGCAGGTATGTTCAGGTTTTCATGATGATCGCAGTCTGCAGTTGTACCTCCTTTGCACCTGGAGCCCTGACCTAGAAGCTGCCAGCCATGTCTGGATAGCTGTGTATACAGCCAGCAGCTGCCAGATCTGGACTCAGGGAGGTAAGGGGACAGGGTGTGCTTAAGCTTTGAGTGGGTAGGCTCCAGCCATGGGGGGTACAGGATGCTAAAGCAGCAAGTGGGTTCAAGCTTCCACACTACTTACAACCACAGAAGGGAGGAACGGGGAAAGTGTGCTGGGGGGGAATGTGTGTGTGTGTATGGGCGGGTGGGTGGGTGGGTGTGTGTGGGAGGGGGTGGTAGGATGGTGTGGTGGGGAGAGAGAAGGAGAGAGATGTGATCCTTGACAGGTCACCAAGATTCACTAAGTGGTCCACCAGCCCAAATAATTGCCCACCCCTGGGTTAAGGTTCAGTGCTATCTCAGACCTGCACAACTGTGACATCACTGGAGAGCTTGGTGAGCAGGGGTGTAGACAGGAACCAGGACTGTTTTTGTCCTCTGGGGTAGGAGAGGAGCGTGGTTTGTAGCTCTCAGGTGGAGAAGGCACTATGGGGGCTGTGGCTTCTCTCCCTTTGCCACCAACAGAAACTGCAGGCACTAGGGAAAAAAACATGTTTGAAGTGAACAGGCAGGGGTAAAAAGTAAATAGAAAGGAGTGAAAAAAGTACAAAATTAATACATAAATAAAGGACCAAATTTTGCACCTATTTCATTAAATTTGAATGAAGTAAATGTGGGGGATGAGAGGGGAGATGGGCAGAATTGGGTTAACAATCACAACAGGGCAGAGATAAGACCCAGTGGGTTCACTGTATGGTATACACCAGGGTAGTAGGGTGACTACCAGTTCCTAATTGGGCAGAACATTCCTGAAATGGGAACATCAAATCCTTGTCCTGGGCTACATGACTCTGGGACAGTATTTGTCCTGGATTCCCGGTATCATGCAAGGATCCAGGTTTTCTTTTCATTCCAGAAAATGCAGGAAATGGGGAGTTTCCTCTTACAGTGGAGAGCAGTTCCCCCAGCTGCCTGCAAGTAAGTCAGTAGTGGGGAAGGACAGAATGAGGCCTCTACTGTGAAGAAGGGAGTGGGGCAGGGTTGGTGGTTGGGGCTGGAGACACTGCCCAGCCAGGGCAATGCATGGGGCCTAGGCCAGGAATGTGTGGCCACAGGGCCTGGTTGGGGAGCAGGACAAATCCACGGGCAGCTCATCTGCGGGGGCGGGCAGGGGTGCAGCTCCCCACTTCTGCACGCACTCTCAGGGAGGGAGGCATGGGGGTGGGCATGTGCCCCCCAGATTGTACACAGGGCAGAGGAGGATGTGCCCTGCTGTCCTGCCCCTGGGAGCCTCATGATGACTGCATCACCATGGCAAGGCGTCCCCTGCCCACCCAGCAGCAGCGGTGGTGGCAGCCATGTGGAGTTGTGGTTGGCTTTGCTCCAGCCATGTGGGGCGGGGGGAGGAGGCAGGAGGTGGGCAATGTGTCCCACCCTCCAGTTTGTAAAGGTAGTCAACCTACAGGGCAGGAGTGAGCTTAGCACTCACATCAGGGTAAAGCTGAGATCAATCAGGCTTGATGTATGCAGGCTACACTGGGACAGAGTTGAGACCCAGAGAGATCACTGCATGCATGCCACACACTGAGCCAGAGCTGAGACCTACCTTATGGTTTCCATTCTCTGATTCACTCTTTTCACAAAGGCTAGTAGTAGGATTGCTATTGCTCTTTGCATGGGGGTGCTAAAGCAAGCAGCAAACTGGTGAGCTGCACTTGGGTGCTCAGAACAGTTAGAGCATGCTGGGGTTACACCCCTTGAGGATGGAAGGGGGTGTTGGCTTAGGACCAGCACCAACCCCCTGGGCAGTAGAATTCAGGATGTTTGACAGTTTGCCTATGGAGCAAAGGACTAGGAAGGGCTAGAAATGGTCCATCCTGGGGTGCTGGAGCAAAGAAAATGGAATGTTTAATCTCCCCGACACAGACTAACAATGCTCTGGAACAACCAGAGTAAGAGGGATTGCAGATAATCCTTATTTGAATTGGTATAACCTTGACATGTTAAAATGACACTTGGCATGGGTTAACACCCTTTGATGAGTCAATGCTCCCATTCTAAGTGCCTTTATGATGGTTTAAACGTAGCTCCTAACACCACCCTGAGATGAGCCCTGATGTTTACAGAATTAGTAAGGTATATAGTAAACAATTGTTTTAATTAACCTTCAAAGTTAGCATTAATAATATAATGGGAAGAAATCCTCTGATCCTTAACTGCAGCAGCAGTAAAAATCAACACTATGCTATCCTTGTGGGCTTACCTAGAATGCATATTTAAAGCCATTTATTCATCCCAGCAATATATGAAATATTATGAAATTCAAATAATTTAATAATAGAATTCAACACACTGGGCATGTCTACACATGCATTTGGTCCAACCTAAGTTTATCCTGGTATAAACTACTTTGGAATAAGTGCTTTTGGGCAGGTGTCTACACATGAGAGGATCAGGGAGAAGATTTGCTGCAAGTTTCCTGCAGCCCTGCAATGGGCCAGTATCACTACTTGGGCAAGCTCAAGGTTCCCCATTGGTCCTAGCTCAGGGGCTGGCAGAGAGCACCTGGCTCCTGTGGGGCTGCCTGCTGCTCAAGTAGAGACAATGTCCCCCTGCCCGGGGAGCAGGGAGCTTCTGGCCCTGACTCCCTGGTCAGGGGCAGGGGACTTGGAAAGAGCTGCAGAGGAAGAGCAGGTCCCAGCCCCCTGCCCCGATCTACCAGTGGGACACCTAGCAGCCTGATCAGGGCACAGGGCTGGGATCCTGTTCCCTCACCCTACATGCCAGGTGGAGGCTGGGCAGCTTGTTCTCTGCTCAGTTCCATGAGCCCAGAGCTGGCAGGGAACAGGCTTGGGGCTTGTTCCCCACCCCGCTCCACGATTGTGGAGCTGAGTAGGAAACAAGCTCCCTAGCTTCTTCATGGAGCTGGGCAGGGAACAGTCTCCCCTTACTTCACCAGCAAGAAGCTCCCTGCACCAGCTCTATGACTGCAGGGCCGGTGCTGGGAGATCCTTATCTCCCAGTGCCACCTCCACAACTGTAGGGCTAGTGCTGAGAGACCTTTATCTCCCAGCACCAGCCCTGCAACCATGGGGCCAATGCTGGGAGACCCTTGTAAGAGATTCTTATCAGGGTCTCCCAGCACCAGCCCCATGGTCATGGAGCAGGTGCTGGGAGATAAATGTCTCCCAGCCCCCTGCTGTCTGATCACGATGGTGGAGTGGGGCCTGGGAGATAAGAAGCTCCCATCCCCCACTCTCTGATTGCAATCTCTGAGCAAGGGACTTGGAGCTCCCTCCTGCCAGGGTAGGGGGACATAGTCCCTGCCCAGGCTCTGGTGACAGAACCTGCCTTGGCAGCAGGCAGCTCCTGGGGTCAGGAAGCTATCTCCTGCCCCCTGGTAGATGTCTGCCCGGAAGCAGATTTTGCTCCCAGTCAGGTGTCCAAGCATGTGCTACGGCACTCTTACTAACCTCAAGTAAATAAATTTGCTACTTGCATTTGCAGGTAGCAAATTTACTTGGGTTTAGGGAGGTTTACTGTATAGTCAGCATGTGCATGTGTAGATTCAATGCTTACTTCACAGTAAACTATGCTAATGCTGAGTTAAGCATCTCGTGTAGACACATCCATTGTTCCCAATTCTTATACTCTTCATCTGGTCTCATAACATCTTGCTACCCAAGTATTTGCAATTACTTCAATGGAACTACTCATGAAATAGAGCACTATTCATAGGGGAATGACAATCTGGCTAGGATTTTTTTTTATATTTAAAAAGGTTCTGGCAATTCCATGTTGTTGGCAACAATTCTGGCTAGGGCAGTGCCAAATAATTTAGGGCGGTTGCTACTGCATTTTGACCCTTGTGTTACAGGCTGGATAGGAGGAGTACATTTCTGAAACATTACATTTCTTGACCTTGATAAATTTGGCCTGAAGGTTGTTCTTTTGAGTACTTAAGCCAAGAAAGGAAAAGAAAATCCAGAGAGAAGATATTGAATCGGCTTTGCTTTGTTAGCTTTGTTGGCATGAAGGTTGGCAAGCACTGAAAGATTCTAATGTGAGGAGCAAACAAGGGAGGTTATAAATACATCTTTAAAAATAACGAAGAAAATCGTGAGCATGAAAAGGAAAGGTCTGAATCTTGAAGGCTACACACTGAGTTCAAACCCTTATTTTTTCTAGAAATGTAGTTACTGTACTTTGATATACAAGGAAGGGACCAAAGGGACTTTCTACAAAATAGCTAAGATGAAGTTACTTTTGTATTGAAGATTTAATGAGTCAAGATCTTTCTAACACAAACAAGTGTCTATTTGCAGTACCTGCTGGAATCCAAAGGAATAATGCAGGTGATGCTTTTGAAACTGAAATGTGCTTATTAACACTGTCGCACAAAGCCAGTGAGCGTTGTTAGTACAAAATGACAGTGTATGGCTCAAGTGTACATATTCTGTTGCTGTCAAATTACCCAGTATAAATATATCAGGTAAAATGGGCATCCTGCTAAGGGAATTCTTTGCTGATATGACTTATTCTGATTGTTCTAGTTTTAGGGCATGATCCAAACTTCATTGAAATAAAAGGAAACATTACCCAGGGTTTATTTCAAGCCCTTGGGACCAATGGAATTTAAGGGCACCAAGAACTCCCTAGGACAGGGCTCTTGTAGTATTACTGTTATACTGTTTTGTTTCACAGACCATGCCTTTTTATTCTTCTGCTTTATAGGATATCACTCAATTATTGTCTATCTTTAACAAGGCAAGTAATTCCTTTACTTATGTATATAATAAAGTGCACCTCCAGTACAGGAGGTCAGGATTTTTTTTTTAATAAAATAGTTATGTTGGGAAAATGCTATTACCCTTTCTCACTTACTGGGGTTATGTGAGTTATTCCAGGTAGAAAAAGAAACTGGTGACGAAGTCAGGTATTTCTCTGTGGCAGTTCTGCTTATTTACAAAGAATGAACAAAATCCTGTTTCCCTGGATACGGCAGAATCAAACAAAAGACAGCTCTCATTTCCAAGCTCTTTTTGCAGTCAGCACTTCACCCAAAAGCTCTCTCTCTACTACTTCTATTGCTCCTACATTTTCTCAGTCTGCCCTTGGAAAACCTCTCAGCCTACCTTACATAATTTGCTGTATGAGTTTGCATTTTGGCAGTTGCCTTTATTATTCAAGCAATTACTAAACAAATGGGCATTAAACTGTTCATCACTGAGCACACCTACGTGCACTGTTAGCACACAGAAGTAAGTCTGGTGCATAGCCAGAGTTTATTGCTCCCAGGTGTGCTGTTTGAACGTGCACCCAGGACTGCAGCACATTGAGCTGGGGCAGAGCAACCCCGGCTGGCACAAGCTCAGGAGTTCAGTCAGCCAGTACCCAATGCTGCCCTGACCTCAGCATGCTCAACATGCTGCAGAGGGGTTGGCTGGGGAACGAGGGTCCTATAGTGCAGGGCTAGCTGGAAGGCAGCCCCGGCCAGCTGCTTCACCATCTATACATGTGCTGCTGTAAAGTAAAAAACTCCTGCAGCAGGATAGTACAAGTACTACCCTGCTTATTAGTTTCCTGTGACCATACGATGGCACATGTAAATGCAAGATGTTTATTGTGGAGTTTATTAGGCAACTCCACAGTAAATGTCTCACATAGATGCACCCACTTAGTCTGAATGGAAAGGCAGCTGTTTTGCTGTTTTGCCTGTTTAAAAAATACCTTTGTTGAAACTGAAACTTCATGAAAATGTCTGTTTTGACAACAATTTTTTCAGTGTGGTTACTCAGACTCCAAATGGGATTTCTAGTCAAAACTTAAGACTATGATAGGCAATAGCTAGAACATTCATCTCAAATGGGGGAGATCAAATTTCAAGACCCTCTTTCAGTAGTTCTTAACTTGTTTAGACATGAGGCACCCTTTGGTAGGCTTGAGGCACCCCTAAGTGGGCTCAAGACACTCCTCCAAAAATGCCAGCTCTTCATTTTCAGTTGATTTTTTCATTACAGAAAAATAATAGAGCAATTCTTCTGTTGCAAAGAACTCAGATCACAAGAGATCAACATTTTTTTAATGCTACAGATTCCTATTTGAAATCTCTGGGTTTACCATGCAAAACATACTTGCATCATGGCACCCTAGTTGAGAACGACTGCCCTATTCTAAATCAGACAAACTTGCAACTGTGGGTGTGGTCCCATGAATGCTTGGAGCACTTTCTAAAGGGGAACCTTTCAAAAGGGCAGCAGTGTGTACATCCTAATTGTTATGTGTCAACAAACTGGGAATAATTCAAATGTAGCAACACCTGTTCCAACTTTAACACCCCTTCACTCAGGTTTAAAGTTGGAGCTGTTTTGCTGCTGTTTGAAATATTCTTAGCTCATTCACACACAACAATTAGAACATAGCAGCTACTGCCTTTTAAAATGTTCCCCTTTAGAAAGGGCTCTGAGTAGTCTTGTATCCACACTCCTCTGTGTCCCATACTCTCAACCTCTGTGCTAACCCACTGGGCTAGCCAAAGTTAAGAGTATCCCTCTGTATGCCTATTTTTTTTATTTTTAAAAAATGTTTAGGTTTTGATGTAGAAGGGAAAAATGTAAAACCTTAATTGTTCTTTTTTATTATTCAATTTTTACAATAACGATTTTTATCTCCAATATTTTGAGACCAATTCTGCTCCTGTATATTCATGAGTTTTACCACTGACTTATGGGAACAATTTTTTGGAATTGGCTACTAAATAGATTTGCTAGCCTACCAAATACTTTCTTAATGTTTAGCAAATTTTGCCAGTACTACATTGGCTACCATTCAGCCAAAGTACAGAGCAGAGAAAGCCTGGAAGTACTATAAAAGAACACTTTGTAAGTGTTGTTTTGAAACATGTAAATAGTACTGTCAATCGGTGGGATTTTTTTCATTTTGCACATTTACATTTTCCGACTGCAGTTTAAGAACATTTCTCTGCATGGTACTATCAATCATCCTTAACCTAGAAATGTACTGTACATTAGTAACGCTTAATTGGCATATTTAAAGTAAATAGCTACTTAGTTTTGCTGTAAATTCTTTGGGAACAATTCTGTGATACCACACAGCATTGTTTGTTCCAAAAGCAAATATTCAAGTCTTGAATATTAGGTCTGACAGGAAACAGGAGTATATTGAAATATTCAGTTTTCCAGGATACCATCAAACTAAATATAGGTCATTGGGCTACTGCCTTCCCTCTGAAAAAACCCATGTCTGCTATTCTATGCCTATAAAGAACTTGAGAAATGATAACGTAGGTTCTATCAAAAAATGATTCATTGACCTTCAATATGACCATCACAAAGAAAGCCCACAAAATCAGCAAAACTAGAAAAGAAGACATAAAAAAAGGAAAGGCAGTGAGAATAACAAGCAGAAGAACAGGAGGAGAACTATGGCATGAAGCCAGATACTACTCCGTGTCACATCTATGCAACCTCACAAAATGGGATTATATAGGTGTAACTGAGAGCAGAATTTGGCTCATTGCCTGGTGGTTCTTTATACCAACTTGCTTCCAAAGATCTGTGCTTTGCTCATATTGAAGTATTGTTCTCTTACGATACATTTTCTATATTCCTACATTTCTTCCCTGTAATTGCTGATGAGAAAAAATTGTCATTAATAAGCAGCATGAGATACATTTTCCGGGTGCCTAGCCAGTCCACCATTTTTTACTTGTGAGATCTTGGCCTCATTCTCCAGTAAGATGCTCTGTAACTGTGCCATGGGCTTTCTCTCTTGAACAGATTTTCCTACAACATTCTACCCATTTTCACATAAAGTAGTAGACGTGAAGCACATGCTACAATGTGCACTGGCAGGCAGACCGCTGTACAACTGGTAAAATGCGGACTGGCATTTTCAACAGTGCGTCAGTGGTACATGGTGTTTCATTTATATTTGCCAGCTGGCTAATAGTAGCCAAATGTTTGTTGCAAAGAGAAAGTGAGAGAGAAAAATGGCCATATCCTTTGGCACATACAGTAATAATAATCCTCCTCCAGAACAGGCTGGCGGTACTCGAGCCAGAGCCATCTTTTCGACTCTGAGACACTATTAGATTCTCCACCCTTCTCCAAATTCTGCAGCAGATTGTTTGGGCTAGAGATAGATGGAGACAAGAGGTCCCATCTGGTGCAACTTCTTTATTTCTTTGTAGCTCCATAATAGCTCTAGGCCTTTTCACAGCTCATTCAGTAGAAGCAGCAAAGGAATTGGACAAGGGAGGATATTGACCCCAGATGCACTTCAACCTGTATCATCCTTTCGTTTCTTTTACAGATTGACAGCCTATAGCAGACACCTGCTTTGGTTCTGTACATGTTTCTTTAACACTGATCTGTCGATAGTTTTCAGGCTTATTGAAGTTATTTTATTGCAAAGACACCATATGGGTCTGGGTATAGCTAGTGTGAAAAATAAGTTCCACATCCAGATACTAACTTTTAAGTGTTCTCTTTTTTACCCATCGCCAGGTGTAAACAATGATTTTTCCATAAGAATCAGAACAAATCTTACCATCCTCATAGTTATTTTTAAAGATTAATTTCAGAGGAACTTTTTTCCTCTTACTATATCATTAGCAGCTTCATTTCAGTCTCAGGTTCTTGGACATATTATAATATATAATAAACCAGGGAGAAGAGCTCGACCAGGAATTCTTAGGTCAGCTTACAGAGGCAGTGAGGGCTAAGGATGTGGTCATCATGGGGGACCTGAACTTCCCAGACATCTGCTGGGAGGAGCAGTCAGCCAAGTCTGATCGCTCACGTCGGTTCTTAGCCAGAGTGCAGGACCTCCATCTAACCCAGGAGGTGCACAGTCCCACCCAGGGAGACGCCTTGTTGGACCTGGTGCTGGCCACGGGTGATGACCTGGTGAGGGGGCTGCGGGTGATGGGCCACCTCGGAGACAGTGATCATCGCTTGCTGGAATTCACCATCCAGCGTAAGGTGGCAAAGGGCTGCAGCAAGGCAACAGCCCTAGACTTTAGGGGGGCTGACTTCAACAAGCTAAGGAGGATCGTTGGGGAAGCGCTGAGGACCCAGAGGGGAAGGGAATCAGATGTCGAAGGTGAGTGGTTGCTCCTTAAGGAGACGATCCTCCATGCCCAAAGGGAGGTAATCCCAACAAGGGTCAAAGGGAGCAGGAGGGCACATAAACCCCCATGGCTCACTAAGAGCATCCGGGAATGTCTCCTTGCTAAAAGGGAGGCATATACCCAATGGAGAGATGGGGTCATCACCAAGAAGGACTATGTTACAGTCGCCCGAGGATGTAGGGGGGTAGTCAGGAGGGCCAAGGCAGAGTTGGAGATAGGACTAGCTTCCCGGATTAAGGACAATAAGAAGTCCTTCTTCAAATACATAGGGGGTAAAAAGAGGGTCCTGGGTAATGTGGGGCCCCTGCAGGACACGATGGGCAACTTAGTCATCACGCCAGATGACAAAGCTAACATATTTAACGATTTCTTTGCCTCTGTCTTCCTAAGTAGGGACCAGTTCAGCCACCTCCCTGCTGGGCCCCCCTTGGGCCCCGAGAGAGACACGCCTGGGCCAGGGGTTAGCGAGGAGTTAGTTAGGGTACTTCTGGAGAGGCTGGACGTGTTCAAGTCTGCTGGTCCGGACGATCTTCACCCTAGGGTTCTACAGGAACTGGCCGAGGTCATTGCGGGACCCCTGGCGCGGCTCTATGAGCACTCGTGGTGCTCTGGCGAGGTGCCAGAGGACTGGAAGAGGGCCAATGTGGTCCCTATCTTCAAAAAGGGAAAAAAAGAGGACCCGGGAAATTACAGGCCAGTTAGTCTGACCTCAATCCCGGGTAAGCTCTTTGAAAAAATTATCCTGGCACACATCCAGGAGGGCCTTGCGGGGGAATGCATGCTTAGGGGCAACCAACATGGGTTCATCAGTGGCAGGTCTTGTCAGACCAACCTGGTGGCCTTTTACGATCAGGTCACCAAATCATTAGACGCAGGGGTTGCTGTGGATGTAGTCTTTTTGGACTTCCGGAAGGCTTTCGACACTGTCTCTCACCCTGTCCTCATCAAAAAGCTGGGAGACTGTGGTGTCGATGCCCACACGGTCAAATGGGTCGCCAACTGGTTGGAGGGCCGCACCCAGAGGGTGGTAGTGAATGGGTTCTTCTCGACCTGGAAGGATGTGGGCAGTGGGGTTCCGCAGGGCTCGGTCCTCGGGCCCGCACTGTTCAACATCTCCATCAGTGACTTGGCTGACGGGGTAGAAAGCACCCTGTTCAAGTTTGCTGATGACACTAAGATGTGGGGGGATGTGGGTGCACTAGAAGGGTGCAATAGGCTACAAGCTGACCTTGACAGGTTGCAACGGTGGGCGGATGAGAATAGGATGGGGTTTAACACTGATAAGTGCAAGGTGTTGCACATGGGGAGGAAGAACCGGCACCACACTTACAGGTTGGGGAACTCCCCTCTTGCCAGCACGGAGACGGAAAAGGATCTTGGAGTCGTCATTGACTCCACGATGAACATGGGCCGGCAGTGTGGGGAGGCAGTCAAGAAGGCCAACCGTACCCTGTCATGCATCCACAGATGCATCTCGAGCAGGTCCAGGGAGGTGATCCTCCCCCTCTATGCGGCACTGGTCAGGCCGCAGCTGGAGTACTGCGTCCAGTTCTGGGCGCCACACTTCAAGAGGGACGTGGACAATATGGAAAGAGTTCAGAGGAGGGCCACTCGTATGATCAGGGGTCAGCAGGGCAGGCCTTATGAGGAGAGGCTACGGGACCTGAACCTGTTTAGCCTCCACAAGAGAAGGTTAAGGGGGGACCTTGTGGCCTGCTACAAACTGGTCAGGGGGGATCAGCAGGTATTGGGGGAGTCCCTGTTCCCCCGTGCGCTGCCAGGAGTGACCAGGAATAACGGTCACAAACTGGCGGAGGGTAAGTTTAGATTAGATATTAGGAGGCGCTACTTCACAGTCAGGGCGGCTAGGGCCTGGAACCAGCTTCCAGGGGAAGTGGTGCAGGCTCCTAGCCTGGGGATTTTTAAAAGGAAGTTAGATGAGCACCTTGCCGGGGTCATCTGACCCCGGTGCTCTTTCCTGCTAAGGCAGGGGGTCGGACTAGATGATCTACCTAGGTCCCTTCCGACTCTAGCTACTATGAAACTATGAAACTATGACTGTTCTGTGAAAAAATACTTCTATTTTTTTCTATTGTATGCAATATACTTTCCATTTCTTACACTTTTCCTTTTTATATATATAAAGCCTTATACCATTAAATCAATTGCAAGGGTGATGTGGTAGATTTTGCAAAAGACCTCTTTAAAGATTAGGGACAGTTTATTAGGCCCCTGCTACATATTACATATATTACACAATTAACTGGTTAAGTATGCAATAAATTTAGACCAGCCACATATGCCAAGTAATTATCACATGATAAAAATGACTATCGTGCTATAAAAAGAGCCAACCAGTAATAAAGTTAGTGCTTGAAAATGTGTAGCAACTCTATACCTGATTTCTATCCAGCTTTAATTTAAATGTGTAGCAAGGCCCTCAGTCGTGCAGAATAAACAAGCCCTTAGTACCCTCCTCTATTACATCACCGAAAGGAAAAAGGGGTGCCTAGTACAAATAATTTGGA